>NC_065449.1:104711095-105029680 GCF_917563875.1 Diabrotica virgifera virgifera | reverse complement strand
AAATATAAAGTATGAATAAAATTAGCCATTCATCCCTCTGTGGTCAGTATCTCGAAAACTAAGCGCTTTTTTGAGGGTGTCACGCTCGTGTATAATATCACAAAAATTGTAACGTGATAATATGAAAAAATAGAGGATACGGCAACGATGTCACAAGTGATGGTCGGATCGAACGCCAAAATCTACACAGACATATTAGGGTGCTTTAATTTGCAAGATGTCCAATTATTTTCGTATTATATCTACCTTATATTTAGAATAACAACTATTCGAGACTAGATATAAATACGAAATAACCTTAGAATACGAGTGTTTTATTAGTAACAGTGTAAAGTTTCACTTAAATACGCAGTTTATTTCCGTCTTGGTTCAGAGATGTTCACGTAGCCCTACTGAAGACGTCTAAGAGACAGAAACAGCTGTCTAGGGATGGTGGATATCCTCTGAATCGAAAGGAAACATAAAATGTCGTTAACTTTTATCTTTTATCTTTATCTTTACTCGGATTTTGAGTATTGGAACTATCTTTCGGATCTTTTCCTAAACGAGTACGACGAAATGTGATTGCATATTGTAGAATCATTTTCGCTTTCTTTATTTGTCGTCTCTTGGCTTATAAATTTTAAAAGTCAGAGATAAAGGGTGTTACCAGAAAGTGGTTCCAAAACAGGTTTAAATCATTATCTGTTGGTTTAATTTTATTTTAATAACGGATTTTGTATCTGGACCTTTCTTCTTTTCTCTAAGATATGTCGCTACAGCGTCTTAAAAGTGGATTTTAATCTATTTTTGAAATTCAACTTAAATACGCAGTTTATTTTCGCCTTGGTTCAGAGGTGTTCACGTAGCTTTACTGAAGACGTCAATGAGACCGAAACAGCTGTCTAGGAATGGCGGATATCTCCTGAATCGAAAGGAAACATAATCTGTCGTTCACTTTTATCTTTTATCTATATCTTGACTCATATTTTGAGTATTGGAACTCTCTTTTGGACCTCTTCCGAGACGAGCAAGACGAAATGTCATTGCATATTGTCATCGCTTTCTTTATTCGTCATCTTTTGGCTTATAAATAATTGTAAAAGTCAGAGATAAAGGATGTGACCAGAAAGTGATTCCAAGAAAGGTTTTAGATTTAAATCATTATTTGTTGTTTTAATTTTATTTTAATAACGATTTTTATTGGTCTTATAGCGGCTTTGTAAATTCGTGTCTTATTTTCTAATCTAATGTGTTTGTTCCTCCTTATTGTATTGTTTATACATCCTACTGCTCTATTGGATTTCTATATTTTTTACCTCTGCCTCTACATCACCGTAATGGGACAGTGTGATGCCCAGACAGATGATTTCCATAATCTGTTCAATGTAAGCCAATTTTTGTTTTCTGGACTGAAATGATAATAAAATAAGTTATCAATCGAAGTAGCACCGAAAACCACAATAAATATCGTTCCCATACCACCAGATTAACAACAGGTGGAATACATTCTTTGGTTACAACCTCCTGAGATTTTCAAAAAAAGAATGTGTGTGTACTTTGTACGCACGTAAGAAGTTATACTTCTATTATATGATTATATGATTATATGATTATAAACGAAATTAATATACTTTTTATTTATATTTTATTTAAATATTAAATTAATTTATACTTAATACTTCTCAAACATTTTTATTAAAACAGTGCCAAAAATTAAAATAATAAAAAAATAAAACACACACAAACACATTAAAAATGCCACAAATGATTTCTGAACATTAATTGTCGGAAAAATTTTTAACTAAATACGTATTTTCTGAAAATAAAATTATATAATAAATATACTTACAATCATAAAATGTATAAAAAAAAATAAAAAAATAAAAGTTTCTATTGGGATTCGAACCAACTTACCACGCGGCTGGTATTTGCGTTGTATTGGGATTCACCCGCATTAAAACTGCACCACAGAGGCAGCTTGTCATTATGTGCGAAGATCGTCTAACTAAACAGATTAACCTTTTGACATTTTTAACTTATGTAAATCAAATTATTTTGATTTTGAATTGAAATGATTTAGAATTGAAAAAATACAACAAAACATAGGGTAAGAAGACAATATATTAGGTGAATATTGATATAAATTTTGATGGTAATCAAATTATGTAAAAAAAAGTATTACATACTACTTATGTATTTTGGTAGGTTCAAGGTAGGTATCGGAGCCCGTATAACGACTAATACATTTCGCAATCACTTGCGTCGTGCAAAGTGGCTATGTTCAAATATCATAACAAAATTTGATCAACTATTTATAAAACACTTACCAGTGAAAGATTCTTTAGCTTTGAATAAGCGAGATCTGCGGCACTCATACTAGGCACAGTTTGATGAGCTTTCACATTGGCATGCAACAATCATCTCTTCTATGTAAATAAGTCTAAAAATATAATATGAAAACTATTTAAAAAGGCAGTATAACCATTAACTAACTTTTTGTTTGTTGTTTCTCTTCCTACAAATTTTAAAACGCAACAAGCATACATTATAACCAAACACAGTCCCACAGCTGTGCCACAGCTGCCATATTGGATAATTTTTGTCATGTCATTTGAACATCCAATCAGAACAAAGTTATAATGCGCATGCGCCCGGTCGCTAGGTTTTCCCATATAAAATTTCACCGTCATTACGCCCGTAAAGAAGTATAACTTCAAAAATTATAAATCATACAGGATGCCGTGAAAATTAAGATGAGAGAATTTTAAATAATTCACAACTCATCTGCTCAGCGTGGTAAAACTTCCAACAAGAAAGATTCCTTAGTACTCAACAAAAGAGTAAATGAATTAAAATGTATTTTACATTTTTTTTAATGTACATTTTCAATTTCTTTGCAACACGAAGTTGAAAAATATTTATACATTTTAATCCATTTACTCTTTTGTTGAGTACTAAGGATTACTAAGGAATCTTTCTTGTTGGAACTTTTACCACGCTGAGCAGATGGGTTGTGAATTATTTAAAATTTTCTCATCTTAATTTCCTCGGCATCCTGTATGATTTATAATTTTTGAAAATCTCGGGAGGTTCTAACCAAAGAAAGTATTCCATCTGTTGTCAATCTGGTGGTATGGGAACGATAATTATTGTCGTTTTCTGTGCTACTTCGATTGATAACTTATTTTGTTTTTTGGTAGATGGTTCTAGTTCATCCGCGACATTTCGTTCTTTGCAATTCGAAAAGGCCCAAAGTATGATACCTGGGAAAATCGGAGAGAAGAGAATATGTAACTACTGATGAGGAGGAAAAAACCTCCGAAACCGGTATAGACTCTTCCTGCACTCTCCGATTTAACCAGTGTATTATGCAGCTGCTGCATTTTCGTGCTGCAAAGAAATTGAAAATGTTTATACATTTTGAAATGACAATGTTTAGTATCTTTGATATTATATTGACCTTATGGTCCAATCTTTGTAAGACACCCCCATTTCTTGCTGTTAGTATGATATCGTCTGCTTAATAGGGGATCGTACTTTCTATAGTTCCCATCTTACAGACATTATTACATGTCTTCAAACTTTTAATTCTTACATTCATTATGAGATTAAAGAGCAGAAGGCTTAAGACGTCACCTGTGCCTATGTCTAGTTCCTTTAAGTCAGCGTTTCCCAACCGGTGGGTCGCGACCCACTAGTGGGTCGCGGGCGGATTTCAGGTGGGTCGCGGCGTGGCTCTTACAGTAGCTGAATAACGTACATAATATATATCATCATGGGTGAGGAATGGGTCGCGAATATGAAAAAACATCGGAAGGTGGGTCGCCAGACATAAAAGGTGGGGAACCACTGCTTTAAGTTGTCCATCTATTCTATTTAGCCTACATTTTGTTGTCATAATATATAGCTTTAATTTCTTTAACGATATCTAATGGTATTTGTCTATATTATAAAAGGTTAAACTTATAAAGCTTACGAAAATGTCAATGGAATTGCCTGCAGCAATCATAACAGATGACGGAATCACCAAAAATATAGAAATAGCAACTGGAATACGGCAAGGCGACTCTCTATCAACGCCAATATTTAATAAGAAATCATCATCATTCACCTTGCCTTATCCCTATGCGGGGTATGCTTCCCTAATTGCATTCCTCCACACAATTCTATCTTCTGTCATATCAATGTCAATCCTTTTTACCAACATGTCCTGCCTTATCGTCTCCCCCCAGGTCTTCTTTGGTCTTCCTCTCCTACTCCTTTCAGGAATCTCCACTTCAGCTATTCTTCGTATTGGGTGATTAACGTCTCGACGTACCATATGAGAGTTTGTTTCTTTACTCCTGTATTTTTTCATCAACTGCCTTATAATGAAAATTGCATCTGTTGTTGATCTGCCCTGCATAAAACCAAATTGATTCTCGGATATTTCGGTCTCTTCACGTATCCGTCTATCAATTACTCTTTCCATATTTTCATGGTGTGACTAAGCAGTTTTATAGCCCTGCAGTTTGTACATTGTTGTATATCTCCCTTGTTTTTGTAAATAGGTACCAGTATACTGCTTCTCCATTCGTCTGGCATTTGTCCAACTTTCATAATTCTATTAAATAGACCTGCTAGCTACATTGTTCCTGTCTCTCCCAATGCTCTCCATACTTCCCCAGGAATATCATCTGGTCCTACCGCTTTTCCTTTCTTTATTTTTTGAAGCGCTTGAGCCACTTCCTCGTTTGTTATTTTGGTGACCATTGCTGCTACTGTCTCCGTTGACTCTACAGGCTGTCTGTCAAATTCTTCGTTTAATAAGCTTTCAAAGTACTTTCTCCAAATCTTTTTGACATCCCTTTCGTGAACTAGTATTTTATTATTTTCATCTCGGATACATCTAATCTGATTAAAATCTTTTGTTTTCTTTGCTCTCTGTTTGGCTATTTTATATATCTTCGTTTCGCCTTCTCTGGTATCAAGTTGATCGTATAGGTTTGAATACGTTTCTGCTTTGGTTTTGCTACTGCTACTGTCATGTCGCTTCCTTTTTCGCCACCATATAGTTTTAAAGATCTGTGTCGGATCTGGTTTCTTGCCACTTTTTATATAATTTTCTCTTCTCTTTTATTTTTCCTTGTACTTCGTTTGACCACCATCAAGTCTCTTTATCCTCAAACTTTTTTCCTGACGTTTTCCCAAGTATTTCAATAGCAGTCTCTCTAATACTACTGGCCATTTTTCTCTAAATTGTATTAGGGCTTTCTTTCATGTTCCAACATATTTTTTCTACTATTCTTCTCCTGAATAGACCTTCTTTCTCATCTTTTAGCAGCCACCACTTGATTTTTTGTGGTCCTCTCCGATATTTTTGTTTAGTTTCGCTTTTTACTTCGATGTCCAGAACAAGCAGCCTATGTTGTTGGCTTACTGTCTCAGTAACTATTACCTTGCAGTCCTTGCATTCACGTATGTCTTCTTTCCTTATCATGAAGTAGTCTATTTGGGATTGATGTTGTCCACTTTTGTAGGTAATAAGTTGAGTTTCTCTCTTTTTAAAGAATGTGTTAACAATCGCCAAATCCAATGCTGTTGCTAATTCAAGCATATCATCTCCAGGTTCATTTCTACTTTGAAAGCCTAATCCCCATGTATTGCTTCGTATCCTGCCTTGGCTTGGCCCACATGTGCATTGAAATCACCTCCTATTATAACTTTCTCCTCTGACAGAATATCACTCAGGACGTCTCCTAATTGGTCATAGAAAGCTCTTCTTTCATTCTCACCCAGACCTGTTTGAGGAGCATACACACACACACACAACATTCAATACCTTTTTATCAATTACAAATTTCGCTGACATCATTCTACCACTCGTTCTTACAACTTCCACTACGTTATCTTGCATTTCACTATCAGCAATTATACCAACTCCATTTCTAGTATTACTACTCCTTGCATACCACAATTTGTAACCTTCACCTAGTTCTCTCGCCCTTTGACCTTTCCACCTAGTTTCTTGAATGCAAGCAATTTGAACTCTCCTTCGTTTGAGCGCATCCACTAACTCCAGACTCTTACCTGTAAGACTACCAAGATTCCACGACCCTATTTTTCTAACCTGTAATGGTGTTCCCCCTGAAGGAGAAATATTTAATAAGAACTCAGGGGGACTATTTAATAAGAAATAAAAGGTACATATAACATCGACGTCGCAACTTGTGACGTTTGCTGACGACGTATCATTGTTTGGCAGAAACCTAAACAGTTTAAATAAAGATTTTGCGACGTTGTATAAGGAAGCTTCGAAAAGGGATTTAGCAATCAATCAAAATAAAGTAATATTCCAAATATGCTCAAGAAAAAATTCAGTTAATGTGACAAATTTAAATGAATTTGAAAATGGTAGACCACAATAAATATTTTGGGGTCTCAGTTAATGGAACTAATGATAGCCGCATAGTACCTAATCAATGAAAAAATCCAGGCAGAAAAGATAACCTACTGGAAATACAGCAACTTCCTCAAGGATAAGAAATTTACTCATAATACTAAACTGAAAATTTACAGAGCAGCAATTGAGAACAGTAATTGCATATGGTGCTGAAATAATGTGTGTGGCACAGAAAGATGAAGAAAAATTGAGGATCCTAGAAAGAAAAATTAATCGGAGGATAGCAGGTAAACTAAACTTAGATAATAATGAATTTAGAAAACTGATGATACACGAAGTAAAGGAACTTTTGAAAGGAGAAGACATCGTCAGATTTTTCAAGGCACAGAGACACAGATGTATGGGACATATAGAAAGGAGAAATATAGAAGTCGTTATCAGAAAATTACCAAATGGAGACCCGTATCAACCAGACCACGAGAAAGACCCAAAACCAGATGGAAGAACCAGATAGTCGAGGTTCTTGTGCTTGACGTCCTTCTCAGCCTTCCCTGTTAAAGGCTTTATTTTTAAATCAATCACTTTTTTAAGTCTTCAGAAAACTAGTAGATTACTAGATGCTCCTGTTTCTATAAAATTCATTGTATATGTTACGGGTAAACGGGTATTTCTAGGATTACCCGGTAAAGTGCGAAGTGGTCGCGAGGTATCGGTAATATCCGATAATAAGTCCGAAACATAATTTAAATACAGTAGAACCTCGATTATCCGTCAGGGCACCGGACCAAGGGTACGACGGATAATCGAAAAGACGTTTAACAGAACATTAAAAAAAATTAAAAATTCATAGTACAACTACTCTCAAATTTCATTTGTATGTTTTGTTTGACAATATAAGAGAGATTTGTGTTCGTACAATGGAATCAATTTAAAATATTCTGAAATATTTGTTTTACTGTTGCTTCACATTTTGCGACGGCTGAATTTCTTAATCGGCATAAGATCATGCAATCTACTTTATTGGCTTCTTCTTGTTGAGAATACCACCCGATGAATTATTGCATGTGCGATGGAGCTTCTCTAGATTATTTACGCAAATATTTGTCAGTTACAATAGGTTCATCAACATATCTACAGTCAAATCCAAGTCTGTGTCAGCTTCTGAATCTGTTTGGTCCGCCTTTGTTGCCATTTCAATGATTCCTTTATCTGTCAGCACTGGATAGCCGTTTGTGTCCTCATCACAAATCAAATTAACTTTTTTTATTTTTTTACATTAAAATTTTTGCTTATGTAGTCAATACAACGTCTGTATGTACCCTGACGGTTAACAGAGGTGGCGGTTAATGGAGAGACCGATAATCGAGGTTCCACTGTATGTAGTTTAAATTTCGGGCTTTGTATGTACTAGTAATGACAAGACCGTAACTGTTTGAAAGATATTTTAATTTAAGAAAAAACGCATTTTACAAAAGTAGGGAAAGTAAGACTTTAAATACTGCAGAAATAAAAATAATAGTCGGGGAGATAGAAGCGGATTTTGTGCGTGATAAATAATATAGAAAAACTATACGGGGATATGTTGAATTAGTTGTGTACATGACTTTCACCAACGACCGGAAACCAGTGTGTGGGAGGAGGGTAGTTATAAGGGGTCAAAGTCGCGGTTTTTATTATTTTTTTGTGACGCTCATGATCGAGATAGTGCACCAAAATTAGGAAATAAGTAGGTCATGACGTAACTAAGTTAAATCTTTAGGGGCGGAACGCTGCGTGGCCGACAAAGGGGTGGGGGTAGGGGTGAATATAAAAAATATAAAGGGTTTTTTGCGACGTTCGTGATTGAGATAGTGGACCAAAATTTGGGAATAAGTAGACCATGATATTACTAAGTAAAATCCTCAGAGGCGGAAACCAGAGGTGGGGGACGAGGGTAGTTATAAGGTGTCAAATCCGCCGTTTTTATTATTTTTTTTGTGACGGTCATGATCGAGATCACGAGTGCACCAAAATTTAGGAATAAGTAGGTCATGAGGTAACTAAGTACAATCTCCATGGATGGAACGCTGCGTGGCCGATAAAGGGGGGGTAGGTGTGAATATAAAAAATATAAGGGGTTTTTTGCGACGTGCTAGATTGAGATAGTGCACCAAAATTTGGGAATAAGTGGACCATGACTTAGCTTAGTAAAATTACCAGAGCCGGAAACCAGCGTTGGGGATGAGGGTAATTTTAAGGGGTCAAAGTCGCTGTGTGTATTATTTTTTTGTGACCCGGCACAACATTTGTCCCTCGCGCAGCGTTTCGCGCCTAGAAATTTTACTTAGTAATGTCATGATCTACTTTTGGTGCACTATCTCGATCACGAACGGCAAAAACCCCCATATATTTTTATACTCACCCCTGCCTACCACCCCTTTGTACCCCAAGCAGCGTTCCGCCCCTGGAGATTTTACTTAGTTACCTCATGACCTACTTATTCCCAAATTTTGGTGCACTATCTCGATCATGAGCGTCACAAAAAAAAATAATAAAAAACGGGACTTTGACCCCTTATAACTACCTTCCTCCCCCACTCTGGTTTCCGGCTCTGGGGATTGTACCTACTTATTTATGTTATGGTCTACTTATACCCAAATTTTGGTGCACCATCTCAATCACGAACGTCGCAAAAACCCCTTATATTTTTTATATTCACCCCTACCCCCACCCCTTTGTCGTCCACGCAGCGTTGCTCCCCTAGAGATTTTACTTAGGTACGTCATGACCTACTTATTCCCAAATTTTGGTGCACTATCTCGATCATGAGTGTCATAAAAAAAATAATAAAAACCGTGATTTTGACCCCTTATAACTACCCTCGGCCCCCACTCTGGTTTCCGGCCGTTGGTGAAAGTCATGTACACAACCAATTCAACATATCCCCGTATAGTTTTTCCATATTACTTATCACGCACAAAATCTGCTCCCAGCTCTTAGACTATAATCTATTTGTTAACCTGGGAGTAGTCGCGTTCACTTCTGTAACGTTAACAGTCGCGTGTTAGCAACATACGAATTTAAATACGAATTTACAACAAATTTTTATTTAATAGTATTTTTATTTACTTGTTATGTTAGAAATATTATTGTTAACAATTATTAAAGCTAATTGGCTCTCCCCAAAACCATAAATTCCACAAAAAGAAGAAGAAGAAGAAAAATGAAAAAAAATCCTACGCATTACTACACCCTTCCTCGAGGCACTTACGAAATTTTTTCAAAATGGCAAAATTTTTCATCAAGTTATCTCGAAAAAGGATAAAATTTGAGATTCTATCTAACGGCGCGACTACTCGAGGGTTAAAACAAGACAAGCTGCTGTGGCATTTGGAGCTACAAATATTTCCAGCAGCTTTACATTTGCATTTATTTTACCAAAACTTACCCGGGTAATCCTAGAGTTACCCGTTTCCCTAACTTTGCTCATAACATATAACATATATATTGTAAGTAGTTATCTACTTATATTATTTATCGAGAGTGTTACTCTGTAATATCTTACAAGAAATATTGATACGTAACATCACACATCGCACATAAACAACATGTACTAAATCAATTATCACCTTCACCTTACCCATTCAACAATTCAAAAAGATAATCTCTATACGAGAAAAGGAATTTTATAGCTCTTGTATTAGATAAGAATATTACTCTCCTCTTAATGGACATCCAACACATTATCGCAACATTCTCGTGTGTCGTGATTTTGAATTGGAATATAATTAAAATAAATTATGAAATGGTAAGCATTAAAAACGGTTTCGGTGAACTAAATCCTTGACTACTATTTGTTTGGAATGTTGATTGGACAGATACAGTTATTTGGTAATGGATGAGATGGTGAACTATTTTTGTCATTTCTGATTTAAGTCAAGACCGAATTTGATTTTCTTTAAAATTGAAATAGGCAGTTGCAGGTTTTGTAAAAATGTTTAATGCGGCATATACTTAAACAAAAGCCATTAATTTTTCTGACAATTTTTATAGATTAAAGCTAGTAAGTATTTATTTTGCCGATTTTTCTTTATACTAAATCAAATATTATACCCTGTGATACCGCCAACAGCAAATTTTCGCTTGGTAGACAAAACAAAAATTAGCTGTCCTCGAAAATTTGCCACCGTGGACAGCCGCCCGGCTCGCCTATCCCTGGGGTCGATCTTTGACCGTCAGCAACTCAAATTTTACAGATTCTCTCGACTTAAAAATTTTACGTTCAAAACTGGATTTAATTTGTCCAAAGAAAAGACACAATGGGTCTCATGAATAAAACGTAGCAAATTCTTTTACTTCAACTTAAGGTAACAAAACCTTCAAAGTACATAATGATAAATAAGTTTGCAGTACTAGCTTTACAATCAAACCTACAGCATTTGCTGCCCCATAAGCAAATACATACATACTTTTTAAATATTGAATGGGTTGCATATGTGAGTCCATATTAAATGTAGTAATGAAACACAGACTTACTCACAATCATTTAATTATACTTTGACGACCGGTTTCGACCTCTACATTATACAGATCATCTTCAGGTCGGCGTTACAAATAGTTAAATGCTACAAAAAAGAAAACCAGAGTTAGAACATTATCTGGTTGCACAAGTGTTAACAGAAAGCCAAATTCGAAAAAATTTTTTGCAATAAAGGTTTTCAACTGTTGACATTTCAGAATATTGATACCTACAAATGCACACCTATGAGTTAAAATGCTCATAAGCATATATGAGCAAATGGGTGCATGTAGTTTGTGAGTATGTGTTGAAATTTAAATTATTAAAAATTAAAAACAAATTAAACCATTACGCAGACTTAAATATGCATCCAAACTCAAAATAGTAATAACAAATAGATAGTAATATTGTTTAAACCTACTTACATGCCGTTACAAGGGATGCGTTGCCACTTAGTTGTTATCATATTAATTCGTCCAACTTATGCTGATTGGTTTGCTGGTAGGGTTATACGGCAAACAGACATGTTACGCAGGTCAAAACAAAGTAAATTTTTTTCCAATCAGCATAAGTTGGACGAATTAATATGATAACAACTAAGTGGCAACGCATCCCTTGTAACGGCATGTAAGTAGGTTTGAACAATATTACTATCTATTTGTTATTACTATTTTGAGTTTGGATGCATATTTAAGTCTGCTTAATGGTTTAATTTGTTTTTAATTGTTAATAATTTAAATTTCAACACATACTCACAAACTACATGCACCCATTTGCTCATATATGCTTATGAGCATTTTAACTCATAGGTGTGCATTTGTAGGTATCAATATTCTGAAATGTCAACAGTTGAAAACCTTTATTGCAAAAAATTTTTTCGAATTTGGCTTTCTGTTAACACTTGTGCAACCAGATAATGTTCTAACTCTGGTTTTCTTTATTGTAGCATTTAACTACTTGTAACGCCGACCTGAAGATGATCTGTATAATGTAGAGATCGAAACCGGTCGTCAAAGTATAATTAAATGATTGTGAGTAAGTCTGTGTTTCATTACTACATACTTTTTAAATTATATGAATAAAATCATGCATCTGCTAGACACCTATATACACACATCACAGCAAATCGTAGCTTCAGAGGACATAAAATTCACGGAGTAGGTTGTTTGATCTAATATCCGAAGATCAAAGAGGGCACGCCTCATGGAGACGGTACTTTCCTGGCCATCAAGTTACATCCATCCTCTCCCTAATCTCAGAAATAAAGTTGGAAAGACTTTACTTGTTTTTAGTTTTTAATGCAATGGAAATGTGACACCTAAGAGGCTTTTTGCGATGATGGCTCAAGGCTCAGGAATCACGGTCGCTTCATCTGGGTTCTGGGATACTTTACCACGGGGTAAAAATTTATATCCTCTTTTGGAAAGAAATTGATTAAGTGGTTTGAAGTAGTAGTAGTAGTAGTACCTAAGATATGAGGCATTCGTTCCCAGGTATATAGTGCCATCACACCCCTCATGTGTATTTTTGTATTTGTAAAGCAAAGTTTAGATATCTGGGAAACTTCAGAATGGACCATCTTAACTACAGTCATGCTCACCTTTTAAAACAAATTACCTTTAAGAAGCAATAAAGATTTTCAAATAAAATTAATTTTTTCATTGTTTTTTCTTTTTGAAAAAAGTACCTCTAAATAAATCATCCGTTATTATAGTTCAGAGAAATAAGAAAAAAATATCCTGTTGGTGACACAACCCCCTCCAGGCCGAAACCAAATTTTTTGAGTAGTATGGACATCTATAATAATAACCTATATGTTTCCTGCAGCCGATTTTGATGATATACATAGTTATAAACAAATAAAGATCAAAAAACGGTAAATTTTCGATTTTTTCGTCTATTACCAAAAAGTTAAGCATTTTAAACAAATTTGAGAGTAAGAAACTCATAAATCGTATAAAAAACCTAAATATGGCGTTCGCTGAATATGTCTATCCTTATTGGTTGCTTAAAAAATTGCAAAATCATAAATTTTGAGTTTTTATAAATATTCATAACTTATGTAAAAATGAACTTCTTATTACACGGAATGCTGAGACTTCTGGTGCTTAAATCATACCCTAAATTTTAAAGCAATTGGTTAAATAGTTTAAAAGTTATTTAATTTGTTTATCCCAAATTAATTTTTTTTTGCAACACTGCAAGTCAGAAAATGATGAAGTTACCGTAATACTTTGGATAGTTTATGAAAGAAGATTTACACTATTAATTTAATTAAAAAAAATGACAAAAAATAATTCTAAATATTGCAAAATTATTTTGCAAGCACATGTGAATTAAAAAAGGGGGCTAACTTCGTCCCTATTTGTCCTAGGACAATTAATTGCTTTTCTTTTTAAATGTGTATAAAAATGCAGACTTTCTAAATATGAAAAAATAATTTTTCTACGGGTAACGGTTAAAAAGTTATTCTAATTGTTTATAAGTAAGCAAAAAATCGACATGTTTTTGCAAAATTATTTTACACTGTTCAAAATTACTTTTCGTCATTTTTTTTAATTAAGTTAATAGTATAAAAAATGTTCTTCTTTCATCAACTGTCCGAAGTGTTACTGTAACCTCATAATTTTCTGACTTATAGTGTTGCAAAAAAAATGAATTTGGGATAAACAAATTAAATAACTTTTAAACTATTAGACCAATTGCTTTGAAATTTAAAATATAATTTAAGCACAAGAAGTCTCAGCATTTCGTGTAATAAGTAATTTTTACATAAGTTATGAACATTTATAAAATCTCAAAATGTATGACTTATTTTGCAATTTTCTAAGCAACAAATAAGGATAGATATATTCAGCGAACGCCATATTGAAGCTTTTTATATGATTTACGAGTCTCTTATTCACAAATTTGTTTAGAATGCTTTACTTTTTAGTAATAGACGAAAAAAGCGAAAATTTACCGTTTTTTGATCTTCATTTGTTTATAACCATGTATATCATCAAAATCGGCTGCAGAAAACATATGTATAGGTTATTAATATAGATGTCCATACTACTCATAAAACTTGGTTTCGGCCTAGAGGGGGATATGTCACGAGAAAAATCTTATTTCTCTGGACTATTAAATAATATTTTTATTTGTTATACACCATGATTCAGTTAATTTGTACTCTACGAGCTCTCTAGTGGGAAAGTTTTGGGGTAGTTCTGATTTCTTTCATTATATATGGATTTTGGGCTGCTGAATCCGAATATGAGGTTTGCGGACAAAATTTCTTGCCGGAACATTGAAAAAATCGCGAGAAAATGGAAAAATTTCAGCTTTCTTCCGCTTTTTTCTCAAATCTCGAAAACTATTAACTTTTAGTAAATGGTCTGTGAACAGAAATTGAAGTACTTAAAATTATCTACAAATATCACTATTTACTTTTTTTTCAGACCAACCGTTCGGTCTAAAGTGCAAGTAGAAAATTGCCAATTTTTAACGGTCTCGGCAAAACCCACTTTTTACATTCCAAAATTTTAGTTTTTATTAGAATGCTGTCATTTGATAAATTACTCCTAGTTTTCTGTACAAATAATAAATGTTAGTTCATAATATGAATATAGTATGTCTCTTCTCACAGCTTCCATGAATCCATTCCATCCTAAAATACCGAGAATATCTCTGCTTTTCCCTTAGAGCCACAGAAGATCAGGCACAGATGGAGTCACAGTTTCAGTTGGTTTGAACATTCCCTTCGGATCTTGATTTCTGATAAACCTTGAGGTTCTGTCCTTTCAAAATGTATTAGTTGAACAGCTCTCTGAATTCCATAAACCTCAGGAGCGGGTTTAGTTTTTTGTCGAGGAATGGATTGGTTAGGAACTATTGCATGTTTTGGTGCAATACAAAAAATGCCACTCATGACGTAAAAAATGTGGTACCCGTCGATTTTATGTACGTTAACCCTTTCCGTCCCAACGCTGCATATATATGTTTTTGAAAAAGTGGGTCTGTATTCCCAGCTGCCGTATATATATATATTCAAGGTGTTACGGTCTCAATTTACCAAAGCCGAAAATATGCGTTGCTTATAAAATTTTAGACTCATTGTTCCCAAAGCCTCAAAATGTTGACACGTAAGACAGATCATGGGGACCCATTGCCGTATATATTTGTTCACATATTTTAGATATATTATGCTGTATTGTAGCACTGGTGGCAACGCTTATAGGTAGCTGCTAGAAGGTGAAGCGTTTGTAGCCACAGAAAAGACCAGAAAAACAAAGAAGCGAATCGAGATACATGTGTGCAAGATGCGGAGTCGGCCTTTGCGTAGTGTCATGTCTTGAGGAGTACCACACAAAAGAAAACTTTTAATGTTAATTTACATTACATTATTTTTTTAAGTTAGTTACATTTTTTCAAGTTGGTTTTGCTCTCTGATGAGTACTTTTGAGAAGAAAACTTTTAAGTTGGTTAAAAAAAACTCATTAAAAAACATGTTTTGGTCATTTATTTGTTTATTTATATGCGACGTATATATATATATATAAGGCAATGGGACTCTAAGCATGAAAAAACCTTTAGGATTGGGGGGACCAACATGCAAATTAAGGCATGGTATAGAAAGGGTTAAAATCAGCGTTTTCGTACACCTGTTGTGTAAAGCACGGCTGGTCAATTTTCTGAGGATCGCCTGCGATTGCTGACACTTCCAGATAAGCAACGCGCTTGCTCAAAGTCTTGTAGCGGCAGTATAAGGCCCGGATAGTTGGTCTCACCATTCCTTGCAGGGTTGGCCGTTTTCTCTACAAAAAGTACGGCTCAAGAAAATAGGTTGATGTAGTTTCCTCTTTGAGGTTTTGTTCATCCTATACAGAAGCTGTTCGCCTGGAAGTATCAGCACTCTCAGGCGATCCGCAGAAAATTGACCTGCCGTGATTTACACAGCAGGTGTACGGTAACGCTGATTTTAACGTACATACAATCGACGAATACCACACTTTTCACGTCATATGTGCCATTTTTTGTATTGCACCAAAACATGCAGTAGCTCCTAAGCAATCCATTCCTCGGATAAAAAAGAAGCCCGAGACTGAGGATTATGGAAGTCAGGGAGCTGTTCAACTAATTCATTTTAAAAGGAGAAAACCTCAAGGTTTATCAGAAATCAAGATAACAGATCCGAAGGAAATGTTCACACCAACTGAAACGGTGACTCCATCTGTGCCTGATCTTCTGTGGCTCTAAGGGAACAGCAGAGACATTCTCGGTATTTTAGGATGGAATGGATTTATGGAAGCTGTGAGAAGAGACATACCATATTTATATCATAAAATAACATTTATTATTTGTACAGAAAACTAGGAGAAATTTATCAAATGACAGCATTCTAATAAAAACTAAAGTTTTGCAATGTAAAAAGTGGGTTTTGCCGAGACCGTTAAAAATTGGCAATTTTCAACTTGCACTTTCGACCGAACGGTTCGTCCGAAAAAAAAGTAAATATGGGCCATTCCACGAACATACGCCTGTTTTGGATTACTTCGACAACTAATATTTTACTGTGCAAAATAAGAAGAACGAAAGTAAATTGCAAATTACATTGTTGTTTATTGGAATAATTATTAGCGCCATTTACTTTCGTACTTCTTATGTTGCACAGTAAAATATTCGTTGTCGAAATAATCCAAAACAGGCGTATGTTCGTGGAATGGCCCATAGTGATATTTGTAGATAATTTTAGGTACTTTAATTTTTATTAACAGACCATTTACTAAAAGTTAATAGTTGTCGATCTGTGCCTGATCTTCTGTGGCTCTAACAGAAAAGCAGAGACATTCCCTGCCTTTTAGGACGGAATGGACTCATGGAAGCTGTCCCAAGAGACATACCATACCTTTGAACTAACATTTATTATTTGTACAGAAAAAGTTTTGGAATGTAAAAAGTGGGTTTTGCCGAGACCGTTAAAAATTGGCAATTTTCAACTTGTACTTTAGACCAAACGGGATCATCTGAAAAAAAAAGTAAATGGTAATATTTGTAGATAAGTTTAAGTACTTTAATTTCTGTTAACAGACCATTTACTAAAAGTTAATAGTTTTCGAGATTTGAGCAAAAAAGCGGAAAAAAGCTGAAATTTTTCGCTTTTTTCGCGATTTTTTCAATGTTCCGGCAAGAAATTTTGTCCGCAAACCTCATATTCGGATTAAGCAGCCCAAAATCCATATATTTTTTTTTTCCCATAATCATCACTACGATGATGATTATTACAATTACAATCTGGTCATACTTGACCAATGAGCAATTTTAATCTAACCTAAATTATTACTGTTCCTTAAAATTAAGAGCTTGCCCTATAGCGTCTCTTAATCTAACCTAACAAGATAGTGCACTATTCTAGCATACACACTAACGCGCACAAGCACTATGCTCTGCTTTTCACTATCACCTATCACTTAAACTAGTTCATAAGGTTTTGTCCTCTTCAGTCTTCTAACTTGCCCAGTAGTATCGAGGAGCTGGATTGCCTCAATATTCTCGTGCATGTGAAGTCGTTGCTCGTGACTTCCTGCCATCTTCTTGATGATTATTTCCACAGTTTCCATTCCTAGGTCCTTATGGAGATCACTGTTTGTAACATACCAAGGAGCATCTACAATATTTCTTAGTATTTTGTTCTGGAATCTTTGTATTACTGTTATATTACTTGGTCTAGTACACCCCCATAGTGGGCATCCATAAGTCCATACAGGTCTCAATATTTGTTTGTAAATTAGTAACTTATTATGCATCGACAGTGTGGAGTTTCTTCCAATTAGCCAATACATTTTTTTATATCTTATATTTAGTTCTTCCCTTTTTTTCTTAACGTGCACCTTCCAGCGTAGTTTTGCATCTAATGTTATACCCAAATACTTAGCAGTATCTGCATATGGTACTTGGATATTGCTGATTATAACTGGTATATATTGTATTTTTTTGTTGGTGAAATTAACATGGACAGATTTAGCTTCATTTAGCCTGATTCTCCATTTTTGTGTCCACTTATAGATTTGGTTAACTGCTATTTGGACCTTGTTGGTCGCCTCTTCACTTGTCGTCCCTACTGCTTGAATAGCTGTATCATCAGCAAAGGTGGCAACTGTGTTGTTTTCCAGTACAGGTATATCACACGTGTATAGTAGGTATAGGACCGGACCCAACACACTGCCTTGTGGAACACCTGCTCTAATTTCTTTTAAGTCTGAAAAACAGTCTTCTTGCTTAATTCTAAAATGTCGTCCTTTTATGTATGACTGTAAAAGTTTTGAGTGCTGTATAGGTAAAAAACATTTTAGTTTGTATGTTAAACCTTCATGCCAGACTTTATCAAAAGCCTGTGCAGCATCAAGAAATACAGTTGAACAGACTTTCTTTTCTTCTAGGGATCTTTCGATAATATTTGTGATTCTGTGCACCTGGTCAATTGTTGAATGCTTATTTCTAAATCCGAATTGATGTGTCGGTATCAAATTCCTTGCTTCAATAATTGGTTTTATTCGCTTAAGGAGCAGTTTCTCAAACAGCTTCGATATTACAGGAAGCAGAGATATCGGTCTGTATGACGAAACCTCATGTGCTGGTTTTCCTGGTTTAAGAATCATAATGACTTCCGCCATCTTCCATATCATTGGTACATATTTTAATCTGAATGCACCGTTAAAGAGGTTTGTTAATTTTACGATAGCTCTTCGGGGAAGATTTTTCAACAGCTCACCCGTAATTAGATCATAGCCCGGAGCTTTCTTCGGATTAATATTTTCCCTTATTTCTTCAAGTACTTCTTTTGGTGTAGTTAGCCGAATTTCTTCCTCTAATTGAACAGGTTCCTCCCATCTTTCTTCATCCCCTTGAGGTTCATTTGGTTTGAATGTATTTTCAAGATGTATGGCAAATAGCTCTGCTTTTTGTGCACTACTTCTGGCCCAGTTACCATTTTCTAGTTTAATAGGAGGAGAGTGCATAATAGGTCTTTTCAGTCTTTTAGTAGCTTTCCATAAGGAATAATCTGTACTACCGTCATCTGTTAGCTCCTGTAAGTAAGAATTAATCGAGTCATTCTTTAATTGTAGGATAGTTCTTTTGAGTTGTTGACTTGCACGATTTAGTTTAGTCTTATCTTGAGGAGACCTTGTTTGTTGCCAGATTCTTCTCAGTTTTCTTTTTTCAATTATCATGTTCCTTATTTCCTTTGGATAATTATTTCCTTTTACCCTAGGTTTCAGCGTAGGAGTGTTTTCCCATGCTGCTTGCTGGATATTGTTCACCAACAATTCTGCTTCTTTATCTAATTGCTCTGCGTTTTGTATTGGTACACTTAGATTTATTCTCTCTTCAAGGCTTAGCTTAAAACTATCCCAATCCGTCCATTTATTTGTTAATGTGGGGTTACTTTGTTTTTTAATAATCCTGTCACTCATGGTTAGTACTATAGGGGAATGATCAGAATTTAAGTCCCAACAGTCATCAATGTCTATGAAATTAGTTGAAATATTCTTAATAATAAAGAAGTCTATTAAATCAGGGGTCTTGTTTCTATCCGTAGGCCAGTAGGTTGGTCTACCAGTTGATAGTGCTTCACACCTCTGTTCTTTAATGGCTAACAAAAGCTCCTTTCCCTTAGTAGTAGTGATTCTAGAGCCCCAGTGTGTGTTCTTTGCATTGAAGTCACCTCCAATAATGAACCTTTCCCCTAAGCTTTTCAAGAATTCGTTATACTGCTCTTTTTTAATGGAATGTTTAGGTGGGCAGTATATTGAACTTATATTTATTTTAAAAGTTTTAGTTTTTATGTGTACTGTAGTGGCTTGAATATGTTCAGTTTTATATTCCAACTCTTCATGATGACATATATTATCCTTTATGATGATTGCACTGCCTCCTTTGGCCGCATTGTCAGGGTGTATTGTATGATATACCTTATATCCTTTAAATTTGATGTAGGATTGATTTGTGAAATGCGTTTCAGAGACAAGAAACAAATCAATTTTTTCGATGTCAAGGATTGCTTGTAGTTCTTGTTGATGATTAAGCAACCCGTTGGCATTCCATGCGACAATTCTAAGATCATTAGCCATTTCTTACCTTTGGAATAGCACCTTGAGCTCTATATTCCAGGGAAGTGACCCTTTCATTTAATTTTTTCAACTCCTGTAATATCATTTGTAGGGTTTGTTCTGTTTCTTTTTCAATCTCTGTTGTTTTTTGGTATTTATCATTCTGATAATTTTCATTGTGACCTTTTGTTACCGCACTATATGTCTTATTACTAGTAACTTTCTGTGCTTGTTTTCTTTCACCAGCATTTGACTTGGTTTCAGTTGACCTTCTGTCTGGAGGGTGTGGCAAATTCGTCTTTTTCAGACCTCTGTTTTTTATTTTCTGCATTTCCTTTGCGACGATACATCCTCGGTAGTTGGCAGGATGGTTTTCGCCACAATGGACACATTTTGGTTTAACATTTTCAGGTTTGTCGCAATCTTTAGTAAGATGTTTCTTTGTGCATTTAACACACCTTGGCCCTCTAGCACAGAACTTCCATGTGTGACCATATGCTTGACATCGTTTGCATTGCGGTATTAGTTTGGAATTTTTAAAAGGCTGAATTTCAACTTTTGTTCCTAGGATGTCCGTTATCCCATATATTTTGTTGATATCTTCGTCTGGTTTGAAGGTTAACATAAACATGTCTAATGGCTGTTTGGTTTGCCACTTTAGCTTTTTAACTGCGTCTATGGCTTTATAGCCTCTTTTTTGTAGATCTTCAACAATTTTTTGGGACGAGCAAGTGTGATGTAATCTCTTTACTATAACTTTTATCGGTCTTTCTTGTTTGTTTTCGTATGAGTGATATTGGATATTTTCCTCTCTTAAAGCTTTTATTAATTTTCTGTACTCTTCACCGTCTTGTACATTAACTTTTATCACTTCACTATTCACCAGTTTAGTAGTAAAGTTTGTTATCTTCGATTTAAGGAAGTTATATAGGACTTCATATTCTTTGAAGCCTTCCACTACCACAGGTGGAGGCATTTTGGCTTTCCTAACTGCAGTTTCTTTGGAGCTATGTTTTTGTGGTGAGATGTATGGTGAAGTATCCATCTTACGTTTCTTACTGGCTCTTGATTGAACCCTAATCCACTCTGTCTCCTTAGCGAGCTCTTCTTCATCTGTTAAATATTCTATTTTATTTTCTTTTTCAGTTAAATTAACTTTTGTTGCCAACTCTGTATATTGAGATTTTAACTGTGCTAGTTCTCTTTCAAGTATGCTTACTGTATCACACAATTTGGTTTTGTGGCTCTCGGCAGCTTTCCAAGCATTAAATAGAGTCTGTTCGTTTTGCGACCTTTTATAATTTTCTTCAAAAAGCGCCTGGTTCACTTGCATAATCATATTTTGGTTGGCTTCTGCCATTGGTTCCTGTGTGTCAAGCACAGGCTGCTGGTTGTAAGCCATATTTACAATAATTCATATAAATAAACAATTTGACTAATTTAATAATTATTGTTTGAAGGACTGGCCTATTTTATTTTTATTTATAACACATGCGATAAAAACGATAAAAACATACATAGCGATAGCAGGCCTGTCCAGTCCCACTCTGCGGAGACAAGACCTGCTCTCAACTTTTGTTGTTATTGTTTTTCTATTGTATACTAATTGCAGATACTAATAAATTATATTCAAATAAAAGAACGGCTTACCGCTTTTATACTGATTTCGTTTCACTACAGAACAGAGCAGTGTTGCCAATCGCATTTTTCTAGATTATCCCATGATCGCTCGAAAAATATCCGATTTGTCACGAAAAGGTACGCTAGGTCAAAAATTATTCTGTTATTAAAATCAATGTTGCCAATGTTATTCTTTTAGTCCCTTCAACAACCGTCAAATAACAAAATCCGTTGTTCGTACGCCAATCAGTTGATTGTAATCAATTATCATTATGATAATTAACATAATTGATTGATTAATTAATTATTAATTATCAATTAACGTAACAATTATTAACATAATTAATTAATTAATCAATTAATCTCATAATTGTAATCAATATGTTTTCAGCAACCCAATCAAAGTTGACATTGACAGTAATTAAATATTTGATAATGATCAGTTGATTCCATTTCTGATTAGCGTTCGAACAACCGGCCCTTTAATCTACTGGATTCTCTATTTCACAGTTTAAAAATTTTCGTTTATAGATGAAAATCTCGTATCCTAGCTGATTATTACCTAATTCATGTATGTAAATACTATTTACTTACTATTATAATATTATTCGTATTTTGTACTATAGTAAGTGTTAAATTCTAAATATATAAGTAAATCTAAATATTTCATTGTGTGGATCATTATATTAATTTATTATAATTATTTAAGTAAAAAAAAACACTTTTAAATATTATTTTATTAAAACGTAATAACTACCTAAAACTAGGTACTGGAAAAATAAATAATAAATAAATCAATGCAAAATAAACTACAGCTACATTAATAGCATAGGCGCAAAATTTCTAGTCAATGCTTTTAAAATGAATTATTTTTTTCGAGTCCTGAGAAAGCTAATAAGTATTATTTAAACATTTAAACGCAGAATGAAAGATTACATTATTACCGAGGGCCGAAAGTCCCTGAAGACTTCTATAATTTTTATTCTAATATGTTACAGGGGTAAAAGGAAAAGAGAATATTAAGTGTGATATTTAATTTCAAATATCTCATTCAAAAGAAACATTTTGTTTATTCTAACGGACTTTCAGCCCTCGGTAATAATGTAATCTTTCATTCTGCGTTCAAATTTTCCAAAAATATTTATTAGTTTTCTCAGGATTCGAAAAAATTAATACGATTAAAGATTATTGGTCCGAAATTTTGCGCCTATGCTCTTTTAACAACTAATCCAACAATAGAAATATATTTGACAGTCTTGTAGTTATTAAGGTATCAAAGTTATTATCCATAATACCCGTGGTGCGTTCAACGTTAATGCCCGACTAAATAATTTTTATAGGCAAAAAATTTGAAGGATTTTTGAGTTGATTAGTAGATATCTAGATATTACTAGTTTTTCTACAACCACTATTCCAAATGCATTTTTCTGCACAATTTTATGTTAACAAACTTAATATTTTCTCACAGAATAACTGATAGTAGTGTGCCGGAAAAGTGACGTTTCTGTGCCGGAAAGTTCTTTTCTGCATAGTACCATTACATTCCTCAAAAAAATCATAAATATACCTAATTAGGTAAGTATAACATGTTTTGATGAAAGGGTTTTGTTTAAGATATTAGATTTGATAGAACTTTACAAAAAAGAACTAGATTTAACTACATCTCATGTTCGAGAAATCTTGAAACGTTTACTTAAGCACTGCACTACATAAAATGAAAATAAAACTAAATCGTGCGTGAATTAGCTTTCATAAGTTTAAAGACTAAAAACTAAAAACTCATACATAACATCGGACGGCAGACGGTTTTTGAAATTTGAATTTTATTAGTATGCCTTAAGTGGATGCACTTGTGCATTTAAATTCTAAACAAAAGAATCGGCACATGTCCCTTTTGTCAAAAGATGAAAAGTATCGGATGCCACTAACATTCATTCAGTATAGGCTATTTATAAAAATTTGGGTGCAACCAAACAAAATTAATGTGTTGTTGGTGTTGGAAATATTATATGGACGAAAGAGTTTTAGTCGATGGTAGATACACTGAAAAATATCCGCAAATATCCGATTTATTTAAAGATACGAAGAAGATACGACAACTCTCAAAAAGGTACGCAAATCGGATAATTATCCGCCGATTGGCAACACTGGAACAGAGTCACATTCACGTGCTTCTCTTCCGACAGTCAATCGAATCCAAAATCCATATATAATGAAAGAAATCAGAACTACCCCAAAACTTTCCTAGTCAAAACACAATTTTAATGAATCACCAGTCTTTTTTTATTTCTATGTATTTGAAAATATTTCAGGGTATTCCGGTTTTTTTGCTTTATTTGACTTCTTGTTTTTCAACAGTTTTTTTGTTTATGTCCTATGTCCTGGTAGTTTATCGTTCTACCGTTTTTAGACTAGAGACTAGAATATGGATAACCCCTTTTTAAATCTTAACGACCTATTAGATTGCGTAAGTTAGTCAAGCCTAATACAAACATCGTTTATTATGTAATCATTCAGTCAGATTCTAACCCTGCGGGAACTGGCTGAAAGTAATTTATATATGGGAATTTAAGCTTGTAATTTTCTACTATAGACATTCTTGACTGTCACGTACGGTCGTTTCTAGAGCATTAAGTTTTCACTAAAATCTTTTAAGTTGCTAATATCTGTTTTGATTGATTTATTAATACAAGTGGTATGAGAACTTCGTTCAGTTGAAACGAAATGGGTGTATCTGGAATTTCTCTCACATTATATTATGTTTTGATTGAATAAGTGTTTTACATTGTTTTAGAAGTATAATTTTATAGTCAATGACATATTATGCTATATATGTTTTCTTAGTTTATACATGACGAGCAAACGAGCAAAAGAGAATTTTTCACATTTTTTTAAACACGAGCTTTTCATCAAGACTTTGGACCTATTTTGAAATCTATAAAATAGGTAAAATTCCCAAAAACATATATCAAAGAACAATCTTACCCCAAAAAAAATTAAGGAAGGATGAAAATTTGGAAATAGGTAGTTGAAATTGTCTCTTATTATGTAAGAAAAAGTTTACAATTCTACATCCCCTCCAATTTACAAAAATGGAGGGTATACCCCTTCTTGGGGGTGAAAAATATACATTCAAAGTAAGTCCTTAATTAAGTAAAATGACTAATTCTAAACAACTTTTGTTCTATAGAGTTTTTTCCCGAAGTCAATACTTTTCGAGTCGTTTGCGAATGAATATGTTCATTTTTAACAAGAAAAAAATCTGTTTTTAGACTGTTTTTTCGCAAATATCTCAAAAAGTAAATATGTTATCGAAAAAAACATTCTTAGCAAAAAGATAGCCTATAAAAAATTGAAAAAAAAATGGTGTACGCATGAAGTCTGTAGACCCAGTAGAAGCAGAGTTGTAGCTAATGAAATCTAGGTTCTTCTTCGTCAAATTCCAAATCGAACATTTCAATGTGAAATGACCAAAAAACACTTTTCGGGGAAAATTCATTACAACTTTTTAAAGTGTTTAAAAAAGTTTAATTTTTGTTTTTCAGAAAAAGGTCTAACATTAAAAGCAAGTGAGTTACGCTCAAAATATTGTTGGTCCCTCTTATTTTTGGGTAAAAATAATCACGAAAATCACCCCCAAATTAGAACCCCAAATAAATTTAATCATTATCGCTTCACAAGTTACTTTGATAAGGAAAAGATGTTCAATAGTGAACTACTTTATTTTTAAAGCTCAAAACGTTTTGTTCCTTCCAGATCAAGTGGCCTTACACTGGAACTGGTCGAAATTCTAAACTGTATGTAGTCGGTATGGTACACTGAACCAAAAAAGTACGTAAATATAATGAAAAAAACATTGATTCAAAAACGGGTACCATTAATTTTCGTCCAAAGATCAGTATCATTGGTCCAATATAAGTAGATACATTAACTAATGCTCAAAAACATTAATTTTTATGAATTAGTACGTTCATTCAATGTACTTTCTAGTTAAGAATCAATATATCGGTACATTAATTCTTAACTAGAAAGTACAGTGGAACCTCGGTAACTCGGATTAATCGGGACCGCGGCCGATGCGGGTTATCGAAAATCCGGGATAGCCGGAGAATATGGTAAAAATTAATAAAATACAGTATACTTACAGATAACCTCCATTATAATTACAAAAACATGTAACACATATGCACAGTACACATCTAAATTACGTATAGTTGTATAGAGTGTAGAGTATTGTTCATTTTTTGGTAAAAAACTCAGTCATACTGTAGATGTACCGACACCATATGATACTGCAATAAATTGATTTTAAAGATTCGCCTTTATCAATTCTACCTAATGCATTGTCTTTTCCATTGTCACTACAACATTTTTACGTTTTGTTGCCATTACGTAGACAAAAAACACGCAAACACAATCTGAAGCACGATTACAGAACGGAAGTGAACAATACGACTATACTACACACAATATGGTCACAAAGAACAATGTTGTTATTTAAGAACAGACTAAGACCATTGTTTTAAAAAAGATTTTTTAAATAGTCTTTTAGTCTATTTTAAACAATGCTAAGACAGTTTGACAAAAATAAAGGAAAATGAATACAGACAGGTGCCTGTTCTTTCCGATAAGCCGAGACGTTCGCTCTGCCGCCGTGTGCCATGAATCATTTTTACTATTGTATAGTTCAAATTACACAAATACACATTATCTCTCAAATATTATTTTGCCTACATACATTTTTATTTGATAAAATTGTTAAATTGTTTATTTGTTAAAATAAAGGAAAAAATAAAGGAAAATGAATACAGACAGGTGCCTGTTCTTTCCGATAAGCCGAGACGTTCGCTCTGCCGCCGTGTGCCATGAATCATTTTTACTATTGTATAGTTCAAATTACACAAATACACATTATCTCTCAAATATTATTTTGCCTACATACATTTTTATTTGATAAAATTGTTAAATTGTTTATTTGTTAAAATGTTTGTCTGATGAAAATCGGTCCGGGTTAGCCGGACTTCCGGGTTATCGGGGGCCGACTTATCGGGGTTCTACTGTACATAGAATGAACGTACTAATTCATAGAAGTTAATGTTTTTGAGCATTAGTTAATGTATCTACTTACATTGGACCAATGACACTGTGACACTGATCTTTGGACGAAAATTAATGCTCCCCGTTTTTGAATTAATGTTTTTTTCATTATATTTACGTACTTTTTTGGTTCAGTGAATGTCATCTTCATGTATATTTGTATGTTATATACATTCTATATATCATTTAGAAATATTTTCAAATGGTTCCTATTTTCTTTTACCTATGTGTCGAATTAGCTTTTGAAAAAATTTACACAAAAATTAATTAATACTAGATATGCAGGATTGAATAATGAAATAGTTACTTACATTCCGTAATGTCTTCATGGGTAATCTTTTCAAATAAAAATTTATTTGTTTTATCCTTGATATGACTTTCACACCGAAGAAAGGAGATAATTCTTTCGAAATTGCTGTCCCATCCATCAATAAGTCCATTTCCATTTCCAAATGCCACTCCAAAGTCCATATCAATCTGAAAAAGTGGAAATAGAAGTACAAAATTTTTTTTTTAGAAATCCAACAAAATAATTTATAAGTGGTTAAAATATAATATGTAAATACATACCTTAGAAAAATCGACCAAATCACTAGTGCCAAACACCGCTCCTCAGAGTCTGCAGGGTGACTGTCTGCTAGGAGGCTGCAACTGTTATCACGTGATTTTTTTACACCAATAAAGAACTTATAGAGATTTAAGAAATGTATCGGTTTATGTACAAGATTATTGCTACAATGTATTGATCATTGATTCAGGTATATTACATTAATACAATGATTGCGTTACACCAAAATAATGTATCGAGTTATTAATCAAAGTCGAAAACATTGATTTAATGTTACAAAACCATTGATTCAATAAACGAGTTCGTAATTTAAAGAACTGTGTACATTAGTGCCACGTTTTATATTCATTAATTTAACCGCATAATCCTGATGTATAGTTTCATATATACAATGAACAAATTATTAGTAATATGAAAAAAGTCATTGGATAGATAAAACGATTCATTGGATTAATGATTCTATTCATTATTTTTTAATTAATAGAATTACATTGTAATAATGAAAATGGTCATTACTTAATGACTACGTGTTTATAGTATTAACGAAATTTTCATTGAATCAATGTAAAAAAAGTCAATGAGTGGCGTTCATTGGTACTATGTACAATATTTTTTTCAGTGTAGCCGGGATGTTGTTGCTTCTTCGGTGGAAATGTTTTTCCGTTTCCAGGGTCGAGTGGCTTTTCACTGAAACTGGCTGAGAAGATTTCACGAAGTTGCTAGTTGCGTCTCCCCAGAACTTCCGAATTAGTTTGTGGCTTTGCACAACAAGTGGCCTTACACTTGGAATTCTTCAAAGTTGCTTACGGGTTCCTCTAGTTTTGCTTCCTCGTGGCCTTACACTCGGAACTCAAATACTGAGTCACTAATTCTCCAATTTCCCAAATAACGATCAAAATCGATTAAAATAAGGCTTTACTTTTTCTAATTCTGCTGACTGCGCTACTATTATTCTATATAAAATGATGTGTGTTGGTTGGAGAATTAAGTAACGAAACTCTGAAGGAAATGCACAAGTTTATAAAGTTGTTAACAGCTTAGGGTACAATGAGATACTAAATTAATGAATACAAACTATTTCTTAAAATCTTTCATAGTCCAGGAACATTATCACTGACACCTCGAAATTATCAGCGTGGATGTTTATCATCGCCGATGTAGTCTAGATATTCAAATAAAAGCACACACAGTGGCGTGCTCGCCATAACAAATGTACTTGCTAAAACTAAACAGACAACTAAAAACTATGTGTCATCGCATAGATGAATATAAAATAGAGAGCTATCTAGCCGCCGTGGCCACTACATGCAAAATTTCCTTATGTTTTAGGCGCTTCAGCATTGTTGGGGTGTACTACACCCCACATGTCGGATATAATAATGTATAACTTATATTATGTAGTAGCTAATAACCTATGGCTGATGCTAATTTTTTCTTTCTAAATACAAAAAAACCGCAAATAAAATAAATACAAAAATATATCGTTAGTATTTCTTAGAAGTAAATTTCGACCTTAACAAGTAAATAATAAATATTGTATTATTAGAATTTTGGATTTTGCGGAATACATTTCTCCAAAATATCGAGTTTATGAGGGTCGCGGTTCACTGACAGTAATAACCGGAACCACATTGGAGCGCCACAGCCGCAGCAGCCGAGGCCTCGTATTTCTGGACCCTCATTAAAAACTCTTTTCCCTTAAGTTGTTGATGGCTGAGCCTGGCGCCGATTTCAGGCCGATAATTCGGCATGGGGACCGGCACGACAATCCGATGGTGTTAAAGTGCGTTTACTATTTTTTGTGTGGGATGCAGGAAACAATAAAAAACGTCTGTGTGGTCATTTGGTCATTTGACTGTGGTTAATGAATATTAATTCATGGAAGAGTGTTTTAAGGTTTCGACGTGAGTTTTATAGCTTGGTGTTTTTAGAAAATCACTAAAAATGTGTTGCTGACGAAAATAAAATCCCGACCAACATTAATTTTTGTGCTGTTAACATAACGTAAAACATGAATTTGAATGTAGCAATGCTTACATTGAAATATTCAACAAAAATTCAACATAATTTTATTATATAAAGAGATACCGCTTAAAAATGTTTGTGTTGTGAATATTTATGTACTTTCCATAGTTTATAACATAAATGTTTATTTATGCTATTTACATTTATTAATCACCATGCATTTAAGTTTTGAACGTAAAGTCAAACTGTTTATATTAAATGAATCCAGATCATCATCTATCATCATCAGTGGTGCTACAGCTTTAGTTGAGCCTAGATCTTCCGCAGTCTATTTCGTCAGTCGTTTATGTTCATCGCCAACCGTTGCCAATTTGCTGCGCCAGTCTCCCTCGCGTCTTCATCCACACCGTCCCTCTACTATTATATATTTACTACTGGTTCCACTAATAGGGTTGGTCTGGGTAGGCAATTTGCATTTGATCTTGACACATGTCCAGACCATCTAAGCCTACCTATGTTTACGAAAGATATTACGTCCCTACCATTTACTAGTTTTTTATACTTCTCGTATAATTCCCTATACAGTTATATCGCCTTCTCCAAATAGGTACCATTCTCAGAGTTTGCGCCCGTTACCTTCTTAATATCCACTTCACTTAATATCCACTTTACGCTCGAAGACGAGCAAATGGTCTGTGTCTGTTTTGGAGATGCTCCATTTTTCTGATCCATTTTCAGCACTGGTAGGATGAGTGTTCTATACATTGTTAGGTTTTTGGCCTAAACTTCTGTTTTTTAGATGCTTGTTTATCCAAAATAACATTTCGATACCTCAGTTCAATAGCGTAACAAGTCAAAAAAATTCAAATTTTAGTTATTGAAATCATGGAATCGATCTTTTGTGCACCCGTTAAGAAGGTAGAAACCATCTCTTTAAGTCCTCGTGCGATGCGTGCGATCAAATCCTAAATCATTAGCGTAGGTCATAATCTGCGTTGATTTATTAAAATATTGTTCTCCTATTGTGTAACTCTGCATCTCTTATAGTCTTTTCTAAAGCTATATTAAGGGAGGGCATGCCAGCGCGTCTCCCTGTGGTTACCTGGATATATTTGAAAAGTTTGTGATAGATCGCCATGTATTTGCACTCTGCAGATCACTTTACTCATGGTCATCTCTAACAGTCTTTTTAATTTATGGGAGTGTTAAGTTCATTCAAGGCTTCATATGAAGGGGGTTGGGAGAAAACCGCGGATGTCACTAAATAGGTGAAATTTAGTTAAATAGATTTTATAGTCTTACATATTTTAACAAATACTACCGCACCATTCTTTCAAATCGGTAGAAAACGACCATGTCGGAAGAAAACGATATTTGTTCACGCGTAATTGGGTGAAAACAATGATTGTCACCCAAGCACTGCGCGCCGCGTGCATATTTTTTGGCATATCTATTCTGATGGAACTGGTGGACAAAATAAAAACCATACCGTTATAAGATTTAGTCACTACATGGTGAGAGAGGTTTATTCACTACACTTATCCTGTGAGAGGGACAAAAATATGAGACTGATCACCCTCACAAATAGAACGGAAATGCCCTCAGATTGGGAAGAAAATATATCCAATCCTCGCGTAAAACCATTCCCATTGTTTGTCATCTCAGTAACTCAAGATCATGTAAAAGAGTGGACCAAATTTTTTACCAATAGATATCTGAAGAAATGCCCTGTCGTAATAAAAAAGATAAAGGAAATATTGTGCATCAGTTCTAACTCCCTCACTATGTTGCATTGAGATGCTTATCATGGGCATAGGCTTGAAGATACAATTCTTTAATCTTTCGCTCAGTCAAAAAATCTTTAAGTTTTAAAGAATCGGAATTCCATTTGCCTAACCAGTCGTATTTCAACTGTATTCCTATAACTGATGAAAAATATAAAGATTAATTTCTGCGAGTCTCGAGATGCAAAAGAGATGTACGTTTCAATTCCTCATGAAAAAACGCCATGTAAACAAAAAATGGGTGGCAAAACAAGGCAACAGATGATCCAACCGTGAAAAGCAAGTCTGCGGACTTAAAAGCGAAAGATAGGTAAATACCTGTTTATAAAATTATGTTTTACGATATCAAAAAAATATTAATTTTCAGAAGAACAAAATGGAGACCCACCAACGCCAGGCCCTTCAGTAATGAAGTCTGTAAGAAGATATAACACAACTAAAGGAAACAGAAAATAAAGTAAAAGCTGAAATATTTTATTGCTAAGATCAATTTTTTAACTAAAATGTTTTATTTTGTTTTTGGTGGGAAGCAGAGAACCAAAAAACAAATCAGAAACAAAACCCAAGCAGGAACAATACTGTGACTAAACGCCTGCATGCCCTTGGTGACATCCTTTGTATTCTTCGTTAAAAAGTGGACATTAGGCCACTAATTTTTTATTTTTTTAAAAACAATTTGTCTTTTGTTCTTTGTTTACATTAGTTCCTATTATCAATCAATTTTTCTATCATTATGTTCATCTTTAATACCACCCAACTGATTTTTTTGTCGTATATAAGTCTTATAACTTTAAAATTCGTTTTTCTCAAAATTATTTCTTGGTGACATCCATGATTTTCTCCCGACACCCTTCATATAATGAAGTCACACACAAATATGCAGCTTTTCATAGTTATACCCAATGTGTAGAGACCATCCCTTTATCTCAGACCAACTACATTAAAGAATTTAATAAAATTCGACAGATAGCAGTCAATAACGGATATGATTCCAACCTCATAAACAAACTCATTCATAAGAGACAATAGAAAGACTGCGTTCTTCGGAGATTTGACCATCAACCCTTTTATGCTTCTTTACCATACCACTACGAGGGCCTTTCTGTAGATATTAGAAATCTCATCAAAATCAGTTGTTAATATCCATATTTCTTTTAAAGTACCTACTAACTTAGGACAGTGTCTTGCCAACTCTAAAGATCCCATCAACTACATGAACCATAGTGGTGTTTATAAATTACAATGCTCCGATTGTGATGCTACATTTTTATATGTACATAAATAGGTAAAACCTGTAGATTAGGGTGGGTCGAAAAACAATAATGTTTCATTTTTTAATCGCTATACCGTGGAAAACTTGCCTTTGGGTTATATAAGTAAAATGCAAAGTAAAATAAAGTTATATATTGAACCCCCAGCTAGCGCATCATACTTAAAATTTAGTTTTTTTTTCAGAAATCAAGACATTTTTCAATTATTTTTACAATCTTTAGCCAATAATATTTAAACGTGCTATAGTGAAAACTGTTTAGTTAATAGTTTAAAAAATAGGAAATACATTTGAAACAGACAATATCTTTTAATTTGCGGTAGCGCAAAATACTCAAAAATTGTTAAAATTCACATATTAGCACGTTAAAAGAAGGTGTGGTCTAGTATGTTGTGTTGGGTGTTAATAGCACAATCCATTATTTGTTCTTTTACTTTACACCCCATTTAATTGGAATATAATTATTATAGTGTGTTTAAAGTTATAAAGGATATAAATAAAAAAACTTATAATTTTTTATAACATGTTTAATTGAAACAAAAAAGAAACCAATTTGTAGCCAAACAATGTCAACAAATTAAATGAAATTTTGACTTTAGGAAAAGTCTTTTACTCATTATTTCTGAGTGAGTACGTAGAAGCTACGCTTGCTGTCAAACTTTGGCATCGAAGCTCTGGATGCTACGGCAGATCTTATGAAACCATCTCGTTCCTAACCACTGACTAGTCAATCGCAATCTTTTGAGTAAAGATGAATAGTATCTTCTAGACATAAGTTGTGCGATAAAGTCAGGCAACTGCCCTGTGGACTTATCTGTTCGAGAACCGGGTCCACTTTCCCACTCTCGATGGATGACTACAGCTAACAGAGTTTTGAGACTGTATGTAAGTGTGGAAACGTCTTCAGTTGAACATAACTTGTTAGTATCCTTTATTTTTAAATCATACATGGTTCAAAATAAAGTACAGCAAATACATAACAGATGGACCTGAACACGTTTTTGAGGCTATCAAATCAGCCAGATTTCTCCAGAGAATTTGATTAAAGTAGTTGATCCTGTAATCGACATAAATGCATTTTTTCCCACCCAGAAAATTTGCTACTGAGGATGATAGTGGATGAAAGGAAACACATAAGAGAATTAGGATTCCGAAGAATAATCAAAGGAAGAATGTTAGCTATAGATACAGAAACAATTAGGGTTTTTCGACCTCCAAAAATCACCTTTCATGCGACTGACTCTACTGAATTATTTGATTGGAACCCCACTGAAATTACACCACCATCACTGTTACGGAGAGTCTCTGATGATGAATTTTCTGCTAAAATCACTGCTGGTGAAACACCCGAGGATTGGAACTTTGGAAAATTTCCATGTCATACTCAAGCCGTGGAACACTGCGTCAAGTTAGTGACTGAAACATCTAAAAAAAGTCGTCGGTGCTAAGTAATGAGATGGTTTCATAAGAGCTGCCGTAGCATCCAGAGCTTCGATGCCAAAGTTTGACAGCAAGCGCAGCTTCAACGTACCCACTTAGAAATAGTGAGTAAAAGACTCTTTCTAAAGTCAAAATTTCATTTAGTTTGTTGACATTGTTTGGCTATAATTTGGTTTCTTTTTTGTTTCAATTAAACATGTTATTAAAATTATAAGTTATTTTATTTATATCCTTTATAACTTTTAAACACACTATAATAATTATATTCCAATTAAATGGAGTGTAAAATAAAAGAACAAAAAATGGATTGTGCTAATAACACCTAACACAACACACTAGACCACACCTTCTTTTAAGGTGCTAATATGTGAATTTTAACAATTTTTAAGTATTTCGCGCTACCGCAAATTAAAAGATATTGTCTGTTTCAAATTTATTTCTTATTTTTTAAACTATTAACTAAACAGTTTTCACTATAGCACGTTCAAATATTATTGGCTAAAGATTGTAAAAATAATTGAAAAATGTCTTGATTTCTGAAAAAAACTAAATTTTAAGTGTGATGCGCTAGCTGGGGGTTCAATATATAACTTTATTTTACTTTGAATTGTACTTATATACCCCAAAGGCAAGTTTTCCGCGGTATAGCGATTAAAAAATGAAACATTATTGTTTTTCGACCCACCCTACTGTAGATCAATATCTTCTCGCTCTCTTGAAAGAAAGAACACCTCTACTTTTTCCCAACACCTAAAACAAAATAATCATTCTCAATATCCCAGAAGACGTCTTTTGGATACAGAATATCCCACAGAAAAATTTCTTAAGATTGAATTTATACGAAAACTTAAAAGTAATCAAGAAAAGCAAAGAAATCCCAATTAACCAGCATGTATCATTCCACCGTGATTTTCAACCCCTACATCACCAACTACACATTTTCATAACCCATCCTTCATATATTTCATTCAACCCTCTTTGCTTTGTTAGCTTACATGATGACCCCACAAGACACCTATTATAAAAAAGGCAGAGGAAGAAGCAGAAACATATATAAAAATACAGTAGACTCGCGATTATCCGAGTCTCGGTCATCCGAGCCCCTCGGTTAACCGAGGCAAAAGTAATAACAGGTGAGTTACAATTTTCAACCTTGACGCAACGTCGCCGATTCAAAATCAAAAAGAGGAATAAAGCTTATGCAAAATCAAAGACTTTTTTTCAAAGTAATATTGATAAGGTAAATGTTTTTATCTTTTATAGACAGTACTGTATTAATATTGTCATTAAAATATCCACAGCTATGATTATTTACGTGTTTTTCTATCAATATAACCAATCTCAGTGTTAACCGAGTTTTTCCGTATCCGAGGTAGTCACGGTCAGAGTTACCTCGGATAATCGCGAGTCTACGTATATATATAAATATCAGAGAAAGTGATGGAGTCGAAGAAAGCTGGGCAAAATTTAAGTCTAAGATTTTGGCCTCAGCGAATCAAGTTCTTGGAAAGGCTTAGCCTCAGCCAAAAAAAAATGGAGAAACTATACTATTCAAAACAGGAGATAAAACAGCCAGAAATCACAAAAACGTAAACTTGATAAACACTACCCTAAAACTTACAACTACAATTTTCGAAGAACTAATGAATCAGAGGATAAGTTTAGTAGATAAACAACAGGGTTTTCGTATTGGAAGATCATGTACATGCAATATCGCCATAAAGAAAATTACTGAGAAATCACTAGAGTTTCTGTGTCTGATTGACTTGAAGAAAGTTTTTAACAGATAAAGACTCAAAGATGTAATATATCTTCTGTATAATAAAGAAGTTCCCCTAAATATTATAAAAACTATTGAAAACACGTACCAAAACAACAAAATGGAAGTAGCAATGTCACAATACTTAGATGCTTGAAGAACTTGCAGAACCTATACACATAGGCAGCGGAGTAATTCAGTGGGACTCATTGAGCTCTATGCTCTTCAATTTAAGCATGGATGAAATCATTAAGTGTGAACAAAGGAAGAGGATACAGAATGAGAAACAAAACAAAACAAAGAAGTAAAAATACTCTGTTGCACAAACGGCACAATATATAGCCCAAGAAGAAGATAGTCTGCAAAGACTAATCCACAGAGCAAAAGAATTTAGTATGACAATCTCAACTCAGAAAACTAAAATATAGTAATCAACAAAGAACCAAGAACCTAGATATAAAATATAAATTCAAAAACTTCTCTGGTAACACCTCCGAGGCTCTACAATTTGCAAGCCATAACGGATGCTGAGACTAAGGTAGATGAGGGAATTTTACAATTTATAATTCACGTCCCATCTGTTCAGCACGGTAAAGTTCCAACGAGAATGGTTCCCTTCGTACTCAAATCAGAGTAACCATGTAAATCAAAAATGAATAACCATTTTCAATTTCGTTGCAACACGAAACTACAGCCGCAACATTATTCTAGTCAATCAGAGAGTGCAGCAAGCACCTCTACAAGCTACCTCTATTTCGTTCGTTGCAATCCGTGACTGCACGCTGGGGTTTGTCCTAGAGTCCTAGTTGGGTCAGAGAGAGCGGCATATGTGCCTCCTGATGAGAGGCTAATAAGTTTCGAAACCGATAGAGGTGCTTGCTGCACTCTCTGATGGGACTAGAATAATGATGCGGCTGTAGTTTCGTGTTGCAACGAAATTTAAAATGGTTATTCATTTTTGAAAATATAAATTATTTGCATCACTACTTATTGAACAAGTGATAGAAATAAAATAACTTGGAATTACACTGTTAGACTATGGAGACTGGACAAAGAAGTGAGAGGTTAAGTACAAAATGCAAATAAAATGGGGGGCCCCTAATAACACTATATGACATAATGACATATGGATCAGAAGCAAGACCCCACACAGACACAACACAAACTGAGAAACTACTGATAAAGACAGAGATGAAAGTATTGATTAGAATCACAGGAAATACACGGAGAGAAACATTAGAAGAAAATTTAACGAACAGTATATGAACGGAGGGATACTAAATAGAAAAAAATATGGAATAACAACATAAGCAGAATAGGAGATACCCGTGTGGTCAAAATAGCAAAAAATAAATCTAACCGGCAGAAGTATCGGACAACCGCGCAAAAGGTGTGACAACCTTTCATAGAAGTATCAATCCACCAATGAACAAGCAGAATTGTTTATAAAGAGAAAGAAGAAGAAGAAATCAGGCATTAGTACTTAAACGAAAGTTTAAATTAAACTTTCGATAACTCTATAATAGATTATTTTAATAATAAATAATGTATCAAAAGATTGGTGTATTAAGGTAAACATCCGCCAAAATATAGAATAGATAAAAATGAATATATCCAATTTATTAACCATACCTAATAATTTTGATGAATTTTAATTTATGATGATTATTATTATAATAAATGAATGAATATTAATTTCTTTATAAATAATTTTTGTTTATGCCTTTTGTATAATATCTTTATCTTTATAGCTGAGATATAATACCATACTCCATAACATTTCTAGAATGTAAATAATATTCGGTTATATTAATAGGAATAGGCAATAGGCTATTGATTATGTTCAAAATAAGAGAGCTAAAAGGGACTACAACGTTAACAGGGTTTTATTGTTTCTTATGGTCCATGGACCTCTAAATTTGAAAAATCCGCGGAGTGCTACCATTTAAAGGGGTGCGTTTTTGAGAAAGGGGTGAATTAGTACCTAGGCACAGGGTAAATTAGGGTTAATTCTATGCACTTTTGGTACAAACACGTCTACAGAAAAATTGTTCCAAGTTAAATTTACTATCGAAATATCATTTTTTAGAGTAAAAAATATTTTTTTACAAAAATATATTCAAAAAAAGGCAAAAAAAAACAAGAAAGAAATCAATTTTGTTTTTTGCCTAATAACTTTTTTCCACGGGGATATAGGTATATTTATTGCTACACAGAAAAAACATCCATCCTTCTTCTTTAAAATGACGTTTGGTAAAAGTATCTAATTTTGATAATAATTTTTTAAAGTTCGCCACTCACAGCGTTTTTGGCTTTTAATGATTTTTGATATTTTTTATGATTATTTTTTAAATTTCCCATTACTTTGTTTCTTGTACATTTAGGTATATACATTGTGCAAAAAAATGCTTATTCTTTAAAATGGTGTATAGAAAAAAATTCTAGGATTATCTTTAAACAAGATATCCATAGAATATCTAAGGGTATCCGAAATTTGAGAAAAATTTTGAAATCTTTTAGTTTTTTCAATTAGAAGAATATAATTGCATATTACAACATAGTTTCTAATTCCAAATAGCTTTTCTTAATAGCTCTTTTCGATATTATGAAATATAATGGTACTTTACTCTTGAGCGAAATTAATATTTTTTAACATACCTCGTATACTATTGATAAAATTTTATATCTGATGATTGCATCTTAGGTTTTAGACTATGCAGAACATTTTATAAAGAATTTTTTTTTTTCATACAGTTAATAATAAAAAGGTTTTCCATATGCATGTGTACATATCACACTTTGAAAAAGCATATTTATCTTGTTTAAAAATAGTCCTAGAATTTTTTTACAATACACCATTTAAAGTAAAGAAAATAAGCTTTCTTTTTTATTGCACAATGTATATACCTAAATATACAAGAAAAAAAGTTAATAATGAGAAATTTAAAAATTATAAAATATGTATATCAAAAATCGTCAAAAGTATAAAATTTTGAAAAAGCATATCTTACTTAGAAATAGCCATACAGCCTTCTACAATAGACCATTGTAAAGTTAATTGACTTTTCTTCCCATTAAATGTACCATTGCATATACCTAAAGCTATGTAGAAAAAAGTTACAGAACAATGTTTGCGAAATAACAAGGAAAATGCCCCAAAATCGCTGTGAGTGGCGAAATTTGAAAAATCATATTTCGGAAACTGTTCATAGAGGCTTCTATTACCAAACGTCATTTTAAACAGGAAGGATGGAAGTTTTTTTGTGTAAAGTAATGCCTATACCTGTATCACCGTGTAAAAAAGTTATGGGGCAAAAAACAAAATTGCTTTCTTTTGTGTGTTTTTTTTGCTTTTTTTTTTGTAATATATTTTTGTAAAAATAAATATTTTTGACTTTAAAAATGATATTTCGATAGTAAATTTAACCTGGAACAATTTTTCTGTAGATGTGTTTGTACCAAAAGTGCATAGAACCCACCATGATTCAACCTGTGCCTAGGGACTAATTCACCCCTTTCTCAAAAACGCACCCCTTTAAATGGTAGCACTCCGCGGTTTTTTCGTATTTAGAGGTCCATTGACCATTAGAAACAATAAAACCCCGTAACGTTATAGTTCCTTTCTAAAGTACATAATCAATAGCCTATAATACAGGTTTATATTATATACACCATACACGGCATTATAAATCTTAGGGCAATTTATTATAATAGCATTATATACAGGGTGGCTGGACAAAAACGAATCAGAGATTATCAGGCACTACGACATTTTTGAAAAATCCAGCGACATATCAAATTTTTGATTAAGGGAGACAAATTTTTCCGGTATTTTCGATTATTTTACTTTCACCCCTAGGCCTGGGTAAGAATCATCCCAACATTTTTAATAGCAATAGGGCTAAAATAAGATATCATTTGGGCCAAGCCAAGGCAGGATACGAAGCAATACATGGGACATTAGGCTTTGGAACTACAAATGAAGCTGGAGATGATATGCTTCAACTGGCAACAGCACTAGATATGGCGATTGTTAACACATTCTTTAAAAAGAGAGAAACTCATCTTATTACGTACAAAAGTGGACAACATCAATCCCAAATAGACTGCAAGGTAATAGTTAGTGAGACAGTAAGCCAACAACATAAGCTGCTTGTTCTGGACATTGAAGTAAAAAGGAAAGCTAAGCCAAAATATCGGAGAGAGCCACAAAAAATCAAGTGGTGGATGCTAAAAGATAAGAAGGAAGGCCTATTCAGGGAAAGAATAGTAGACAAAATATGTTGGAACATGAAAGGAAGCCCTAATACAATTTGGAGAAAAATGGCCAGTAGTTTTAGAGAGACTGCTATTGAAATACTTGGGAAAACGTCAGGAAAAAAGTTTGATAAAGAGACTTGGTGGTGGTCAAACCAAGTACAAGGGAAAATAAAAGAGAAGGGAAAATTATATAAAAAGTGGCAGGAAACCAGATCCGATACAGATCTTCAAAACTATATGGTCGCGAAAAAGGAAGCGAAAGTAGCAGTAGCAAAAGCCAAAGCAGAAGCGTATTCACACCTATACGATCAACTTGATACCAGGGAAGGCGAAACGAAGATATATATAAAATAGTAAAACAGAGAGCAAAGAAAGCAAAATATTTTAATCAGATTAGATGTATCCGAGATGAAAATAATAAAATACTAGTTTACGAAAAGGATGTCAAAAAGAGATGGAGAAAGTACTTTGACAGCTTATTAAATGAAGACTTTGACAGACAGCCTGTAGAGTCAACGGACACAGTAGCAGCAATGGTCACCAAAATAACAAACGAGGAAGTGGCTCAAGCGCTTCAAAAAATAAAGAAAGGAAAATCGGTAGGACCAGGTGATACTGTTAGGGAAGTATGTAATGTAGAGCATTGGGAGAGACAGGAACAAGGTGGCTAGCAGGTTTATTTAATAGAATTATGGAAGTTGGAGAAATGCCAGACGAATGGAGAAGCAGTATTCTAGTACCTGTCTACAAAAACAAGGGAGATATACAACAATGTACAAACTACAGGGCTATAAAACTGCTTAGCCACACCATGCAAATATGGGAAAGAGTAATTGATGGACGGATACGTGAAGAGGCCGAAATATCCGAGAATCAATTTGGCTTTATGCAGGGCAGATCAACAACAGATGCAATTTTCATTATAAGGCAGTTGATGGAAAAATACAGGAGTAAAGAAACAAACGCTCATATGGTATTCATTGATCTTGACAAAGCATATGATAGAGTTCCTCGAGAGATTCTGTGGTGGGCACTCAATAAGAAAGGTGTCTCTGGTGAATATGTAAAGATTGTAGGGGTATGTATGAGGGAGTAACGACTAGTGTTAGGCAGGTGTGGGAGAGACTGATAAATTTCCTGTGAAAGTAGGATTGCACCAAGGCTCGTTGCTTAGTCCGTATTTATTCTCATTAGATTTGGACCAGATAAACTAACATTCCATGGTGCAAAAACAATAAAACCTGTATAAAAGGTATATTTAAAAAACCCTCAAAAGGGCCACATCAAATTCACATAACTATTCCATGGTGCTTAATGTGTGCTGATGATGTCGTGTTAGTAGGAAATAGTGAAAGAGACTTAGAACAAAAACTGGAACAGTAAAGAAAAGCTCTGGAGGAAAAATGTTTAAAACTTAGTAGGACAAAAACAGAGTATTTGGAATGTTCATTTAAAGATGGAGTTACTACAAATAAAATGGTATCTTTGGATGGTGAACTGATTGTAAAAAGCAATAGTTTTAAGTACCTAGGATCGGTATTACAGAGTAATGGAAAAATAGATGGAGATGCATGCAGTAGAATTAGGGCTGGATGGATGAAGTGGAAGAAAGCGAGAGGTGTGCTGTGTGACAGGAAAATTCCAATGAAGTTGAAGGGAAAATTTATAAAACAGCCATAAGACCAGCTATGATGTACGGAACTGAATGTTGGGCAGTGAAAAGGAAAGGGGAACAACGAATGCATGTGGCGGAAATGAGAATGCATAGATGGATGAGTGGAGTGACAAAAAAGGATAAAATTAAAAATGAATATATTAGGGGAATTCTAGGTGTGGCACCAATTGATGCCAAAATGAGAGAGCATAGGTTGAGATGGTTTGGTCATGTTCAAAGTCGAGACGCTAATCACCCAATACGAAGAATTGCTGAAGTGCAGATTCCTGGAAGGAGTAGGAGAGGAAGACCAAAGAAGACGTGGGGTAGACGATTAGGCAGGACATGTTGGTAAAGGGGATTAATATTGATATGACCCAAGATAGAATTGTATGGAGAAATGCAATTAGGGAAGCCGACCCCGCATAGGGATAAGGCAAAGAGAATGATGATGATGAGAACCAACAGTATAACTTGCATATTAATAGGTACAGTTAAATTAATTAGACGATAATAATTAAGCAAGAGAAATTAAACTTTTTTCTACTTTTAAGGACAAAAATACATTAGCGGAACCGAATTCAAAATTATTTTGCATATTATATTTGAAATATTATTTGGTTAAAACATCTAATTTTTGTTAGTAAAAAGTATATTAATTTGTCTGGACTAAATTACGGTTTTTTTGATATCCGAGCAGACTTGCTATTGACACAATGCTGGCAAACTTAATTTTGTTATATTCCGGTTAAATTTTCTAGCCGATTTCCGAGCCGACTATACAACTGACATTCACAAAAAAATTCTTTTATATGTTTATATCATATCATCTACTTAGTGTGACAAATGTGATAAAAAACAAAAGCTGGACAAAGAAAGAAATTAAAATATAAACCAGTGGCGTACTCAATAAACTAAGTAAACAGAGAAATAGAATTTAAAGTATAAGAGTCTTTTTAAATAAATAAAATAAATTATTAAACCAAAAAAGTTAAGGACTAATCTTCAGGGAATTGCAAGGGTTTTAAAACGATATCTTATTTGACTCCCTTTGCCATTAAAAAATATTGGGGTGTCTCTTACCTTGTCTTAGGGGTGAAAGTTAAATAATCAAAAATTCCAAAAAAATGTGTCCCCCTTTAATCAAAAATTGATCTATTGCTGGGTTTTTCAAAAATGTTGTCGTAGTTCCAGATAATGCATCATTGTCGTTTTCAGCCGACGACGGCGACGGTGTATTAGTAAAAGTAATCGAAAATTTATCTGTGTAAATTATATTAAAAATCCAATACCATTTAAAAATAAACATTCATTTTTTAACTTTTAATCATGAATAGTTTATATTATTTAGTAGCTATTAAAATGTCATTAATATTTCAAACGTTATTTAGAGTAGACCTAACACTTCAAACTTTAAAAAACGACTAAGCCGAAAAGTTGTAAAACGTAGAGTTATTTTTTAATGCACCATTTAGGGAAAATGTTTCGCTTGTTTTAGTACCACCTCCACAAACTTTTAGATCATTAAAGACCTTCATAAACATTTATTTAAGATCCGTAGTTCAACAAAAACATGTCCGTCTTATCTCGAGAGTTTCTCTTATCTTGAAGAGTCTTCGGAACATTCGTCCTTCTGTTAAATTAATTAGCTATTAACGAAACTGGAGAACTGTAAAGATGATAATTTTGTGGAGGACACAGGTAAAACAAAATAAAATACCCAAACTGTGACAGCTTTTGATAAGGCTAAAGGAAAGGAATCATGTTCGAAGTTAATTTTTTTAAATATACCTGTTTCTCGTATTTGATAAGGAATTTCTTATAAGGTACCTATTTTAATGTAATCGCTGTAGTTATTTCATAATGTTTTTGAAAATTAATTGCTTTTTAAATTGAACATAAATTGACTTTTATCTTTTTAAAAAAGGTTTTGGTTACTATTGATTTTATTATTCAACAAGTAAGGTTATTTAACAGTTATTTTTCTACAACCGTTAAAAATGCAATTTTTAGCACTCCATACGAGCGTTAAAAATGCTACTTTAAGGCACTAGTGCTTTAAAATTTTTATGGCACTGCAGTTCGTATTGGAAAAAATGGAATGTCAGTCAAGTTTAAGTAAAAGTTTTTGTAGATATTGTCCTGTAATTACGTTTGTAGAAAAAATATTGTATGATATGCGTGTTAAAAAGTACATTTTTAAGGCACTCATGTGAATTGCAGAACTCGCTTCGCTCATTCTGCAAACTTTCACATGCGTGGCTTTAACGTGTACTTTTAACACTTATATCATAAATAACTATTATGATATAAGTGTTAAAAGTACAATTTTAAGGCACGCATGTGAAAGTTTGCAGAATGAGCTTTCACATGCGTGCCTTAAAATTGTACTTTTAACACTTATATCATAATAGTTATTTATGATATAAGTGTTAAAAGTACACGTTAAAGCCACGCATGTGAAAGTTTGCAGAATGAGCGAAGCGAATTCTGTAATTCACATGAGTGCCTTAAAAATGTACTTTTTAACACGTATATCCAATGATATTAAGAATTAAAAAAAAATAATTTCAAATGTTGAAAATGTTTGCTGTTCACCTCCTGACAACGTGCAAGCCTATAAATAAATTCGTGAGTCACTTTTTGCAAGATTTCTCCACGTATTAGTTCACATTCATTAAGTATTATTCTTTGTCTCAAATCCTGCAAGCATGTTGGTCGCCTAACGTAAACACGTAATTTTAGATAACCCAAAGAAAAACATCCAACGGGTTGAGGTCCGGAGAACGAGCGGGCCACTCTATGAATCCTCTACGTCCAATCCATGGATTTGGAAAATTCACTTCCAAAAAATGAAAATTCACCATAACCTATTATCATTAATATTTCAATACGATCTTTTCCACTTAAATGAACCATTTTTAATACAAATTATTTCTGTCAATTAGTTCAGTAACAGTTTTACCTACTATACTAAATTCAAATAAGTCATGCAGTGCATGTAAACAACAATTTTAGTCTACAGTATAGATGGTACTCGTTTATTTCCTATTACGTTGTATTAATATAAAAAATTATCTACAGACACTTTTTAACAATTTTTCTCTACCAAATTTGGTATGTGTGAATTAAAAATAACAAATGTTGAATGGGTTGCATGTGAGAGTTCATTTTAAATGAAGTAAAAGACAGACGTACTCTCAATCATTTAATTGTGTACTTCCGACGACCGGTTTCGCTCTCTATAGGTTGCAGAGCATCATCAGGTCAACGGTTACAAGTCACTAAATGCTACAAATAAGAACCAGAGTTAGAACAATGTCTGGTTAAAAAAGATGCTAAAGATCCATAAGATCAAGCCAATGTTGAACAACATACATAAAATAGTAAAAACAGCAGACAAATACATATGCATGTATAAAGGGGGCGGTAACAAACGTCCCCCAAGCTTACAAACACATGCAGATGTATACTGTCAACAATCATGCAATTATAACGTGTCGTACTTACATTCGGATACAAGGAGCTATAACCTCATTATTCCTTAACATGATGTTTCTGCTTAAGTTATGCCAACGGGATATGGTGGAATAGACGGAGAATGTTACAAAGGTAAACAAGTTTATGGTATTTGGGATTTCTTGAGGGTGAAGAGATAGTTGTTGAGAGACAACCAACAAATCTGTGTCTATTCTTGTGTTTGTGAAGTAAAATAGTGAATATCATATATACAATTTTTTAAAATGTTTACTATTTACAAAAAGTTTTGGAGGTTTTATTGGTTTTAAAGATTTATATTTTTACTTATTAAAGAATTTGTTTTTATTATTTTATTTATATTTATTAACAGAATTCTATTTATTAATGTGTGTGTTAGTGCAAGATTGACAACGTTTGGATACAGACAGGTAGAATGTGTATCATGTATGTTAGATGTGGATGTGCAGCTGTAACCTAAATTGTTAAGGCCAGTACTACTTGATGTCCTAATGAAAGGAGTAGTGGTCGTGCAAGGGAAGACCAATCAGAAAGCTTAAAAACTTAAAAAGTTGTAGCTAAAATATAAATTAGCAGTCATATATTAAAACAGCAATAAATGTTAATTAATAGAAAACAATGTAGGTACCTCGAACTGAGATATAAGTTAAAGGGGTGGAGAAGTAGAGTAGAAAATAAAAGAATAGAAAGAAAGGTAGGAAGTAAAAAGTAAAAAGTAAAAATTTTTTACTTCCTACATTTCTTTCTATTCTTTTATTTTCTACTCTACTTCTCCACCCCTTTAACTTATATCTCAGTTCGAGGTACCTACATTGGTTTCTATTAATTAACATTTATTACTGTTTTAATATATGAGTGCTAATTTATATTTTAGCTACAACTTTTTAAGTTTTTAAGCTTTCTGATTGGTCTTCCCTTACACGACCACTACTCCTTTCATTAGAACATCAAGTAGTACTGGCCTTAACAATTTAGGTTACAGCTGCACATCCACATCTAACATACATAATACACATTCTACCCGTCTGTATCCAAACGTTGTCAATCTTGCACTAACACACACATTAATAAATAGAATTCTGTTAATAAATATAAATAAAATAATAAAAACAAATTCTTTAATAAGTAAAAATATAAATCTTTAAAACCAATAAAACCTCCAAAACTTTTTGTAAACAGTAAACATTTTAAAAAATTGTATAGGTATATGACATTCAATATTTTACTTCACAAACACAAGAATAGACACAGATTTGTTGGTTGTCTCTCAACAACTATCTCTTCACCCTCAAGAAATCCCAAATACCATAAACTTGTTTACCTTTGTAACATTCTCCGTCTATTCCACCATATCCCGTTGGCATAACTTAAGCAGAAACATCATGTTAAGGAATAATGAGGTTATAGCTCCTTGTATCCGAATGTAAGTACGACACGTTATAATTGCATGATTGTTGACAGTATACATCTGCATGTGCTTGTAAGCTTGGGGGACGTTTGTTACCGCCCCCTTTTTACATGAATATGTATTTGTCTGCTGTTTTTACTATTTTATGTATGTTGTTCAACATTGGCTTGATCTTATGGATCTTTAGCATCTTTTATAACCAGACATTGTTCTAACTCTGGTTTTTATTTGTAGCATTTAGTGACTTGTTACCGTTGACCTGATGATGCTCTGCAACCTATAGAGAGAGCGAAACCGGTCGTCGGAAGTATACAATTAAATGATTGAGAGTACGTCTGTCTTTTACTTCATTTAAAAATAACAAGTTCTTTTAAAATCCGCAAAAATATATAGGGTGTCCCATTTAAATTAAATAAGTTAGGGGTATTTCCGGTGAAACCGGAAGTGGGATAGTAACAAAAAATATGGCAATAGATGCCTTTTGCGTCACTGTACTTGCATGCAAAGTTTCATAAATATTATTCTTTTCGTTTCAAAGATATTTGCTTGGTTCCATACTTTATCCCAACCCAGTATAGTTTATATTATACAGTGCTAGTCAAAAGTCCGTACCCCCTCGTATCTTTTGAACGGTTATACCTATGATAGTAAAATTTGGAGGGAGGATATAAACGGACATATGCTTCTTAACTAGTCATGACAGGTGGCGTAATTATGATAGATGACTTTACAGCGCCACTGTGACAGATAATTTTAAATGGGTAATGGGACCTTATGGCAAGTGATACCTCGTTTGAAAGGTATTGAAAATACCTATTCTTCTTCTTCTTCTTCAGGTGCCATCTCCGCTACGGAGGTTGGCAATCATCATAGCTATTTTAATTTTTGAGGCAGTAGCTCTAAATAGTTGTTTCGAGCTGCATCCAAACCACTCTCTCAGGTTCTTCAACCATGAAATTCGTCTTCTTCCGATGCTTCTTCTGCCATCTATCTTTCCCTGCATTATGAGTCGTAGGATGCCATACTTCTCGCCCCGCATCACATGTCCGAGATACTGTAGCTTCTTTTCTTTAATTGTAAGTTCAACTTCCTTTTCTTTACCTATTCTTCTCAGTACTTCATTGTTTGTAACTCTATCTACCCAGGAAACCCTCATAATTTTTCTATAGGTCCACATTTCAAAGGCGTTAAGTCGTCTCATTGTCTCTACATTTAACGTCCACGATTCCACTCCATAGTATAGAACACTGTAGACGTAACATTTTGTTAGGCGTACTTTAAGAGCTAATGTTAAATCTTTGCTACATAGGACCTTTTTCATTTTTATAAAATTAGAACGTGCTTTTTCGATTCTGACTTTTATTTCTGCAGTGTAGTCATTATTTTCTGTTATAAGTGTTCCTAGGTAAGTGTACTTTTTTACTCTTTCGATCTGCTGGCCCTCTACTATCAAGATTTCGTTAGTATTATGGTTGTTTTTACTAATTTTCATAAACTTCGTCTTTTTGATATTGAGAGAGTCCGTACTCCCTACTACACTTTACTATTTTACTCATGAGTCTTTGCAGGTCTTGTAAACTATCGGCTATTATTACTGTATCATCTGCATATCTGATGTTGTTAACTAAGACTCCATTTACTCTTATGCCGACTGTTTCATCTTCCAGAGTTTCTCGCATTACCTCTTCAGAATAAGCGTTAAATAATAGAGGTGATAGTATGCAGCCTTGCCTGACTCCTCTCTTTATTTCCATTTCTTCAGATGTTTCTTTTTCAATTCTTACTATTGCTCGCTGATTGTAATAGAGGTGTGTTATTAGTCTTAAATCTCTTTCATCTAGGTTTTTATTTTTTTAAGATTTCCATGAGTCGATCATGTTTTACTTTATCAAACGCCTTATTGTAGTCTATAAAACAGACGTAAAGAGGATGGTTAACATCCAAACATCTCTGTGTCAGCACGTTGAAGGAGAATAATGCCTCTCTGGTACCCATACCATTGCGGAACCCATATTGAGTGTCACTAATATCCAGCTCCAGTTTAGAGTGTCATACTATTCAATACCTATACCTATTGGTGAATACCTATATTGGTGAATAGGTGAATACCTATTCAGTCATACTAATTTTGTTTGAGTTCAAGCTAATTTTGATGAATAAATGAAATAAATATAAAATTTTAGTTTGGAATTTTATTAATAAAAATTCAAAATTCCGCATATGATTACTTGTCAAAAAGGTTGACGTTGACGTAAAAACTACTAGAGAATTGAAAAACGTCAACTTTTTTGACAAAAAAACCATAGGCAGACATTTGAATTTTTATTAATTAAATGCGAAACTACAATAATATTATATAATTGATTTAATTTATTCACCAAAATCAAAATCAACTAAAACCCAAGTATGACTGAATAGGTATTTTGAATACCTACCTTTCAAACGAAGTATCACTTGCCATAAGGTCCCATTTAAAATTATCGGTCACAGTGGCTCTGTAACGTCATCTGTCACTATTACGTCACCTGTCATGACTAGTTAAGAAGCTTACGTCCATTTATTTCCTCCCTCCAAATTTCACTATTATAGGTATAACCGTTCAAAAGATACGAGGGGGGGTACAGACTTTTTGACTAGCACTGTATCGTTTGATGTTTGTCCCTAAATGGTTAAAATAAAAATATGAACTGAAAATGCATTTATGCGTGTTTAGAAACCAATATAGCAAACTGAAAATAAAACATATGACATGTATGTCGTCCTCCAGAACGCAGCAACATTCTTATCATTTTACCAAATGTAAAAATAAATAAATACTGTACTGATTAATTATTTGTTTCAATTTAACTGAGGGGGGGGGGGCGATTATAGTATTCATAACTGGTAAAGCCTGTCTAAAGGGAGCGATCATGGGAAAAAGGTTGGGAACCACTGACTTAAACTACAGATCAATTTTTAGATCCTGACATTTTGATTATAATTCAATTGTTTTATAATTGTAACCGTTAATTTTATTTAAAATTTATAACCGTTAATTTTATTTAAAATCCATCTGCCAGTTGTATTTTATTTATAAATAGTTTATATTTACTGTGATCCATTACAAGATGATCTCGATTTCATTTTAAGTTATTTATTTCTGACTACTGTTAAAATCTTGTGTGTTTCAAAAATAAACTTATTAATAAAACAAAAGCTTTAATGAAATGAAATTGAAGATTTCAATGACACATCTCCTTTTCCAGAAACACGATACCTGGAAGGAGGAATGCGAAAGTTTAATTTTTAATGGTAGAAAACAACATTAAAGCCAGTCACTAAAAGCTTTTATAAACGACTTCGGTTATCATTATCTCTTTTTCGGCCGTAGAAAATCTCTAGGAACGTTCTTATCTCTAGGAACACGTGATTCACACATAATCTCGACTCGACGAAACGAACCAGACAATATCGCTGCGTACGCTGTCCAAATTGAAGTGCCAAAATCCTTTGTGATCAGCCCAAAAACCGACAGGTCGTGGATCGTGACGAGTGACGAATGAACAGCTCGTAAGCGGTTCGTCCTGCCGTACAGATTATATGAATATAGCGTTCGCATACATTTCGTTTCACATATGTGTATAGTCGAAGCGAAGATCGGTGGAATATGCGCATTTTATCAATGAAATTCGATATTTTTAAGATATTCCAGAAGCCGCTACAGATAAAATGTTTTAACGACCTATTCATCATTCAGAATTACTCAACGGATATTAGTACAGTTAAAATAATTAAGACGATAACCGGATAACATTGATTTAATGAGTAAAATTTAGTTTTTTTTTACTTTAATGACAAAAAAAGCAAGCCCATTAGCAGAACCCAATTAAAAATTATTTTGCACATCATATTTGAAACATTATTTGGTTGAAAAATCTCATTTTTGTTATCAAAAAAATATATTAATTTGTTTGGACTAAATTACAGTTGTGCTTATCTTAAAAAGGATATGTTACTATCAACATTCGCACAGTGTTGCCAAGCTGAATTTTGTTATTTTGGGTGTAAATTTTTTCCACGGATCTCCGAGGATACAATACCCGGCTTTAGGCAATGAAACATGATAAAACATCATATTGCTGATCGTAAAGAGGGGTACACATATGCGGGCCGAAATATATGCGAACGCTATATTCGTATAATCTGTACAATCTCTAGGGCAGGACGAACCACGGACCACAGCGTACGAGCTGTTCATTCGTCACTCGTCACTCGTCACGAACCACGGCCTGTCGGTTTTTGGACCGAACACAAACGATTTTCGCAGTTCAATTTGGATGGCGTATGCAGCGATATTATCTCGTGGAATTGAGATTGTGTGAATGACGTGTTCCTAGAGATAAGAAACGTGAGAAACACAATGTAATCAATTTTTATTTTATAGTTGATAGCAATAATTGCTGTCTTTATTTACATTTAGAAAGTGACTTTGAGATAAAATTACAAATTAAATGAAACATTTACATTAAACTTCGCACAAGTTTTCGTAGGTGATTCGTCGCTTTGCTTGGATCGTGATGAGTGATGAGTTTGTGATGAGTTCACTGTAAATATATTTTTTACGAACTGTATGCGAGAAGTTCGCAATCGCATATGTGTACCCGGCTTAACACGTTTGCACCAAGAATTTGAACGAAAAGAGAGCTTTTCTCATCTCTACACTTTTGGTAAAACTTAAAGGTCTGTCAGTATAGTCATTTATTACTTAATTATTTATAGAAAGCCATTATTTTTATATGGTGGCATTTGTTTATAATCATTTGTTATTAGGATTGTATTTATACCATTTATTTGATATAAAATACTTCTACCAGGTGAAGTTCGTTAACAGATATTTATCTTGATTTCATTTTAAGTTATTTATTTTTGACTACTGTTAGAATCTTCTTGTGTGTTTTAAAAATAAACTCATTAATAAAACAAAAGCTTTAATGAAATGAAATTGATGATTTCAATGACACATCTCCTTTTCCAGAAACACGATACCTGAAAGGAGGAATGCGAAAGTTTAATTTTTAATGGTAGAAAACAACATTAAAGCCAGTCACTAAAAGCTTTTATAAACGATTTCGGTTATCATTATCTCTTTTTCGGCCGTAAAAAATAGTGTTCACATATGTTGAATTTATTATGATATTAACTTGAAACTGGTCGTAAAGAGAACCATAATAATGTGAAACCAGATTCTTCATTGCCGATATAGTCTCTTTATTGGTAGCATTAACATGCATTCATAAAGTAGACTAACTCCTAGTTTAGTGCCAATAATTTAGCTCAGTAAGGCTGCCTTTGGGAGCTAAAGCTATAATAGAGTTACGATGATCATATACGTTAATCTTTTACTGTCGTGCGTTATATTAAAACGTGTTGCAGAACATGTTCCTTAAATTGTATTTTTCAAATATTAAACCTATAATAAAACGGCTCTACAAGTAAGTACATCTAAACATATTAAGTGGATTATCTCTTACAAACTAATTTTGTTGAACGTTCTCATATTATTATATGATATGATAAGCATCCCCTTTTCAGTATTATGATCATATCTTTTCTTAAACAGTGATAAAATCAAGCCCTTAGATTTCATTTCTATTTATTTATTTTGCAAAGAACATACTTCTTTATAGATACTAATACTAACTAACCCAGCAGACGTTGTCCTGTCTTAGCTATCTATGTACATACCTACTTATATTAAATTCGAACCAGTAGCGTACTGATAGATCCGCGGGTCCTGGTTCCAGTTGAGATGCGGGCCCCCGCCCAATAAAAACACACATTGCATATCAAAAGTTTTTAATAAACATTAAATATAAATCATCATAAATATATTTATAAAAACTCAAATTATTTTAAAACAATTAATTGGCCAACTAAGTTGGCCACTGAAGTTCAATATGTGAGGTTTTAATTTTTAATCCTCAAATTCTAACTACGTGGGAAGAGTCCTGTGTTGCCACAGGTATATTTGCAACATCATTGAGTATTTTTATTAATATGTAGTATAACACAACAACTGTAAACATTCAAAGGGTTTTCACCCAAAACATTTTGGTGGCTCGGGCATGCTATTTTTTGCTTTTAGTAACACTGATGATGGATTTCTTATTTCAAAAATGTTCTGTGATTTAATGTAAACCTTATTTAGAGTATTTTAAATATACCTTTTGCAAAGGATCTCGTATTCTTATTTTTAAAAGATTTAACCGCAGAATGCAGGATTACGTTATTGCAGAGGGCCTGAAAGTCCCTGAAAACTTCTTTAATGTTTATTCTAATAAGTTACAGGGGTGAAAAAAAAAGAGAAAATTTAGTGTGATTTTTAATTTCAAATGTCCCATGCAAAATAAAAAATTTTATTTATTTTAAGGGACTTTCAGCCCTTGGTAAGGGTGTCTTTCATTCTGCATTAAATTTTTTAAAAATATTAACTAGTTTGTTCAGGATTCGAAAAAAATGAACACCATGCCTGTGGTGATATTTTCCAAATCGAACATTCGCTATCTTTGTCATACAACGCACTCAGTTGAACAGAATGTGGTGACAAGACAGTGACAAACAAAGTTACTAAATATTTGACACTGACACGGCTTCAGGAATATTTTGAGTTATTTATTAAATAATATTGACAAAACAGAAAACACAAAATATCGCCGATATAACTTGATTAACCTATGAAATTCCAATAGTGTCAAAATTTCATAAATGACAATAGTGTCAAAATTTCATAACGGTGGAGTCTCAGATTGCACCAATTACAAACAAGCATTACGGCGCGGTAAATTTGAATTACACTTCCTGGTTTAAAGACAGAGCATAATAATATAAAATTTATTAAATGTAATCTTGCATTATTCTTAACTTATTCATAAATCGTGCTAATATAAATACAATAAGTGTTTGGGTTAGCAGGTACCTACAGGCGGTTAAACAAGTGTTGAAACAATTGTTTCGGTTTGAAGCAGGTAAAAAGAGTACAGAACCTTTACAAAGGTGTTCTAAATGTTTCATAATAAATTTTGTTTTCAAATTTTTTCATAAATAGGTATTCTTCGTTTTTATTTATAAAAAACTACACAAAATAGAAATTTATTAAGCAGTGACATTTTCTAGTGTGTACTTGTGTAATTCAAAATTTCCCCATCAAATTAGAAAAAAAAAGAAGCAAACATCGGGTTAGAGCGGGCCCCTGTGGGGCCCGGGCCCTGGTTCCGCGGAACCATGCTCAGTAGGCCACTGATTCGAACTGTTCATATACGGTACGGTGAGGTTCATTGGGTTAGCAACTATATAACGAAAGGCAAAGTGTGCTTTTTTCAACGAGTTCGTTATATTTCTTTAAATTTTTTAACATCTTCAGACGAATCTTGCGTGACATTTGCAGGCAAAGGTGTCATAAAAAAAGTGTCGGCATGCTGAAATTTTAGTGAATAAAACAATAGTGGATTATAAATATTCCTGTGTGAAATTAATTTTACGGCATAATTACCCATACATGGCCCATACATAGTGTGACCAACTAGTCCGAAAAATCCGGGACATGGCCCGAATTACGAAGTCGTGTCCCGGAATCCCGGACAAGACTTCCGAGCCATCCGAATTTTCAAATTCCATTTTGAAATTTTTAATACATTATTCTTCTAAGAATTCACATCAAATTGAATTGGTGGGACGAAAAAAAGCCTACAATTTGTAGACTGTTATATTAATACCACATTCAAAATGCATGCATTTTATATCGTCGTATTATAGTTCTACGAAAACTCAAACTCTGGACTTTTTCCGGTTTCTGTATTTTAATTATTGTCTTCTGAAACGATTATTTAAAAACGTGAATATCAAATAATGATAATTATATTTCAACCCAAGGTTCAATTTACATGGAAATTCAACATTAGTTGATTTTCTAATTTTTCGTTTTTAGAGAACGATTTCCGGATTGGAAGTCGAAGCGTCAAAAACTAGCAAAAATGTAATTATCATTACAACCCATTCCATCAAAAAAAATTTTTGTCAACATAAAAATGTTAAATAATAATCTATACAATGATGATAATCAAGTTTTATATTTAAAAAAAAATGGCCCGATTTTCATTGAAAAGTCCCGGATTTTAGGTAGTTTTTTCAGCCTTGTCCCGAATTTGACTAAATTGGAGTTGGTCACACTACCCATACAAAATACGTGTAAGTATCTCTTTCTTATGTGCCGGTACAATAAAAGATTTTTAACAACATTTAACGATAAACAATTTTAAAAAATTACATTTAAGAAACAATTCAAGTTGTCATTTCGATGGCACCATGTTGGAGGCTGGTTGGAGTGAAGTTGACTTCTTCAGACGAATCTTCAACTGAAGTTCAAAATATGGTGAACAGAAGTAATTTTTATTGCAATGACACCAATATTTACATATAAAGTTAGTAACTAAACAACATAACAATGATAACTTAATATTGTATGCGAGAAAACATGTTATAAATGAAAGTTAGTATGTAATGGAGCCAGGCCCGGCCCCAGGGGTGGGCGAACTGGGTGGCCGCCCAGGGCGGCAAATTTTAGACAACAGAAAAATTTTGAAATTGAAGAAATAATAAATTATGTTTTTCTACGGCCGTGCTAAAAGAGCCACTTTCACGCACGCATTTCGTTTCCGAAAGCTGCACTTTCCCACACGGCGTGCGGGAGAGTAAAATACCTTGTAAGATGGCATTATAATACATTAAAATACATGCAATAAACTAATATTTAGATATTATTTACTAATTTATTTCAAATTTATCTTATTGTGTTCATGTTTTAATGAAATTAGCGCGATAATTCGATGAAATAAAATTATTTTGACATAATATTTAAAAGTCAGATCAGTAGAAAATTACAATGGTTTTGAATCGTCGTCATGGAAACCAATATCGTCGTCGTGGTAACCCATTATATTGAAAGTTTGTTTTTGACAACCTTGCCAAAGAATTAATTTGTGTATTTTCACTTCTAAATAAAAATTGATATAACTCTATTTTTTATGGCTTTTTTCCAAACGTACGGTCCTAGAAAAAATATTGTTCCTAACGCATGCGGAAAGTGTCTTCCCGCACTCGACTGCTTGTCCTAACTCCTTGGAAAGTGATACTTTCACGCACGAGACTGCCGTTGACCCGAACGACGCGATAGCGGAGTTCGGGCAAGCAGTCGAGTGCGGGGATGACACTTTCCGCATGAGTTAGGAACAATATTTTTTCTAAAGCCGTACGTTTGAAAAAAAGCCACAAAAAATAGAGTTATATCAATTTTTATTTAGAAGTGAAAATACACAAATTAATTCTTTGGCAAGGTTGTCAAAACCAAACTTTCAATATAATGGGTTACCACGACGACGATATTGGTTTCCATGACGACGATTCAAAACCATTGAAATTTTCTACTGATCAGGGGTGAGAGCACGCCAAATAGAATTCTATTTTGCTGACGTCATAAAATCGAATTTCACAATGGGTGAATCGACGGTTGCTAGGCAACGTGACGTCACTAAAATAGAATTCTATTTTGCGTGCTCCCACTACTGACTTTTAAATATTATGTCAAAATCATTTTATTTCATCGAATTATCGCGCTAATTTCATTAAAACATGAACACAATAAGATAAAAAAAATCAAAAATGAATAACCATTTTCAATTTCGTTGCAAAACGAAAACACAGCTGAACCATATTCTAGTCCAATCAGAGAGTGCCGCAAGCACCCCTACCGGTTTCGAAACTTATTAGTCTCTCATCAGGAGGCACATATGCTGCTCTCCCCGCTCCAACCAAAACAAACCCCAGCGTGCAGTCCCGGATTGCAACGAACGAAATGGCATAGATGCCCTAGCGGCAACTGCTAGCAAAAAGACTAAGTTTTCACTCTAATGGCATATAAAACAAAATAATGCTATTCTACATCCCACCAGAATGAAAACAATAAGATAAATTTAAAATAAATTAGTAAATAATATCTAAATATTAGTTTATTGCATGTATTATAATATATTATAATGCCATATTACAAGGTATTTCACTTTCCCGCACGCCGTGCGGGAAAATTTACTTTAAGGCACGCCGTGCGGGAAAGTGCAACTTTCGGAAACGAAATGCGTGCGTGAAAGTGGATCATTTAGCACGGCCGTAGAAAAATATTTATTTTAATATGATAAAAAAATTCAATATTATGAACAAGACCGGCAAAAATACAACTGTAAAAACGAGAATTAAATAAGTGTAAACGACAATAAAAGTGTAAACGACAGTAAAGTAACGACAATAAAAATTGCAAGGTTCAATCGACGGGAAATCGACAACACCGCTTTCTTCTTCATCGCGTAATAATAGTGGGATCAGAACTAAATTAAATTCACTGAAATTCACTTAAAAAAATAAATTTGCTGAAAAAGGATATAATAATTGGAAACATATTATGGCTGAAACTTTGTCTAGCCACGCTAAGTCTCCAGCCCATCTACAGTCACAGCGACAGTGGTAGAACTAGCGATTAGACTAGAATCCTGCAAAACCATAAACGAAGAAACACAAAAAGTTACAAATTCAGAAACTCGTCATTGGAAAAATGTAATAGAACGACTTATATCAATAATACAGTTCTTAGCACAATAGTATCTTCCATTGAGGAGAGGGTCGATTCTGATAAACTTTTACATCACAACAATGGTAATTTTTTAAAGCTTGTTGAGCTCTTTGGAAAATTTGATTCTGTTTTACAAGAGCACATTAGGAGAACAACGAATGTTAATAACAAGCAACATCACTACTTGGGAAAACGTATTCAAAAAGAAATTTATCAACTCCTCCATGACCAAATCAAAAATAAAATTATAAACTTTTTGAAATCGGCAAAGTATTATAGCATAATTTTAGATTGTACATCTAATATTTCTGGGGTGGAGAACAGATGACTATTGTTGTACGTTTTGTCATTTAGGTTCTTGTTCACAAAGTGTTAAAATTGCAGAACATTTTCTTGGATTTATGCCTTTACTGAAAACCACTGGCTTGGGACTTACAGAAGTTATTTTGCAAGAACTGAATAAACTGAGAAAACCTTTGTAAGATATGAGAGGACAAGGGTGTGGTAATGGGGCAAACATGAAAGTGAAGAACTTTTTGTCCCGTGTTCTAGCCATTCACCCAACTTAGTCATGGACGATACTGCTAAAGCCGCACAGTTTGCAGTTTCTTTCTTTTACTTGTGTAGTGACAATAATTTACAACTTTTTCTCAGCATCTATTTATTGTTGGGCTATACTGCAAAATCATATTTATAGCATAACATTGAAACCTTTGTCTGCAACTAGATGGGAACTAGATGAGAATTGATGCAATTACTCCGATCAGATACCAAATTGAAGAAATCTACGATGCTGTTGTAGAAATCACTGTCAATAAAAACAACGCTAAAATGGTTTAAAATAAAATCCGTAATTTTACTTTTCTTTGCTCTGTGGTAATATGGCACGACATTTTACTTCACATCAACGTAGTCAGCAAATTCCTGCAGAGTATTGATATGGGAGAATGTATCAAGCTGTGAGTTTATTAGGAAAAACGGAAATCCATTTTAAATCTCTCAGAAGTGATTTAAAATTCCAGGGCTGTTTGACTGACGCAAAAGAGACGCATGATTTATAAGATACAAGTTTTAAGCTGTGTGATGCTTTAACTTTTGATGAGTCAAAAGATCTAAATTATGCTGATCTAAAAGATGAACTCAAAGTACTTTCCACGATTGTGAAGCCCAAGAGTACTCCTCTAGAGGCCCTGTAAATGATTAGAGAGTATGATTTTGTTTTCTCACCCAACGTTAGTGTTGCTTTGAGGATTTTATTAACCCTAGCAATGACAGTGGCCTCTGGAGAGAAAAGCTTTTTCTCTCTCCCTCACTAATAAAAAATTACTTAAGATCAACTATGTCACAGGGAACGTTTGAGGGCTCTAGTGACAATCTCTATTCCTTGGATCTTGGATCTTGGATCTTGGAGAATTATTAAAAGACTTTTCCCGTGCCAAAGATAAGAAGAGTGGTACTTACTTAAAAATGTAAGTGTGTAATTATGGATATGGATAGTGAGTTTTTGGATATTAAAATATGTTCTTCTTCTTTGAGTGCCTCTCCTATCGGAGATTGGATATCATTAGGGCGATTCTAATTTTATTTACTGCTGTTTTGAACAATTCGTTAGTGGTACAGCCAAACCACTCTCTCAAATTTCTCATCCAGGACATTCTTCTACGGCCTGGATTTCTTCGTCCTTGGATTTTTCCTTGCATTATGTTTTGTAGGAATGTGTACTTTTGTCCCCTCATCAGGTGGCCTAAGTATTCAAGTTTTCTCTTTTTTATATTCAGTAGAATGCTTGTTATTTATTCTGCGTATTACTTCTTCATTTGTAATTTTATCTACCCAACTTATTCTTAGTATACGGCGGTAGCACCACATCTCAAAGCTTTCAAGATTTTTAATATTCCTCTGTTTAAGAGTCCATGACTCAACACCGTAGAGCAAAGTACTGAATACATAGCATTTTAACATTCTAGTTCGTAGATGAATACTAATATCACGATTACAAAATAATTTTTTCATTTTTATAAAAGTAGACCTGGCAATTTCAATACGTCTTTTTATCTCGTGATTTTGGTCACCTGTTTCATTGATAAGGGTTCCCAAGTATTTGTATTCGTTTACTTTTTCAAGTTGGGTACCGTTTATTGTGATACTAGTGTCATTTATTGGATTCTTACTGAAGGTCATATATTTGGTTTTTTTGACGTTCATCCTTATGCCGTAGTTATTACATATCTCATTCATACTTTCAACTAGATGTTGTAGATCTTCCGCTGTTCTTGCCATTATCACAGTATCGTCAGCATATCGAATGTTATTGATAACTTCTCCATTGACTATTATCCCTTCGTTTGCATATGAGAGAGCTTCTTGGCATATTTGTTCGCTGTAGATATTAAACAAGAGCGGTGACAATATACAACCCTGTCGTACCCCTCTACGTATTTCTATTTCGTCCGATGTTTGGTCTTCTATTTTTATATTAGCTCGCTGATTCCAGTACAGATTTATTATTATTTGTATGTCTCTGGTGTCAATGTTCTTACTCTCCAGGATTTCTTTGAGTTTACTGTGGCGTACTTTGTCAAAGGCCTTTTCAAAGTCTATAAAGCAGGCGTGTACCTCTTGGTTAACATCTAGGCATCTCTGTGTTAGAACGTTCAGGGCAAAGAGAGCATCCCTTGTACCTAATCCTTTTCTGAATCCCATCTGTGTATCGTTAATATCGATGTCTAGTTTTTGATAGATTCGGTTGTGGATGACTCTAAGAAATATTTTAAGCAGGTGACTCATCAAGGAGATTGTTCGATGATCTGAACATTGCACTGCCTTAGTTTTCTTCGGTATGGTGACAAACGTAGACAAACGTAGACGTTAAAATATGTTAATATATAGTAATGTATTAAAATCTCTTGAAAATATTGCAAATATAAATATGTGTTTTTAAGCGTGTATTGTTTAATTAAAGTAGAAAATGGCATATTAAATAATTTAGCACAAAGCACATATCAATAAAAATAAAATCTTCACGATCGCTGAAGTAACGTGGTGAGTCATGGGTCTACTAAGGAGCGGGGCGGCGGTTGCCGATGGCCTGAGCAGCAGTTAGGCTGGTAATATATTTTCTCGACTCTGCTTTACGGGATAGAAGCATGGACACTTAACGCGTCGACTACTAAAAAGTTGGAAGCATCGAATGTGGGTGTATAGAAGAATCCTGAACCGAACATGTAACAAACAACGAAGTCAGTAGAAGAATCAACAAAACAATGGAAATATTGGAAACCATCAAGACACAAAAGCTGTTAAGCAAATACCTCGGGCATGTTATGCGTAATTAGAGATACAACATACTTCAATTAATTATACAAGGGAAAATCCAGAGCAAGAGAAGTGTAGGAAGGAGAAGAATCTCATGGTTGCGTAACTTGAGGGAATGGTATGCATATCAAACCGAACTATTCAGAGCAACAGCATCGTAAGATCAGAATAGCCATGATGATTTCCAACCTCCGTCGCGGAGATGGCACGTAAAGAAAAAGATGTAATGGATATAAAAGTAAATTAAGTTAAAAAATCAAAATTAATACTGAGTACATCTTCCTCTGATTTCTATTACATTTTCCATCCGAGATCTTAAGGACCTTATTAAGTTTCTGACTGATTCCTAAAGAATCTCTTCCGACTCTTCATCTAATGCAGTTTTTAGCTACGTACATAGCTCACTATTTTGACACTGCAGCACTGGGAAAATTGTTCTTGAGGCCTCCGATAGGCGCATCGTCTTCTTTCATTGCTTTACAAATACACTCTACTCTCGTCAGACAATAAAACTCTGCTAAATTGGCCAAGGTTCCAGTTGGCTTGTTGTCGGGCAAACTGAAGTGGAGTTTTTTTCTGACCTGCGTTAGATTTGGGCCATGTGTTAGCTTGTCTGGGAGTCAAAGTGGCAGTCTTAAGTCTTCCACTACCTATCCACTGAGTGGACGGTGACACCTCGATCGTTCCTCAAGAATTGTTGAAGCCCAACTCCTGTCGCGTGCCTATTCGGCAATAGTCAGGACAATTAATCGATCATCCCTCTCTGTCATTACAAGATGCCGACCCGAACCTGGTCGTCGACTTGAGCTACCGGCCTCCTGGTATCGACGGTAAGCCCTTAAGACTGCAGACTGTGTCATAAGCAGGCGACGGGCGACAGTCCTCTGGGTACAGCGCTCTAGTAATTATGCAATTACCTGGGCCGCCTTCACTTCACGATGCAATACTAATCTCTCAAAGTGAAGATGATTTACAAAGTATGCTGCACCAATTCAACATAATCGCCAGAAAATTTAACATGTTAATTTCCTCAAAAAAGACAAAATGCATGGTTATAACAGCAGATCCAATAAGATGTAAATTGGAGCTGGAAGGTCAGATAATAGAACAAGTGATGGAGTTTAAATACCTAGGCATCACACTATCTAGCTACGGAAGGCTCGAAACAGAAGTGGAAGATCAAGTGAATAGAGCAAACAGAGCCGCAGGTTGCCTGAATAACACAATATGGAGAAATAAAAATATCGGAAAAGAAATGAAAGGCAGAATTTACAAAACAGTCATCAGACCAATAATGACATACGCGGCAGAAACACGACCCGGCACAGAGAGGACAAAATGATTTCTCGAAACAGCGGTGATGAAAACCCTTCGAAAAATCGATGGTAAGACTCTATGGGACAGAGCTAGAAGTACAGATATACGACGGAGGTGCAAGGTGGATAACATTAGTAACTGGGTAAGAAACAGAAGAATAGAATGGAATGACCACATAAGCCGAATGACAACAAATAGGGTAGTCAGGACAGCGAGAGACGGTTCCCCAATAGGAAGACGATCAGTGGGAAGACCACGAAAACGATGGAACGACAACTTACTAGAGGCACATTGAAAAAACAGACAGAGTCATGTCTATACAAAAAGAAGAAGAAGAAGAGCCTTCACTGGTGAAGTATCCATTTATAAAATCGTCCTATTAGCGGTAAAACTCACTAAGTGCACTTTTTTGAGATTTTGACATTTTCATCAATTTTAACTCCATACGGTACTGCCCAGCTCTGGAGAAGTCACCTGGGGCTCTAATCCTTCTAATTGCTGAGATAATTTATGGTACAATTCACTAAGTGCATTATTGGGAATTTCGGATTCAGGGCAAAACTCATTAAAACTTATTATTGCACTTAGTTAATTTTTCCTTACAATCTGGAATGCCGAATCGGTACTTAGTGATCTTTCAAACAATACATTAGATAACATAATCTATTTTGCGATTAAGCAGGCAACGTGTGTGTTAAATTGTATTGTTGAAACTGTACAAACTGTATATTATATTTGTGTGCATTATCTGTTCGGCGATTGATTAAAGAAATATGAGATTAAATTTCTTTGTAACCGTGCTAGCTTACATAAAGGGTAGCCTAATCTATTTTGCAATTAAGCAGGCGACTTTTGTGGCTGTCAAAAATTCCGAAAGAATTGCATTTATTTTCGAAGAACGAAACTTATTGTTCATTTTTTAAATAATAGACTGTTATTTTTGATAATTTGTTTGTTGTAAGTTAGCGAAATTTTATGGAGACAAATTCATTAACTTCTCTATATCCAATAATTGTGTTCAAGGAAAAACTCATCAAGTACAAAGTGTAGTTAGTGAGTTTTACCTCTAATAGGACGAAATATTCCTTACTGTACTTCGGAGTGTACACACACGTCAACGTTTGAAAAGTGACTGCGACGACCACCGGCAAATTCATATAGTTCAGTCGGGTTAGACGAATAACAGGCCTAACCTTGCATTAGGAGCTGCCCCAAATTTGATTTTTTTAATCTTTAGAAGGGGTCAATATTAGTGTAAATTTAAAATCTCGACTGAATTCCGCCATTGCGTTAGCCGCCATCTTGATTTTAAACGAGAACAGTTTTTGCTCAATATCTCCGCCATTTTCAACTTTTCGACAAAAAGTATAACAACCAAAATTGTTGAAAATGTAATTTTCTATCATTTTTACAATTCTATTTTTTATTACTATTTCTATTTTTACAATTTTTTCGTGTCATCGATATTTTCCGAGTCATAGCGGAAAATAGTAACAGTTATATATAAATAGAGCATAATTATTGAATTATCTTGTTTATTGTTAGTTTTACGACAAAAATGTTCCTATACAAAAATAGAGAGAATTGAATTGTACACAATTTTAGTTTTGTGTCATTTTTTTGCTAAAGTTAATATTTAAGGTAGTATGCATGCGATAATGGCGCGAGCGTAAGACCTCATCGATTTTGTAGCAATGGTTTTTGTTCAATATCTACGCCATTTTCAACTTAAGTTGTTCCAAATATGATTTCCTACAATTTCTTTTTAACAATTTTTTTCATGCGGTTGATATTTTCCGAGTTAAGTGGGAAAATATTAAAAAGTGGTGGGGGGAGCATAATTACTGAATTGAATCTTTTTTCCGAGCTGTCCCAAATTTTATAATTCTTTCCTTTAGGAGAGATCAATAGTAGTGTAAATTTAAAATCTCGACTGAATTCCGCGGTTGCATTAGCCGCCATATTGATTTTAAAGGAGAACCGTTGTTGCTTAATATCTCCGCCATTTTCAACTTTTCGACAAAAACCGTAGGAACTAAAATGTTGAAAATGAAATTTCCTACAATTACTTTTCCACAATTTTTTTATGCGATCAATATTCTCTCGAGTTAAAGAGGAAAATAGTGGAAGAGGAGAGGAAGCATAATTATTTAATTGTCTCATTTATTATTAACTTTACGACATAATTGTACATAAACAAAAATAAAGAGAATTTATTTTATACAATTTTTGAAACTTCCAATGAAACACCAACCAAACTAAGTACATAAAAGACATAAATAATAACTTATATGCATTAAGTTCACTTAATTTTATTAACTAGTGGGTTTTATTGGTTGAATTTGTCTGTCGATAATTAAGTTTCATGTCAGCTAACATATTTTAATATTTCAACAAATTTTTTTTAATTTTGGACCACGTTGGGGGAATTTTCCCACCCCCCTCTTAGACCCGCCACTGGTTCTCTCGAAAAATTGTAGTAAATCGTAATTACAACAATTACAGTCATTACACTTTTTGTCGAAAAGTTGAAAATGGGGAAGATATTGAACAAAAACAATTGATATAAAATCAATCGGGTCTTACGCTCGCGCCTTTACCGCATACGTACTACCTTAAATATTGATTTTATCAAAAAATGAAAGAGATCAAAATTGTACAAAATTTAATTCTCTTCATTTTTGTATGGGTTCAAATTTGTTGTAAAAATAATGATAAACGAGATAATTCAATAAATCAATAATTATGCTTTAACTGTCACTGAAGTAAGCAAATTTTACAACACATTGCCAATTTGCATAAAAGAAAATATTTCTAGGAAGCTCTATAAATAGCATATAAATAGACTTTTTTTGCATTGGTTGTTTTAATTTAAAGAAGACAACATGAAATTATGTACTAAGCATAAACTAAAATTCATCGAGTGAATCAATTTTTTTGCTCGCAAGGTAATATAATTATAATAATAATGCACAGCAAATAAATATATATTATAACAATTTATATTATAATATCATCGATGTTCGAAAAAATCAATCTTCTTATACATCGAAAACAAAAGAGGCATCACTTATGGAGAATTCTCACGACGAGGTCGAGGCGCGTGTTGAAGCGAGATTCAAGTGGGTCCTAATTTAAACGTCGGCAAAGAGAGATATAATATATATAATAGTGGAAAAGAAAGAGAACGCAGATACCCCACAAGACGGTAAAATTAGTCATATTTACACTTTGTGATAAAATGTCCCGAAGAATACAGGCAACCAAAAAGTTGACCGCTCTCAGTGGTGGAGATAAAAATATTAGTTGGTTTTTTTAATTCTCACAATGATAAAAATTAGAACAAAACGTAGTTTGACCATAAAATTACCACGCCACTGATCATACCCTCGGCTGACGAGACATCCACACTATCTACAGGCTAATAAATTTTAGCATTTGGTGTTATTTTAAGGGTCATAAATACCAAATTTTGACAGAAATTTCTCTATCTCTTCTTACGTTTAATCTTTTTCACGTTGGGTTGAATTCCGTCTTCAGTTTTTATCTTTTTCTGTTACATTTTTTTATTTCACTCATAATGTCGCAACACGCTCTGTCAGTTTTCCTCTTTACACAGCTCTAAGACTTATTTTTCATTTAAAGCGAAACAATCATCAAGTTTGATAATCAAAAATAAAGCAAGTAAGAGGATTCGATCAGAGCAGTGGGCCGCTGGGGTCGCACTTAATTTGTCTTGTGGCCCATCATCTATCTAGTACAGATCGGACCGCGATATACCGGACGTTTTAATGGCCAAACCATGTTCTCGCCTCGTATTAAGCAAAACAAAAACGACGCATCAATTAGGCAACTTTTTTGGGGGACTGTTTTTTCACATTCATGTGTCCGGACGGTCGTTGTTGAAATATTATACTCGAATTTGAATTTGGGAAAAAGGTGTAGACGGTTAGACTGCGGTTCATTAGAGACAGACGTTCTTGCTCGAGACAATAATACAGCAACTCGTTATATTAGTATTTGGTATTACTTTGTTATTATTTTACACACCTTCAGTTTTAAGAGAAATTATAGAATATTTTTTGGACAGCTTGGATATTAGTGAACCCTAATATGTGTAGATTTTGGCATTGGATCCGAGCATGATATGTAACACCGTTGCCGTATCCTCTATTTTTTCATACTATCACATTACAATTTTTTGTGATACATATTATATTTGTGTGTGAAATGTATCATTTGTGTATTTTAGGTACCTATGTTCTAATATGTTATGTATAGATAGGTTTTTACTTGATTATTTTAAATCATTGTGAAGTTTAACTTGCTAGAAACGTTGTAATATTGTGTAATGTGTAAAAAATAAGTAGTTCTGAAACACCAATTAAGTAATAGTTATTTATGAAACAGTTCGTGAAGTATGCTTTTTGCGAACGCACGCGATTTTTAGAGCACGAGCGACAAGGGAGCGAGTGCTATATATTGCGTAAGTTCGCAAAAAGTACTTCACGCACAGTTTCATACAATAGTTTATCAACAATAAACCAATAAAAAAATTGTAACTCTTCGTCACTGGAATTAATTTCTATTCTACAATTTTTAGAACTTTGACATTTAAAAATCCTAACTACTTTCAAACCACAAAACTGTCAAAAAGTTTGTTGTAAGTCATTGCTCATATTGTCATCACCATGACAACGCGAAAGTTAAGGATATTTGATTATATGAAAGTGTGCCAAAAAACCCTTCGAAAGTGTGCGAAAAAGTAAATCCCATTTAAAATACATTGTTACTTCACGCACACTTTAAACTCAGGGGTGGGCAAAAGCCGGCCCGCGGGCCGGATCCGGCCCTTTTGCTTATTTTATCCGGCCCGTTGAAAAATCCCACAAGCATTTTTTTAAATCTCTTTTATGCGATTTTGTTGAAATCAACAGTATTAATGTGCGTAATGTTCATATAAATAATGAAATATGTAAATAATAGAGAGTATTATAATTTCGAACAGTTGTAACTATATTCCTACTTTACTACATAGAATTGAACGATCACTTCTCTCACTCTTCGAGACAGTGATGTTTTGGTTTTAGCCAGCATATTTGTCGTCTACCTGGAACCCTTTTTCCTTTGAATTTACCCTTCATAATCCTGCAACAACTCATACTTATCATTTCTGTGCCGCAATATATCTTTCTTCTTTTAATGATAGTCAAAAGTTCTCTGTCTCTTCCCATTCTGTGCAGCACCATTTCTTTCGTAATATGATCGGCCCAAGGAATAGAGTGGATATAACATTTAACCATCCGATATCGGATTTGTAGATTGAGTCTTTGGCTACCCAGAAATTTCCTCATATTTAAAAAGGCTGCTTTTGATTGCACTATTCTTGATCGAATTTCAGAGTTCGGATTTAGATCTTCTGTAATAGAGAATCCTTTTATTCACGTGTTCAATATCTTCATTTTTTATCTGGATCCTTGTTATGAATGATACAATGCACCATATTTCTTTAAACATTACGTGACATATTTTACTGGGCAAAAATTGTTTGCATGCACACCCCAGTAAGATAATTTATTGTTACTAGTATCTATTATAAACAGTAATATTTCTTTGTCCAAATGCTTTAGCATATTTTTGTCAACGATCTAAAACATCTACCACAATAAAAGTAAAACTAGAAGACTAACTAACTGACCAAATTGAAGCTGGAAATGGGATAAGACAGGGGTATTCCCTGAGTTATTATTAGGTGTTCCCTTATTGTTCAACCTAATCATGGATAAAATAATAAAAAAAGTAAGAACTAAAAAAGTATACCAAATGGGAGAAAAACAACTTAAAATAATCTGCAATGCAGAGGATGCAATGCTAATCTCTCAGAATGAAGATAATTTACAACGTATGCTGCACCAATTTAATATAACCGCCAAAAAATTTAACATGTTAATTTTCCAAAAAAAAAAAACAAAATCCATGGTTATAACAGCAAATCCAATAAGATGTTAATTGGAGCTAGAGGGTTATCTAATTTAACAAGTGATGCATGGAGTTTTATCTAGCTACGGAAAGCTCGAAACAGAAGTGGAAGTGCCTGAGGTTGCCTGAATGACAAAATATGTACCACAAAAAATATCGCAAAAGAAATGAAAGGCAGAATTTACAGAACAGGCATCAGTCTAATGTTGACATACGCGGCAAAAACACAACCTGACACAGAGAGAACAAAGAGATTGCTCGACAGAGCGGAGATGAAAGCCCTTCGAAAAATCGATGGCAAGACTCTATGGGACAGAGCTAGAATTATAGATATACGTCGGAGATGCAAGATGAAGAACATTCATAACCGGGTAAGAAACAGAAGAGTAGAATGGAATGACCACATGAGCCAAATGACCATAAATAGAGCACTGTAAGGACGGCGAGAGACGGTTCCCCAATAGAAAAACGATTAGTGGGAAGACCACGAAAACTATGGAACGACAACTTACTGGACGAACATTGAAAAATAAGCCAGATTCGTATTTATGTAAAAAGAAGAAGAAGTATTTTTATCAAAAAAATTTCTTGAGCAGGGCAAAACTCTACCAAAAACATTCGCATGTGCACAGCGTACTTACGCGGTATAGTACTCCGGCCCGGGAAACATTTTGAAAATTTCATTTTGGCCCGCTCTTAAAAGTATTTGCCCACCCCTGAACTTTAAACCCTTCACGCACTGCTATCTATAATGACAGTTTTCACAAACTAAAAACTTATATGTACATAATATGACACAGAGTAGATAAAGATTATTATGTTGTTTTCACCAATTTAAAAAAAAAAAGTGAAAGCGTTGAATTATCCACGTCCGTCTGTCCGTCTGTCCGTCTTGTCTGTCTGTTTGTAAACTCATCTTCTCCGTCATTATACCAGGTAGAATGACAAATGAGGTGTCAAATGCAAGCTTATAATCCAAGGAAACTATCCAATAAAAAAGGAAAGCTTAATTAAAAGGTTCTAACCGGAAGTGCCATATTATAGTCGTAGAAATACATGTAACACATCAATCGAAGCGTATTGAAAAGTCGAGTTTGAATCTTTAATTTCGATTTTGAAGTCACTTCTGTTTAAAAAATTATGACCCACAGTTTAGTAAATATGACGCAAAATTAATAAAATCGTATATCAATCGACGCAAAGTTACAGGAAGGGTTCAAATATCGACTTCCAGTTCTACTTTCGATTACTTTGGGTGAAAACCTTGGACTTAGTTGTCCAATACTTCGTCCAATCCGTCCAAGAGGAAGGGACGAATACAATAGGACGAAGTACAATTACTTGTTTTTTACAAACAGCTCAAAACAGGGATGTTAATTTTTAAAAAGTAGATAAATAATTATAATATATTAAAAAATAGTTTTGAAACACCAATAAAGTAAAGTTTTGTTAATACAAAAAGCTCAAAAGAGGCATTTTAAATCAAAGTTACCTTAAAATTGTTATAAAAAAGAAGATCAACTGATAAATAAAAAATAAAAGAGGTCAATGAAGATCAACTGTAACAATGGTTTTAAATCGAAGTTAATTTAAATCGTTATAAAAAAGTAGATAAGTAGATAAATCAAACCGATGAATGATTATAATAAATTAAAAAAGAGTTTTGAAACACCCATAATAGTTATTTATGAAACAGTTCGTGAAGTATGCTTTTTGCGAACGCACGCGATTTTTAGAGCACGAGCGACAACGGAGCGAGTGCTATACATCGCGTAAGTTCGCAAAAAGTACTTCACGCACAGTTTCATACAATATTTTATCTACGATAAATAAATAAAAAAAACTGTAACTCTTCGTCACTGGAATTCATTTCTATTCTACAATTTTTAGAACTTTGACATTTAAAAATCGTAACTACTTTCAAACCACAAAACTGTCAAAAATTTTGTTGTAAGTCATTGCTCATATTATCATCACCATGACAACGCGAAATTTAAGGATATTTAATTATATGAAAGTGTGCCAAAAACCCATTGAAAATGTGCGAAAAAGTAAATCCCATTTAAAATACATTGTTACTTCACGCACACTTTAAACCCTTCACGCACTGCTATCTATAATGACAGTTTTCACAAACTAAAAACTTATACATAATATGACATAGAGTAGATAAAGTAATTTTTTTTCATTTGACACCTCATTTGTCATTCTACCTGGTATAATGACGGAGAAGTAAACGTTCTTATAAAATTATTCTATTGTTCTTGTAGGTACATTTAACATTGATTGAAATTATGAAACAAATAAAGAAAACAGTATGGCAACACTGTGACGCACAAGCATAAGATTCAGCTGTGGGTTACATAGGGTGCACTAATAGCCAAACTGTCCGAATATTTTTCTAATGCTCCGGAAAATGAGATTTGAGAAAGTTTAATACTAAATATTGATAAAGCTGACGAATAGCCTTACAAGTGAATTACATACCATCACCAATTAATATAAATCATCACACTTTCTGTACAGACTTTAAACGAGCCATATTAGATATAGCTAATCAATGGCGTCAGTTCGGAAGAAGCAGTAGTCGTAAACCAAGGCAACTTAAAATTTAAAATTGGCAGTTATGATTTAAATGATTAAAAATCCTTGTCCAGAGAAAACCTTGTCGCAAAGATAAAGAGAAAAATAAAAATATTTCTAAGATCTGTCAGGAAATATAAATTCTAGTAGATGTAGATCTACACCTTGTGAGTCCCAGAAAATGATGGCCATCACTTTCTAACTAATAGGTCAGTCTTCGCCTTCATCGGAGCACGTTCTCTAGGAGCAGTCCATTCTATTGATTGTTCCTTGGTCTCTGGTGTCTGACTCTGGTGTGTACCAGTGGATCCCTGTTTCGTCCACCATTACGAAAAGACGTAGAAACGACTTTGGATCACGCTCAAATAGCGTCAAACACTGCTATGAAGTGGTCTAAGTTGACTCGATTCTAGATCCTGGCCCACTACTTTGCGCCGTGTAATTTGGGTTGCCTACAGCGAACTTTTTACATATCTTCTTAAATCATGTTTACGTGTATACACTTTTCCGCATTCCACGCACATTAATAATTCTTTCCACACCGAACATTTCCGTTGTCAAGAAAATGAAATACCTACTCAAAAAGCAAACACAGAACTGTGAACAGTAGACATGATTGAATCGGAAAATTTATGTAACAGCAATACTATTTTAATATTAAATATCATGTAACTGCAGTAAATATCGATTTTTATTATCACTAAATAGTCTTTTCAGCTTTTTTCTAAAAACAATTTTAACGGTCACATAATATACATGATCATTCACACATGACATAATTAGCATATTTATAAGCAAATCACATATGATTCACTTTGAATGCGCTTCGCAATTAAAATCTAGAGTTTAAACAACTAATTAAATTTCTGTTCTGATAAAAATATACTATTCAATATCGTATATTAGTTCTGAATATTTGGTATTGGACACATTGGACAGTCGGCCCTAGCTTTTCACCGACCTTCAAGTGACTTTACATCAATTGATTTTGGATTTTGAGTCTATACTTTCCCAAATTTAATAAAATTTGTGATTTTTTATATTATATAATCGTTGTTTTATTTAATTTAAGCATAGCCACATATCAATCTTTATAGTAATAACTTTTCAGTTTTATTTTTAAGTACATCTAAAAAGGTACTACATATAATTTAATTTATTCATGCCTTACAATGTAAATTTTTAAAGTGGTTAGGTAATATAGCAAAATTTTATTATTTATAGAATTCTTTCATACAGCATGACTTGCTCGAATACCATTTAGATAACTTTTCTTTGTAATATCTATAAATTAATAATTTTCCCATTTCTATTTTATTCCAATTTCTATTTTTATGTAATATTTTTTACTCACAATCGGTTAGTAATTTATGGATTTCTAACCTTTGAAGTAATCAGGAAGCGACTTATTACTTACGTTACTTTCCCAGCTAGCCGGGAAATTACTTTCCCGGCTAGCATCTGTCACTTTTCTACCTGCAAATGTCAATGTCATTTTTGATTAAAAGATGGTTTAGAAAGAATAGAATCCACTCAACATTTATTTAATTAAGAAACAACAACAACAATAACAAAAAGAAAACTATTTGGAATTATAAATATTAATAGTTACATTGGAATTATGATTACTATTAACGGTTAAAGTAAGACCGTGTTGCTCAAAATTATGAGTTTCAGAAATAGATGATGATGATCTGGATGATTTCTGGATTTTCTACATGAGACAACATATTAGCAATTTTTATTTGTCCATGTAATGAATTCTCCACATATCCCTCTGCTACGGTGTTGGATTTCTAACCCCCCAACTTTTTCAACTGTAGGATGTCTCCACCTGTATTTGCTAATAATGTTGCTGAAGTACGTCTAAAACAATGTCCTGTAAACCTGTTAACATTTTTATATCCATATTTTTATAACATTGTTATATTTCTGGTGGCGTACATTCAAATTCACTATCAGACATTTTTGTAAAATAAACACAATTTGATTATATGTACAATTAATGGCGTCGTGTATCGCCTAAATGTCAGATTCAACAAACTTATTTTGTTACCTAGCAACGATCTTACAGGTTACTTAAAATAATTCATCTTATCACATAATGAAAATGGATACAGATATTTGAAACGAAATTATTATTGGTAGATTGTGAGTATTAGAAATCCATAAACTACTAACCGATTGTAAGTAAAATAGTATACAAACCTCGCGGGAACTCATTCTAGCCTCGCGTCTGTAATTTACCTCGGTGCTTCGCACCTCGGTAAACTACCTTGCCGCTCGGCTGAAATAGAGTACTTTCCCGCTAGGTATGTAATATACTATTAAATAACTCAAAGGCCCATTTCGCCGATTCAAGTTTATAGAGGCAACCCAAATTACACGGCGCAAAGTAGTGGGTCAGGATTTAGACAGATTCCTAAGTTGCGCTTGTTGTCCGGAGTGAGCAAACACGGCACGCATCGCGCCGACAGCTTTCTCATGCCCAAAATTTCATTCAGAATATGATCCACACGGTTTTTTAGGTGTCTACTGTCTCAGCTATCTAGCGCACCTTCAGTCGACGGTCTGCTAACAGGAGATCGTGGATTTTTGTCACGTTATCCTCCGTGGTAGCCATTTTCGGGGCACCTAGGTGTGGCTCATTAAAAACTGACGTGCGACCACGTTGAAATTCGTCAAACCAATTTTCCACCGACCGATATTGCTCTTTTTCCATTTTTATAAAATCCACGGAGACGCACAAACAGACCCTTTACGAGAATGTATTATACGATAGTAGATTTCATTTGCGACAGTTGCGCCATCGGGCGGTAAGTCTAAGTATTTATCGGACCAACCACGTATTCTGATTAGCTGAATACCGTGAACAACTCACCAATGTAATCGCCAACCTTAGGGGACCTAATATGGCACCAAAGGGAAAAGAAGTACATATTATAACAACAAACACTAGGGATGGACTCTGAGGCCAGTACGGCCCAGTAAAATAAATGTTTTTCAGACATCTCAGAATAAAGATGAGTATATAGTATATACCATGATCAAGTTATTACTAGCTTACGCAAATGACATTGATCTCGTTGGAGACTCTATCCTATCCACAAAAGCCATTTTCAATAAGGTAGAAGGAGCAACAAGCGAAGTAGGGCTGAGGATTAATGAACAGAAGGCGAAATATATGTGTATAAATAGAACGGTACGAAGAGACAGGATAGGACAAAATGTGACGGTCAACACCTTCAATTTCGAAAGAGTATAACGTTTTAAGTATCTGGGGGCCGTAATCACAGATGACAACGATGTTACTGAAGAAATAAAAGACAGAATCCAATCAGCAAATCGCTGTCTATTCGCACTGGATAAGCTTATAAAATCAGAAATTCTTACAAGAAGTTCCAAGATCAAAATCTATAAATCCATCGTCAGACCTGTACTAACATATTATGGATGCGAAACGTGGACCATGACCAAATCAAACGAAGAAAAGCTCAGACGTTTTGAACGAATAATACTTAGAAAAATTTTTCGGACCTCACCACGACGTTAACACAAACCAGTATAGGATCAGAACCAACATCGAATTAAAAGCACTCTACAATGACACCGATATTGTCCAAGAAATTAAATTACAGCGACTAAGATGGGCAGGCCACGTGGACAGACTTCATAACGAGAGACTTGTAAAACTGGTATGGTAGGAGATTCCTACAGGCAAGACCACTCGGACGTCCCAGAATGCGATTGAGAGATAACGTCCAATCAGATTTCCAAAAAATGAACATTCCATTTGACCTTAGGTTGATGGAAGACCGAACAAATTGGAAGAAAGTTGTACAGTCAGCCAGGACCCACCCAGGGTTGTGGCGCTACGTGATGATGATGATGATGATGATATACCATGCATGATGTTCCTTCGTAGATATGTAACAGTGATTCGAGACTGGGCATGGAGATGTTGATAAAATCCTTAAATGAGAAATTTCCTTGACACTAATGGCATAGGTATAAAATAGACATAAGAGTCAAAAAGATAAAACCTTTCCAGCTGGTTTCAGTGTTTAATACCTATTAGACCAGAGTTTATCAAAATGTAGGTATTTACATACCTATTGTTTTTTTTTTAAATAATACTGGTATAAATCGGCCAAAGTACTACCAATTGGCTTATTGTATATTGTAGTATCTGTGTTAAGTAATTGTGTTGTTACTAAGCAAAGTCGGCTTCCTTTACACAAACACACAACATAGTAAATCCCAGCTTCAGGAGACATGAGATTCTCGGAGTAGGATGTTATTATGTCCAGAGATCGAAAAGCTCACGCCTCGTGGTGACGGTAACCATAAAATAATTTTATACCACAAAATGTGTAACCATAAAATAATAAAAATTACTTGGTTATTTCGGACTGTCAAGGTAGAAAAATACTTGCGCACCCAACTTTATTTATAATGTTAATAAAAATAGGTCTAAATAACTCACGCGCCCTAAAATTTCTGACTTTTGGCGATTAAAAAATAAAAATAATAAAAAAACTTAAATCCGAAAAATATTAATTTGAAAGAAAAATAATTGTATCTACAATTTTAATGTTTTAATGTTAAAATAAATCGAGTTTATGTCTTTAAGTCGCTTATTTATAATTTTTATGTAAGCTTGATATTGTAATCTATCATGGCTTTCAGCATCTCTAGAAAGCAATATGGCCGAAATCCAAATAAAACTATTTGGTATATCGACAGAGAATTGTTAAGATCAAATGGTTTTATTTTATATCTTTCCAAGAGCAAATATCCTACATAAAAGCAAGGTTGCCTTGAAATTAAAACCGTTTAGTTTTAATGCTGCTGTCAATAATGCCACTCGGTTTTAATGTGAATCTAACCTAAAATCGAGTCGTCGTAGTGCTGTGTGGGTTGTATTTTTCTTTTAAAATTATCAATTTTTTATATCTTAAGTACTTGCTACTTATTTCTTCCATACTAACTGTACTTCCACTTTTTACAACACACTACACCAATGTCTCTCTCTAAAGCATATGACCGACCATTTTGGACATGAAATAAGAGGGGATGAGTTTAGTTTTATTGTTTCTAACAAGAAGCATAGTTTAGCCTTTACGATAACCAAATTGATTCAGTTAAGAGCGTTTGGTTTTAATATAGCCTACTAATTGCTTTTAAGAAAGCAACTTTAAAGACAACTAAAAAAACAGTTTTAAGGCATATGTTTTACTGACATAATAGTCTTGAGATCAAGTAGTTTTAATAATAGGTTTTATTAGTCATATTAGGAGAATCTTTAAAAGTAGAATAGAACAAACAAGAATCTAATAAAACTAAACAGTCCGGAAGTTCTTCATAAAACTAATTAGTTTTAAAGTGAACTGAGAATAAACCATTTTAAAACTACAATAAGAGAAATTATCTATTAAGATTAATTAGTCTTATTTGATACTCTTATTAGATACTTTAAAACTAGTGACAAATGCATAATAGTTTTAAAGTTCTGGCAGTATATCTACAAGGTAATTTTAAAACCATTATCTTCTTATTTACCACAATAAAACCTTTATAAAACTTAAATAAAACTAAAATGTATTTATTGTGCTACTTGAGTAGTTTACGGGGTGGTTGGTGTATCCGCGGTCTATATGGTATTGTGACGGCTCACAACCTGGCCTATTTCTGAGAGAAGGATCTAGAGAATACGAGCCTCGACCATGGAATTCGAGACGACCGCTGTCAAAGTATATAAGAACAGGAATTCGAGCACAGGCCAGTCATTCATTCATCGAAGCGCGTCGCGTAATTTAATGTATTCGAATCGAAGATATGAAATTTGAGTTTGTAAATAAATTAGATGTGTTAGTTGGTGTTATTTGTAATTATTAAAATAAATAAGTGATGTAAATAAAATAATATAAGTAAGTCTTCCTTTATTTAAATTAAAATTAGTGCCTAAAAATATAAATAAATAAAATAGTAGAGTCAATCGCGTAACAAGTGGTGCAGAAGTGAGGATACTGGAAATAAATAAATTCAACGTAAATTTTCGGTTTAAATAGAGTGTGGAACCTTTAAAAATAAATAAAATATAAATCGTAATAAATAAAGTGTGTGATCATGTCTACCTTGTGTAAGCTAAAAATTGCAGACCTGAGACTTGAATTGGAAGAAAGGGATCTGAGTTCTACTGGGAAAAAGGCTGATCTGGTCGAAAGTCTAAAGAACGCTCTTCAGGAAGAGGGTAAAGATCCAGAAACCTATTTGTTTGAAGACAAGCATGCTGCTGTGATCTCGTCGATTTCGAAGGTTTCGACAGACATTACATCGCTAGAGAACAAAGTTTCGACAGACATTACATCGTTAGAGAGCAAAGTTTCTAGTGAAATCTACCCAAGTTTCGACAGACATTACATTGTTAGAGAACAAAGTTTCTAGTGAAATCTCCCAAGTTTCCTCCGATGTTTCTAAAGTTTCGACAGACATTACATCGCTGGAGAACAAAGTTTCAACAGAGATCACATCGTTAGAGAAAAAGGTTTCTAGTGAAATTTACCAAGTTTCCTCGGATGTTTTGAAAGTTTCGACAGACATTGCATCGTTAGAGAAGAAAGTTTCGGGTAATATTTCTTCCCTTGACAGCAAAATGACTAACGAGATCTCTAGGGTCACTTCGGATTTTGACGACAAGATATCGTCCATAAAATCTACTTTTGAAGAAAAGATCAAGGAAATAGAAAAGAAAATGCAGGAAACGGAAAAAGTAGACAAAGTTATGGAACCCATCTTAAAAGACATTAAAAATGATGAAACCAAATACAAATTGGAGCCACAGTCGATAGTTGAAGGGAGTGTGAGTCTTGCTCGTGTTAAGGTGCCAAATTTCGATGTAAAGTCATCATGGAACAACTACATGAAACAGTTCGAATCGGCGGCCAGAGCGAACGGATGGTCCGAGAAAGAAAAAGCTGTAAACCTCACTATTGCTCTTCGAGGCGACGCTTTGGATGTCCTCCAGACCATAGCCGTAGAGGAGACAGATGACTTCGAGCAGCTTAAAAAGAGACTGAATATGCGATACGGGCACGAACATTTAGAGCATGTCTATCAGTCGCAGTTTAAAAATCGAAGACAAAAGAGACAATGGATGCAAATACATGTTGGTGGTAATGGATTACTTCACGAAGTGGGTGGACATCTACGCAATCCCAGACCAGAAGGCCGCCACTATTGCAGATGTGTTAATCAAAGACTGCATCAGCCGATTTGGAGTACCTGTGGAGATCCATAGTGACCAAGGAAGGAACTTTGAGAGCGATCTATTTCAAGGAATCTGTGATAAACTAGGCATGAAAAAGACAAGAACCACGGCCTATCACCCGCAATCGGATGGAATGGTGGAGCGTATGAATAGGACAGTCGGCAAGTATTTGACAAAGATGGTGTCCAATCATCAACGAGACTGGGACCAGTACCTTCCGTTCTTCGCAATGGCCTATAGATCTGCTGTTAATGAATCAACGGGCCAAACACCAGCAAAAGTCCTATTTGGACGTGAGATGCGTCTACCCTGTGATCTAGAGTTTGGATGTCGACCTGGAGAAGATGTTGCTGGTGAGGATTACGTGAATGAATTGCGAAGAAGAATGGACGATATACATGAGTTGATCCGTTCCCATCTTCAGATCGCTAGTGACCGAATGAAGAAACGATACGATACCCAAGCCGAGAAGGGATGTTTCAAGGAGAACGACAAAGTCTGGCTTTATAATCCAAAGAAGCGAACAGGTTGTTCTCCCAAGTTGCAGCAGTTCTGGGAAGGTCCGTACCTCATTGTCAAGAAAATCAATGACGTTATCTACCGAATAAGCAAGATTCCTAGGGGAAAGCCGATGATAGTCCACCATAACCGGTTGGCGCCGTACGAGGGAGACCACGACGTAGATGAAGAAGTGGAAGTCAAGTAAAAATATAAATAAATAAAATAGTAGAGTCAATCGCGTAACAGTATACAGAAAGGGCGAGAGTGACAGTACTCCACCAGTGGCACTTTAGCCTGGATCATACCCACTTCAGACAGGGCGTGGTCTATTTGAACTCTGAACTTTCAGTTGACGAGGTAGGACGAAATAATGCATGTCATTGCAGTGAGCCGTGAGGTATCCAAGTTGGCTCATTTCGTGAATAAGCACTTTGTGCCACACTTTGTCAAATGCCTTATCTTTACATAGAATCGCCTACTAAATCTGAATGAGTGCGGTGCATTGAGTGAGTACCAATCTAACAAAGAAAGAGATGAGAAGATAATTTGAGAGATGCATTGTTTATTACTTAGTTGGCCAGATTTTCGTAATTATTCAAAATACATGTTACGAAAACATTCCTTATTGCAATATTGTACTTAGTCCAGAAAGCCACTGCGCATCCGCTAGGAAAAATATTCTAATTCGGATTTTTTGCACAATCTTACTCAAAAAGGACTCCTTTTAACAAATTTGCATGTTGCCAGGACCAAAAGGTGGTCAAAAATTTTTTAAACGTTTTTTTTTTGTTTTTTTCCTAAAATTATTTTTTTTGCATCGAAAAAAGTTTTTTTAGGTTTTTTGGATCATTCCAAACAGAAAAGGTCTTTAGTGACTTTTCTCTAAAAATGATAGTTTTTGACATACAAGCGATTAAAAATTGAAAAATTGCGAAATCGGCCATTTTTAACCCTCAAAAACTATGTGAAAAACTGAAAATTTAAATGTTGCCAAAGCAGGTTGATACTCTTTAAACATACATTGATGAAATCCCGAAGAGTTTTTTGCAATACAATATTTAAAACTCCTTTGTTTTTTAATTGCCAATCAAGCGTGCGCGACACTATTTTCCACCGACAGTATGGTGCAAATGAAAGGAATAAATTCGTTATTTCGTTAACCGGCGACTTTAAGGAAAAATCCCGAAACGGGTCGATTTTTATTATTAAGTTATGATATTGTGGCATATATGGTATACTAGTGCCGTCATCCATCTGGGCGTGATGACGTAATCGAAGATTTTTTTAAATGAGAATAGGGGTCGTGTGCTAGCTTATTTGAAAGAGTCTTCAATTTTCTATTCAGTAATATAAACATTTATATAATTATTTATACAAGGTGTCCTTCTACTTCTTTTTTTATCAAATAATTTAATTTAATAAAAATTTTTTGGACACCCTGTATAAATAATTATGTAATTGTTTACATTACTGAATATAGAATTGAAGAACCTTTCAAATGAGCTACCACACTACCCCTATTCTCCTTTAAAAAAATCATCGATTACGTCATCAGGCCCAGACGGATGACGTCACCAGTATACCATATATGCCACAATATCATAACTTAAAAATAAAAATCGACCTGTTTCGGGTTTTTTCCATGAAGTCGCCGGTTTACGAAATGACGAGTTTATTCCTTTCATTTGCACCATTCTGTATACACATGCAACGGTGTCGCGCACGCGTGATTAGAAATTAAAAAACAAAGGAGTTTTGAATACTGTATTGCAAAAAACTTTTCGAGATTTTATCAATCGATGTTTAAAGAATATCTGCCTACCTTGGCAACATTCAAATTTTAAGTTTTTCGCATAGTTTTTGAAGGTTAAAAATGGCCGATTTCGCAATTTTTCAATTTTTAATCGCTTATATGTCAAAAACTATCAACTTAAGAGAAAAGTCACTAAAGACCTTTTCTGTTTGGAATGATCCAAAAAATCTATAAAAACTTTGTTCCATGCAAAAAAAATAATTTTAGGAAAAAAACAAAAAAAAACGTTTAAAAAATTTTTGACCACCTTTTGGTCCTGGCAACATGCAAATTTGTTAAAAGGAGTCCTTTTTGAGTAAGATTGTGCAAAAAATCCGAATTAGAATATTTTTCCTAGCGGATGCGCAGTGGCTTTCTGGACTAACTTAAAACTAATCCTTTTGATCGTAAAATTGTAAAATTTAATTACAGGTATGTAAATAAAAAATTCTACGATCTTAATCTTTCAAATTTTATATTTTTTTTATTTTTATCTTAATGGTGATAACCTTGGAAGTTAAAGTAATCGTATTATCAATTATAGTTTTATGAACCATACTTTGATAACATCATCACCATAACTCATTCATCGAGTGGTTAAAGTTAAAGGTTCGCATGGAAGATAGCCTTTCTCACACAAAATCTTTTAAGTGATTTATGCATTGGTTAATTCCCAAATAGGCAAACATTCTTAAAGTGGTTTAAGCGATAAAAGATAAAAACTGTGATCAGAGTCGTTTCGATCTTTAGAAAAGAGGGTTAGATCGTTAGAACAAACGCAAGAAATAGTTAAATAAAACAAACAGAAAAGCTCGTATATTTACATCAAATATAGAATAAATAGGACGAAGTAGAATGCATGAACTCATGGACTCAATAGCACTGAACAGAGGAATTAAGGCACAATGGCACCAAAGCTGTTTAACTCAGTTCTAGAGGATGTGTTCAAGAAACTAAATTAACAAGAGAAAGAGATAAAAGTAAATTGAAGAGGAGTTAAGACACTTAAAAAAATATGAATGTGACTGATAGAGAAATATGATTCTCAGAGGGGGCTCTAGGTAGAAAGTAGAATAATTGTGCAAATTGGACAGTTATTTTCCTTTATTTGAAGATCGATTTACTATATTTTAATTTCATTGTGATATTATCAGGCATTGACGTTGTTGTTCCTCACCCTGGACACCAGATGCTCCAGAGTCTTTTACGTACATCATATTCGTGTTCAGCAAGCCCAAAAACCCTCGAGTCTCGAGTACGCTGTTTGCATCAATTTTGTGTCGGAGAGATTCTAAATTCCAGAATATGACGTGCATAGCAGTCATCCTGGCCACTACGTGCTTCGAGGGTCGGTTCTGATATCATATTCATGTTCAGCGACCATAAAAACCCTCGAGTAATCCATTTGCATTAATTTTGTGTCGGAAAGCTTCGAAATTCCAGAAAATGACGTGCATAGTAATGACCCCGAAAACCTCTGAATAACAAAACCTGGCTCTTAATATGACACCCTTATAATGGCAGACACCCTGAAGTCGCTACAAGAATTGTTAAATAGAATTAACGATTATTGCATTCGATATGGACTCAAAATAAACAAGAAAAAAACTAAATTTATGATTGTCTCAAAAACACAACATGGAAATGAAAGGTTAATACTAGAACAAACCCAAATAGAAAAAGTAAAGACATACAAATATCTGGGAACCTGGGTTGATGACAAAAATGACCAAAGCAAAGAAATTACAGTCCGAATTGAAACTGCAAGGCAAGCATTTATAAAAATGAAGACACTGCTTACAAACAAAGACCTTCAGTTGCCTCTCAGATTGAGGGCTCTAAGATGCTACATATTTTCTATATTACTATACGGAATGGAAACTTGGACATTGAAAAGGCAACACATAAGAAAAATAGAAGCGTTCGAAATGTGGTGTTACAGAAGAATGTTGAAAATTCAGTGGGTTCAAAGGATTACCAATGTTGAAGTGCTACGACGTTTAAATAAGGAGTTAGAAATTTTGAACAGTATAAAAACAAGAAAACTAGAATATTTGGGTCACATTACCAGAGGAGAGAAATATGAGCTGCGGAGAGTTATTATGCAAGGAAGGATCCAAGGAAGAAGAAGCATAGGAAGAAGACGCATCTCCTGGCTGAGGAACCTTAGAGAATGGTTTAACTGTAGTTCATTACAACTGTTCAGAGCAGCAGCCAACAAAGTGACCATAGCCATTATGATATCCAACCTCCGCTAGGAGATGGAACTTTAAGAAGAAGAAGGATCTTAATATACCGATTTTGACATGTTTTATATAATTATGTATAACCCCAGAAATTGCATGCACTGTTGAATGCATTATTATCCACTGTAAATGCACATATTATGCATTTCTACCCATTTTCTATTGTACATCTTTTTTTAGATTTATTTTTCAGATTTGTTCCGGTATTTTTGTTCTAATTGGTTTATCTTCGTTTGGTTCTAATTGGTTTGGTTTATCTTTAGATATAATATAAAGTTCATAATATAGGTACAGAGAGGGGCAAAATAATGGAATAAATTAATTTTTCCAAAAAGAGAGATCTTGGAGAGGAATCCTGAAAAAGCTCGATTTTTATTTTTCAGTTATGACGTTTTGGCATATGTATCATACTAAATACTAGAGACGTCATCCGTCTGGGCGTGATGACGTTTTCGATGATTTTTTAAATGAGAATATAGGTCTTATGCTAGCTCATTTGAGAAACATTATTCAATTCTCTATTTAGTAATATAAACATTAACATAATTATTTATATAAGGTGTCCAAAAAATGCTTTTAATTAAATTATTGACACTCCTTCTTCTTCTGCCTTCTTGTATGTAGGCTTTAAATCCTGTTTCTTCTTCAATATTAGCCTCCTAAATTGTTTAAATTATCGCAACATCTTTTTCTTGGTCTGTCAATACTTCTCCGTCCATTTGGTGACTTATCTCGTGCTATTCGTACTATCCTATCCTTTGCTATTCTACTAATGTGTTCGTTTCACTCCTGTTTCCGTTTCTCCGCCCATCCATTAATGTCTTCTACATTGCATGATCTTCTTATATTTTCGCTTCTCTCCCTATCCAACAGACTTTTCCCTAATATTCGTCGGAGTATTTTCATCTCTGTTGTTTCTCTTAGTAGTCGTCTCGTTTTAGATGTGTCAGGTCTTGTCTCCGCCGTGTATGTCAATATAGGTCTAATTGCTGCTTTATAGATTCTTGCTTTTGTGTCTTGTCTTTGTGTTTGTTCTTCCAGATTGTGTCATTAAGAGATCCCGAAACGAGCAGTGGGCTTAACGAGTCACCTTGTCTGACTCCGCTTTTTACTGGTATGAACTGTGTTAGTTTTCTATTTATCTTTGCCTGTATTTCATTATGGAAGTAGATGATTCGATGGTTTGTATAATATTGATTGGTGTGTTTCTTCTATACAGTAAGTGTAAGACGTCTCCAACTTGGATGCGATCGAAAGCCTTTGTCAGGTCTATAAGACATAGATATGCTGGTTTATTGTACTCGATGGCCTTTTCTGTGATTTCTCTCAGTCCTCAGTACAAATACGGCGTCTACGCAGGATCTTTCGGATCTGAATCCGTGTTGTTCATCTGATAAAGTTGTTAGTTTATTGATTTTGTTGGTTAGGACTGTTGTGGTGTTCAGTAGATTTATACCTCTGTAATTGTTGGGGTCTTCTTTGTCTCCTTTCTTGAACATTGGTATCATTATGCTGTTTCTCCATGCGTCTGGTATCTTGCAGTGCAATATTTATTTTTGTATTATAAGATTTGTCACCAGGGGGATATCGGGGTTATGGAACTCTGCCTGGGGGTTATGAACGCGAAAACTGGGTGGATTGAGTAGCTCAGAAGCCGCGTTCACACTCACAGCCGGTTCCAAGCCCGGATAAAAGAGGAGGGTTGATGGGCCAGGTTAGAATCCTACCCATTGTAAAAAAAACAAGGCACAAAGAACTCTTATAAGGCCTCGGAACCCGACGAAATTATTGACACAAAAAGAAGAAACCGACGAAATTATTATTTAATTCAAAATACATAATACTGCTGTCACAAAACAGAAAAAAATGTTTATTTGACAAATAAACAGTGCTTTTTGCTTAAATTAAATATTCAATTTGCCACCCACTTGCCTCTTCTTGGCAGTTTGAAAGTTTGAACATCTAGTTTAAGCGAAAAGCAATGTTTATTTTTCAAATAAATATATTTTTCTGTTTTCTGACAGCAGTAAAATGTACTTTGAATTAAATAAATTACATACGTTCTTCTTTTTGTGTGAATTAATTTAATTCAAAAATTATTTTTTGGCCACCCTGTAAAATAATAATGGTAACGTTTATATTACTGAAAAGAAAATTGAATAACCTTTCAAATTAACTATCACACAACCCCTATTCTCATTTAAAAAATTATCGATTACGTCATCACGCCTAGATGGATGACGTCACTAGTATGATATATACCTATGCCAAAAAATCAAAATTTAAAAATAAAAATCGACGTATTCCGGTATTTCCCTCTAAAATTTTCCATTCTCGAAAAAATGAATTTATTCCATAATGTTGCCCCTCACTATAATATATTTTCCCAACTTAGAATGAAATTCTTCAAACTAAAAAAATGTAATTCAAAATATAATCCACTACGTCACTGAAGGTGTCGCGTCCACAAAAAACTGAAATCAATCCCTACGTCTGATTCATCTCATTGTCTCTGAATGGATATTTTAAGACCGGCTCTTTCTGTTGAAAACCACAAAAATTCTTGGAATAGAACCTAAAAAAATAATGAATGAAACTGGTCGGATACGTGAAGTTTTATCAGCAGTTCAATCACGTATTTTTTGTGTCCTGTATTTCTTTAATTTGTTTTAAGTTTCCCCGCCTTTTAGAAAGGGCTTGCCGCCAACAGTACTTACTTAATGGACGTACCTATGTTGCTTTTTATTTGATATTTTTGTGAAAATAAAAACGTGCAGATATCTTAAGTTTTCTAAATAAAATTAACATGAAGTAAAACTCCCTAGTGTAGTTGGTATATTTAATAAAAATTCTAAAAATTTTTTAAAAAATCCAAACGGATTACGTTCAAAACGTTTTCGGACTTATCAGTCCATCATCAGTGAACTCTCTGTCTCTCTGTCCTTGCTAAATAGCCACAATGCCAAACACTGGTCAAGATGTATGTTCTAACTACATGGTGAAATTTGTTAAACAATTTGGCTTACATTGGATGCCAACGGATTAGTACTAGGTACATGATGCTCTACTCCATTAATTAAGAGATTTTTATTATGAATAGGTCTACATGTACATAATAAAAAATCTCTTAATTAATGGAGTAGAGCATCATGTACCTAGTACTAATCCGTTGGCATCCAATGTAAGCCAAATTGTTTAACAAATTTCACCATGTAGTTAGAACATACATCTTGACCAGTGTTTGGCATTGTGGCTATTTAGCAAGGACAGAGAGTTCACTGATGATGGACTGATAAGTCCGAAAACGTTTTAAACGTAATCCGTTTGGATTTTTTAAAAATTTTTTAGAATTTTTATTAAATATACCAACTACACTTGGGAGTTTTACTTCATGTTAATTTTATTTAACTAGATGGTATACAGCCAACCTTCGGGTATTATCCCGTTTTATTTTTTTCTTAAGTTTTCTCTTATTTTAACGCATGGTACAAAAGTTTTCAAAAAAATATATAGGTAGGATAGAAGAAATAAAAACATGTAATTAAAATTTTAATATTGGTAATTAATTTGACATATTTTGACAATGAAAGCAAATCAGAAGCAGCGGTTTGCAATAGTTGGGATGTAGGTATTCCTATTTTTTCTAAAAATGCGCAGTAGCATTTATTTTTGTTATTTACGTTGTTGTGGCTTTCGTCCATTGTTGTCAATATTGTTGAATATTTCGACCTGATTGTCAAAATTCTTTGCTGTGGTTTCAATTTAATATGAGTTTTTTCATGGCACAGACCTTGATATTAGTCATTCAGCCAGTTGCAATAGATTATCCAGTCAGACAAATCTTCTTCTTCTTCTTCTTCTTCTTCTTCTTCTTCTTCTTCTTCTTCTTCTTTTGGCAGCATAACCCTGGGTGTGTCTTTGTCTGTAGGGCTATATCCTTCCATTCAGATCTCTCTTGTGCCCTGATCTTCCATTATCTGATATTCATGGTTTTCAGGTCGTCTTCCACGTCAACTAATCATCTCGATCTGGGCCTTATTTTTGTTTTCGCCTTCTTACCGGCTTCCATTGTAATATTTTCTTTATCGTTTTTGTATCTTGTCGCTGAACATGTCCCAGCCATGACAGTGTTTGACTTTTCACAAATCTTGCAATATCATAGCCTTCATTCAGTTCATTAATCTCATCGTTTTGTCCTGATTCTCCATGTGCCGTCTTCCTCTTGCACCGGGCCATATATTTTCTCAGTATCTTTCTTTCGAATGTCCTGAGTTGGGATTCATCTTTTTTCGTCATTACCCAGGTTTCACAACCATAGGTTACTACGGGTCTAATTAATGTTTTGTAGATAGTCATTTTTCATTTTGATTCTTTTGTCTAATAATGTCGATGTCATCAATCTTTTATTAGCACAGTATGTACGGATCCCACTGGAAATACGTGCATTAATTTCGCTACTTCTTCTTCTTGAATTTTTCTGATCGATTTCTGTGCCCAGATATGTGAAGGCATCCACACGTTCAATAGTATAGTCTATCTATTTCGATATAATTTTCATTGTCAGGTATTCTTTTGATGGTCATGTACTTAGTTTTTGTTTCGTTTATTTTAAGCCCTCTTTTTTGGGCTTCAGGATCAATTTCAGTGAACGTTTCCATCAGTCGTGTCTTGCTTCTACTAATAATAGCGACATATGTAGACGATACATCGTCTGCATATGCAGTAATTGGTACTGTTGTGATATTTATATGGCCGGTTACATTGGTTTTTCTGATGACTGCCTCAAGAACTGTATTGAACAGCATGTTTGAAAGTGCGTCTCCCTATCCCACCCGCATGCTGATATCAAACAAGGGAGACAGTTCTCCATCTACTCTAACGGGGACTTTTGAACCCTTCAACGCCATTTTTATGAGCCTGGTATATATTTTTTTGGTATACCTACCTAGATTACGAAGGTCTTCCAGCATTTTGTCTCTTTTCACACTATCAAAAGCTTGTTTAAAGTCTATATGCATTTATAATATAAGTTCTATGTCGTATTCATAAGCTTTGTCTTGTATCGTTCTTAGTAGATATGAATAGGTTGTCTGTAGTGGCAATATTTGATCTGAATCCATTTTGATAATCACCAATTATATTTTCGGAGTATTCTGACAATCTACTGTTGATAAGCCAGAAAGGATTTTGAATATTACATTTAGCAATGTAATTGGTCTGTAATTCTGGCATTCCCTCATATTTATCTCCTTTTTTGTCTGTATAAGACCAACTGCCCATTCCTCCGGCATTTGTTCCTTGGTCCACATTAACTTTTTTAGGTAATGAATTCTTCCCCAGAGTTCGGATCCCCCATATTTTAAAAATATTGCCGAAATTCCATCCATTCCTGTCGCTTTGCTGTTTTGTAGTTTCTTTATTATTTGAACTACTTCGTCATAACTCGGGTTTCAATGCCAGTCAGACAAATACGCAATCTTATCTCTAATATAAAATTAACGGATAATTAATAGAATAAAATTCGACACGGAAACTACAGTGTCACTTACTTCTCGTCTATATAATGGCCCATCAAGACATGACTCATATGAGTTAACTGTGTTTACGTTTTGAAATGGCATAACCTGGAATATTTTCATAACTGAATTATCACTATACTGCGTTCCACGGTCACCTTTCAGTATAGACTCTTATAAAGAACAGTGTTGCCAAGAGATATTAATATTTATATTAAATACATTTTAAAGTATTTTTATACCTCACTTGGTCTATTAAATTTGTGAGTATGTATGAGAAATCTTGTAAGCTGTCAAAGCAAAGGGAGTTTAGCTCGGTGGTAGCGCGTTCGACCGGAGATCGAGAGGTCGCCGGTTCGGATCCGTGTGTTATCTAACTTTTTTTATTTTTAGTATTGTTTTAATTAAAATTTTTGGAAAGTAGTAAGTAAAAATTAGTTTAATCTTTAAATACAAATAACCTGTTGAAAGTATATTTATTTCGTTGAAATCATATAATAGAAGTATAACTTCTTACGTGCGTACAAAGTACACGTGTTAAAAAGTAAATTTTTAAGGCACTCATGTGAATTGCAGAATTCGCTTCGCTCATTCTGCAAACATTGTAGGTACTTTTAACACTTATATCATAAATAACTATTAAATATAATATTAATCACAGGCTAATTATAATTATTATTCAAATGATACATCTTTAATATCGTATAAATATCTTTCATAGTACCTATCTATGAATTATTTAAAAATAATAAAACCCACAGATTTTCAAATCAAGATGTTTTGGACTTCTGGAATATTCTATTTAGACGGATTTTAAGTTCGTCTGCTTAAGACCGGCAACACTGAGCTGCAAGGTTCCATAAGTTTTATATTGGGATATGCTGCCCACACTGCAAAGTGACTGCGGAACGCAGAATAGAAGCATACCGAAGTGTTTTAAGACATTAACATCCAGGTATAATTTTGCATTGCATATAGGATTTCGTTGCAAGATTGCCGCAGAGTTCCTAAAACAGACAGGAGAAGCGTTGTAGAGAACTACATACAAGTTCAAGGCATTTGGCGAGAAGACACAACGCCAGATGAATGAAAATAACAGTTATTGTACAAATCCACAAAATCCTAAATACCACCTACAAAGTCCTTTCAAACATCCTGCTATAAAAAACCAAAATATACGCAGAATAAATCGTTAACCGATAATGGAAAAATACTGGGAGTCTAATCGTATGCTTCATCAGATGTTCATAGATTTTAAACAGGCATTTGATGGAGTATGCAGGGTTAGACTGTGAACAGCAATGTAAGAACTTGGCTTTCCAACAAAAACTAGTCAATTGGTACCGATGTATATAGAAGGGTTACGATGTAAATTTTAAAGTGAGAGTTGGAAAACAATACTCCGAGACACTTGAAATAAACTATAGACTAAAACAGAAAGATTCACTTTCACTACAACTCTTCGACTTAGCTCTGGAACATACAATCAGAAGTGCAAGAATCGAAAAACCGACTACAGTATTCCATCGGGAAGGACTAAATTTACTGTTGGAATTTGCAGACGAAATCTAACAGATTAACGATAAAGGGGAAGTCTCTATGTCTGACTTTCGTCAGGTTCGAGAAGGAAGCAGAGAAGATGTCTGTATCCTCTTCAAACCGTCTTCTTCTTCTCAGCCTTCTATCGTCCACGTTTGAACATAGGCCTCTCCCAACTCCTTCCATCGGTCTCTATCTTGAGCAACATATTTCCAATTTGTTCCGGCTACTCTTAATATCATCAACCCACCTCATCTGTGGTCTTATTCTCGGTCGTTTACTTTGGTAAGGTCTCCAATGTTGTATTGTTGCATTCCAACGTTGGTCTTTTTGTCTAGCAGTGTGGCCTGCGAAGCTCCATTTAAGTTTGGCAATTTTTGTTGTTATGTCCTCGACTTTTGTTTTTGATCTTATCCAGTCGTTCCTCTTTTTATCTGACAGTCGTATACCTAACATCGCTCTAGCTCTATCCATTGCTCTGTCTGTTTTGGCTAGTTTATTCATATTTGCCTTGGTTAGGGTCCAGGTTTGACATCCATATGTCATGATAGGAAGGATGCACTGGTTGCACAATTTGCTCCTCAAGTATTGGGTTATTTTGCGGTTCCTAAGTATCCAACTAAATTTTCCAAATCCTGCCCATGCTAGTCTTGCTCTCCTAGTAATTTCCGCACTTTGGTTCTCTTTGTCAAGTTTCAGGATTTGGCCTAGGTAGATATATTCCTGGACTTTTTCTATATCACTGCCATTTATAGTTATACGTCTGGGGTCATCTGTGTTTGTCATTATTTTTGTTTTTCTCATGTTAATTTTCAGGCCGACGACGTATTGGGAGCTGCCTGCGAACTCCTCCATCATAATTTGCAGTTCCTCGAATGAGCTCGCTATAATCACAATGTCATCAGCGAATCTGAGGTGGTTTAGCTACTTGCCATTAACTTTAATGCCATAGGTTGACCAATTTGTCGTTTTGAAGACGTCTTCTAGGGCTAGGTTGAAAAACTTTGGCGATAGTACGTCTCCTTGTCTCAGGTCTCACGCCTTTCTTAATGTGGATGGGATTTGTATTTTCGTCTAGTTGTACCATCATAGTTTCATTTTCATATATATTATGTAATAGCTGTCTATATCTCGAATCTATCCTACAATTATTACTAGCTTATTCTATGGTCCACATCTCGATACCATCAAACGCCTTTTCATAGTCTACGAAGGCAAGAAATACGGGTAGTTGGTATTCATTTGCCTTCTCTATCAATATTCTCATTATCAGCAGATGGTCTGATGTACTATATCCTTTGCGGAAGCCAGCCTGTTCCACTGGTTGGTAACTGTCCATTTTGTAGGTCAACCGGTTGTTAATAATTCTCATAAATAGTTTGTATACTTGACTGAGCAACGATATCGGTCTATAATTCTGTAAGTCACATTTGTCCCCTTTATTTGTGTAAAAGTATTACTAGACTTTTGTTCCAGTCTTTAGGGATGTTATGGAGACATGGAGACATTTACGGAGACATGGAGACTGTTATGGTGACATTTATTAAATAGCTCTGTTAGTATAGGGATTGTTACTGCTTTTCTTGTTTTCAAGAGCTCGGCAATTATACCGTCGTGTCGGAGCTTTATTATTTTTGTAGGTCAACCGGTTGTTAATAATTCTCATAAATAGTTTGTATACTTGACTGAGCAACGATATCGGTCTATAATTCTGTAAGTCACATTTGTCCCCTTTATTTGTGTAAAAGTATTACTAGACTTTTGTTCCAGTCTTTAGGGATGTTATGGAGACATGGAGACATTTACGGAGACATGGAGACTGTTATGGTGACATTTATTAAATAGCTCTGTTAGTATAGGGATTGTTACTGCTTTTCTTGTTTTCAAGAGCTCGGCAATTATACCGTCGTGTCGGAGCTTTATTATTTTTTAGTTCTTTTAAAGCTCTTTCTAGTTCGAATCCCTTTATATTTGGTAGTATGTACATACTTCTGATCCCACGTTTTTTATTTTTCTTTTGACGTTCTCCTTTGTTGATTAATTAGGCTGGCTTTGCGAGCTATACAAGGTTTTGTAGAAGTCTTCGACTATTTTTGTTATTTTATATTTGTCCTTCTCTTCCTTATTATTGGCGTCTTTCATTTTGATGATTTTTTGAACGCCCAGTGCGGGTCTTAGACATTTTAAGCCTATGCTGTTTTCAATGACTCGCTCTATTAAGTTCTCGTTCCATTTTTGTATGTTGCGTTTTAGTTCTTTTCTAATTTTTTTATTAAATTCTATGTATTCTTGAGTATGTTGTTTGTTTTGCGCTAGTAGTTGTCTTCTTTCCGTCATTAGTTGTTTAGTTTCGTTGCTTATTTTGTCTTCTTTAGTCCTTGTTTTTTTTTGCGACCTGTAGTCCGGCACCGGCTTCGAGAAGGTTCTTATTTATGTTTTTGTTAATATCGTCAATTGGATCTTGATTATGTGAAGGATCTTATTCGAACTTATCCGCTAAGACCTCTCGGAATTGCTTTTTATTTGTTTTTAGTTTAAAGGCGCGTTGTTTTTTTAAATATTCTTTTTCTCTCTTCTTTCATGTTAATATTTATTTTTGCTCTAGCTATACGATGGTCACTACCCGTTGTTACGTTGTTTATTGTTTTTACGTCTTCAAATATTCTTTTGTTGTTTGAGAGAAAATAGTCTATTTCATTTTTGGTGGTTCCGTTAGATGCAACCCATGTCCACTTTCTGTTAGGTTTCTTTTTGTAGAAGGTATTCATAACATACATGTTTTCTTGTTCCAGAAATTCCATAAGTTTTTCTCCCCCTGTGTTTCTTGTGCAGAATCCAAAATTTCCAATCTTGCGTTCAGAGTCTTCAATCTTACTTCCAATTTTGGCGTTAAAATCTCCCATTATTATTATTTTGGATTCTCTGTTGGTGTCTATCTTTTTTAAAATCTTCGTAAAAAGTATTTATTTCTTCATCAGTTGCTTTTTCAGTTGGAGCATAAACTTGCACAATCTTTAATTTGGTTTTTGGATTTAGTTTTAAAATCATGTCAATTATTTGAATTTGTGATTTTCTCTTCTTGTTGATTAATAAACCTACTCCACCGTATGTATAGTCTTCATTGCTCTTATAATAGAGTCTGTTGCCTGAATGTAAGTCCACATACCCTTCACCTCTTCTTTTAACTTCTGATAGTCCCATTATATCCCAATTCATGTTCCCCAATTCCTCTTCTAGTTCGTATAGTTTTTCGTCTTTTGCCATGGAATAGATGTTGTACGTTGCTATATGGAGTTGTTTGTTGTTCTTCTTTTTCAATGTCGACTTGCCTCCTCCAGAATCCTCGAGGCAGACCGTTGTATGAAAAAACCGTATGATTTCAAAGCCGTATGAAATCGAAATAACTAACAAGACGTACAAAGAATCAACTAGGTATATAAAATAGTCAATTGACGTGTAGTGATGTATGATAGCGAAACGTGTACGATAACAAGGACAAGCGAAGACTACGTGTTTGGGAATAAAAATTTCCAAGAAATATCTTTGGGTCTGTGCTAGATGGAGCAGCAGGGTAATCTAGGATAAGAACCAACAAAGGGCTCGAAGAACTATATCCAGACGCAAACATAATAAAAGAAATAAAAGTCCAGGACTCCAGTGGGCAGGACACCTCAGAGGACATTCTGACGAAACAATAGAAAGGCTGGTATGGGAAAACCTACCATACCAAACTGGAAAAAGACCACGTGGACGAACTAGACTCCGGTAGCGATATAATATATCAGGAGACCTTATATCTATGGACTGGAGAATTGGATGGAGATTGCTCAAGGCGGAGAGGAATTGAGGCACGTGTCAATTAGGCCAATACCCACGAAAGGTTGTAGCGCCACGAAGTAAGCAAGTAATTTTTTCATTCTTAAAGTATACCTATTGTCTTTGTTTTCCCTCTTCAAATTATTTATTTTCTTATCGCTGTTGTCATTAAATGCACACGTATAAAAATCTTAAGCGTGCTTCACACTCTCGGCGAAGTTACTTCGCCAAAGTTGACCGAAGTTTGAAGTACCTCTCTACACACTTGTTCTAATTCGCGAGGAACACATTCAAGCGGTGCGATACCGACAAAGATCCCTTTGACACGGACGCGCCAGACCGACAGAGAACGGAAGTAGAACGAAACTAAGGTGGCCGTCTACACTCACGTACTTGTTGAACCTCGATCGACTTCGGCGAGAGTGTGGAGCTCACATTAGATATCAGACTAGATGGTCCGGTAGACATTCTAAAAATGTTAATCAATTTTCTGATGATCAGCTAAATTGAGTAAAGAGAGAAGAACCAATGTCAACAATATGACGAATCTGAAGATAATAATCGAATTAAAATATACAGCGAGGCTATAGACAAAAACGAAACAAACATTATCAACAACTTCTTAACGTGCCCTACCAAGTCCCCTTGACGTTGGCGATTAACATGGTAAAACTGTCTCTGTCTCGAGCTATTCTAAATAATTGCTCTGCTTTCTTTATTCCTATCCACTCTTTGATATTTTTCAACCAAGAGGCCTGTTTTCTACCAATTCCTCTGCGTCCTTCGATTTTACCCATCATAATAAGTTGAAGAATATTATATCGATCTCCCCTTACAACGTGTCCAAAATAGGCCATCTTTCTACATTTGATGTTATCAAGCAGCTCGCAAGCAGTATTTGCTCTCTTAAGACTGCTACATTTGTCAGCATAGCCGTCCATGGTATTTTTAGTGTACGTCTGTGCAGCCACATTTCAAAAGCCTCCAAACGATTAATGGTAGATATTTCTAATGTCTATGCTTCTACACCGTGTAAGAAGACTGACCAAATGTAACATTTAATAATGCGTTTTCGAAGTTGAAGTTTCAAGTTATAATTAAAGAAGAATGACCTCATTTTTAAAAATTTTGTGCGGATTATCTCGATTCTACATTTTATCTTTTTTTATCTGGATCTACGTGTAGTTTTTCAGTAATATGGCAACCAAGATATTTAAAACTGAGTACTCTTTGAATTATATGACCATCAACGTATAAACCGTGAATATTGATGTTGCAAACGTTCAAACACCATGTATTTTGTTTTTGGGCAGAGTATGTTTAGGCCAAGCTCTCTTCCCACTTTGTCAATGGCATTTAAAAGGCATTGTAATCCATTCATGTCATCACTTAAAATAACTGTATCATCTGCATATCTGATTATACTTATCAGAATTCCCTTAACTTTCACGCCCTATTCCAAATTATGCAGCACTTCTTTAAATATTCTATCTGAATATAAATTGAACAGCAAGTGGGGACAGACAACCCTGTCTGACGCCTCTTTGTATTTTACATATTTCTGTTGATTTTTCATTTATGTAAGCTGTCGCTGTTTGACGCCAGTATAATTTTTCTATGATTCGTACGTCTTGGCTATCAACTCCTTTATCCTTTAATATGTTAATTAATTTGTGATGCTGTACTCGATCAAAGGCCTTTTCATAGTCAATAAATACAGCAAAAACGTATTTCCTTTGATCTCGGCATTTCTGCAATAATACATTTAATGCAAAAAGTGCGTCCCGGGTCCCAGTCCATTTCTGAAGCCAGATTGTGTTTCATCCTGATCTTCTTCACATTTATCTCTGATTCTGCTGTGGATGATACGGATACGTAGAAATATTTTCAAAGTGTGGCTCATAAGGCTTATCATTATATAATCGCTACAGTTTTTCGGGCTTTGTTATTTTGGTAGGTTTATGAATTCGGACTTTGACCAGTCTTCAGGGATATCATATCACCAGTCGAATAAACATGATTGAAAAGTTTGACCAGTATTCCAACGTTTTCCTCATTTATGAGCTTTAACATATCTGCCGGTATGTTGTCAGGGCCAACGACTTTCTTGTTTTTTGCCAATTTTATAGCATGTATCTTATTTATATTTGTATCTAGTTGTGTCAACAACTACAATATTTAAATAAAACTCAGCGACAGGTGAATTTTTGATTAGAAAGGTGAAGGGAGATACATTTTTCCGGTATTTTTGATTATTTTCTTTGCACCCCTAAGCCACGGTAAGAATCACACCAACATTTTTTAATGGCAGTGGGGGTCAAATAAGATATCAGGTTAAAGCTTGCAATTCACTGTACACCATAGGCGTCCATACCTATGGGCAAGGGGAGCCGTGCCCCCTGTAAAAGTTTTTATATGGGCGCCCATGCTTAAAACTTTAAATTATTTTTAGAATATTATTAGGGTGAGAGTAAAATAATAGAATATAATGAAATAAAAAGACGTATCGAAATTGCCAGGGTCACCTTCATAAAGATGAGACAATTCTTCTGCAACAGAGATATAAGCATCCCTCTACGATTTAGAATGCTAAGAGGCTACGTATTTAACACGCTATTATACGGTGTAGAGGCATGGACTCTCAAACAGAACAACATAAAAAATATTGAAAGTTTCGAGATGTGGTGCTACCGTCGAATGCTGAAGATAAGTTGGGTTGAAAGAATCACAAATCTTGAAGTAATACGAAGGATAGGAAGAGACCCAGAAATTTTGTTAACGATAAAACGAAGAAAATTCGAGTATTTGGGTCACCTGATGAGAGGTCATAAATACGCATTACTTCAAAATATAATGCAAGGAAAAATAGAAGGAAAACGGAATCCAGGCCGTAGAAGAATGTCATGGTTGCGGAATTTGAGAGAGTGGTTTGGCTGCACCTCTAATGAACTTTTTAGGTCAGCTGTAAACAAAGTCAGTGTAGCCTTGATGATTTCCAATCTCCGATAGGAGGGGCACAAGAAGAAGAAGAAAATAATACAAAATACCGAAGAAATGTGTCCTCCTTTATTCAAAAATTACCTGTGATTGGATTTTTCAAAGCTGTTGTCGTAATTTCTCATAATGCCTTTAGTTTGTTTTCATGCGTCTACCCAGTATACTAATAGGGAACTTGCATAAAATTTTAAATTCGAGAAAAATGTTATAAATCACAACAGAACATAATTTACAACATGTATCAAAGATAAAAAAGTTGTTTTAGGTTCCTTTCTCACTAATTTCCTCACAGACATTTCATACCCCCCAGCCCCTACTGCCATCACCTTATGACGGTTTTGGTTTTTGAAACCTTAGAGATCCGGGCAGCCTGCGATGTCTTTAGGAATTAGTCGCCTAAGTTTGAGCTTGTGCTTTCTTAATGATACATCCCCCTAGATTATTTACACCTCAGTCACCCCCATTGTAATTTCTTTTTTAAAAATTACACAAATTCCAACAGCTACCAATAAGTTAAATAAATTCGATAACTTTAAATCAACACAAAATTGCTTTTTTAAATCTTAGATCTCTTGATAACAAGATTTGATTACGGACTTTAGTTCTCGAATACAAACATTTTTGTAATGTGGTCTGTCTAACCACCTCCACTTACAGTATACGTGAATACATTTTTAACTACAACATCTAGTTTACTGAATTTTAAATGATAATTTTCACAATGGAGTGTGTTGTTACATCATTTCTAATTTTAACAAGCTGTACACCATAGTCTTTAAATATGACAGGTTAATTTCTTAACTTTCTGTGGAACTGTCATTTCTGTCTTGTCATCGTTCGGAGGTCCCTATCCATTTCATTGTCACTTGTTGCCATACTTTCACCATGTGAACCAGTCAAATCCACAGCTCAGATGTTACCTGGGGCATATTAGTAAAATACTTTAAACATCCATGCTTAATGTAGCAGTTTCAATCGATGTTTTCTTGACGGACTACTTTTACATGGCTTTGACCCACATATTTTTGTTAAATTATATCTGGGTGGTTAGCATGTACATTTCACGTGAGTATAACCTACAACTTTTCTTAACCGTAGTCAAAATTTCAATATCTTTGCATTATTTTACCAGGTTAATTCATTTTAGGTAAGCACTGATGATGACTGGTAAATCAGTCGAAAACTAGTTATGTGATTTTGATGTAGCCCTTTTTAGGGATTTTAATATACCTTGTATAAATGATTTTACTGTTTTTTGTTTTTGTGTTCCGTTTGGCTCCTAAAGACGATTAATTAAAGCAGTTAGCTCGACTTGTACTTTTACAAAATGGTTTTATTTTCAGTAGTAATAACCCAAGGACATTGATAATTGTTCGAAAAAATTTTATAACAGATTTCGAAAGCTTGTTGCTTGGAAACAGACCGACGCCGTAGGCGGAGGTCTGTTGCCTGTAAGCAACAAGCTTGAGAAAGTTGTTAAAAAATTTTTGAGCATTTATCAATGTTCGAGGGTTATTCGGATAGAAAATTTTTTACTGTAAACAGTATTCTTTGGTATATTTGATTCGATAATTTCATTAATATTCTCATCAGTATTACAACCAAATCGTGACATTTTGAAATATTGAATATTTGAATTGTCAAAATCGAAATGAAACGAAATGTAGGTATAGCTACATGATTGAGTGAAAACAGCCCATGGGATTTGTTTTCAGTATAATGTTGGTTTTATTGGTTGTATTCAATCAGATGACCACAAATTAATTGATTTCATTGGATTTCTAATTGAGCAAAAAATTTTCACTGTATCAAACTCCAATCTCAACAAACTGGTATAGTCTGTTCGCTAAACTCAGACACAACTGGCTAGTGATTTTAGTAGGTAATTTTTTTGTGTTTGGCCAATTTTGTCAAAATTGGCAAAATTACTAACTATTTAGTAATTATTAACTATTTAGCAATTATTTTTTTGCCAATTTTACGAAATTGGCAAAATTACTTACTAAAACCACTAGCCAATGGTGTCTGAGTTTAGCGAACCGACTATATAATATTATTACAGTGACATAGGATAAATCTCATTAGAATATAAATATTTTTCCCTTATTCCCCGACGATGAGCTGGCCAAATACCCAAGTAGGTGGAGGTTAATAAACTAAAGAAGGAGAAGAAGATACCTAAATATAACCATAAATATAACTCTAATGTAGTAAAACTATGTGACGTCACGGGTCTTTTGAACTATTGTTCTGAAGCTATTTTCTTGTGGCATTCTTGAACTATTTCAATATCGCAGATGTTAAATTTGTATTTCTTTTATGAAGTTATTATGAGTTTTTAAAGCGTAAAATTTTGGAAATCTCATTTTTAAACAATGTTCCCTATTATAAGACGATTGGCTTCTGTCGACTGCTCGACGAAATTTCATGACCTTGTTTACGTTATTCATTCTATATAACCATATAAAATTCTACTAACTGCAATAATCGTTTTAAAGAATAAATGCGATTATATAGTTAGACTATAAAGTGACTTATTAAAATCTTGAGCAAATGATCGAATTTTAGATTTGGCGTTTCAACTTTGAACCCTAACAGCATCTGCGTAACGTTGACCAAGAAGCATCAATCCTCCGGTTGGACGTCCAGCTTGGCCGGACCAGGCCGCAGGACATGCACGCCAACAATTATACGAAATAAACAAAGTGATGTCGCCGTGTTTTATTTCCCCCATTGTTTCATTGTTTGTGCGTTCGTGAGACGCCCGCCGGGGGCTCTGTGATTTATGGGGGCGCGTGGGGAATGCAGTCGGCGCCACTAGCCCTCCTGCCCCCCGCTGATCCTCTTCGCTGATGCTGCTCTTGCTACATGCCCCGATGGACTATTTTGGAATTTCTATTGTTTTGCGTGCTTCTATGTCACTCTGTCGCAGTTTATTAGACGAGATATAGAGACCATATTCGCCATTGCGAAAATTATTAATAAAAATTTTGGAAATTCTTTAGGTATTTTTCGTGCAAATATTTCTTAGCATTGTACAATGAATTTGATATTGTTTCAATAGAATATACGAAAGCAGTGGTATAATAATGTGAAGTGTATTAAAACAAAATGTAGTCTTACATTTGTATCGACAAAATTGTTCGAAAGTTATTTATCTTTTTCAGCAGACCTTCAACGATTCACTCTCACATCGATTCGAAGTATAAGTGGTTTTTTATACGTCTTGTATTTTTGCATTTCTGAAATATTTTTTAACTTTAAAAATCATCCTGATGGTACTGCCCATAGAGGTTCTGTCATAATGATTATCAAAAGCAGTATAAAATATTACGAACCACAGACAACTATATACCGCACTTGAAGACTAGATAGTAATTGAAGACTGGAGTGGGCCAATCACTATATCATCATTATACTGCCTTCCAAGCATATATAGTAATAACAAATCAAAGTTTTGAATTTTTTAAATCACTTGGATAAAGATACCTAGCCAGTGGTGATTACAAAGCGAAACGTCCTTTTGGAGCTCTAGATTGATGAACCCACGTGACAGAAAAATATTTCAGGCAAATAGTATTAATAACCTCAGAAGTCATTCTAATGCTGAACATATTGGCCAACAGACAGAGGAAAATTTGCAGATCTACTTGATTTCTGTATAAAACAGAGGTACAGCAGATAATCACCTAACAACTAAATCAAGCTTCGTCTTAATATCCGATCACTTTCCAGTATTTCTCACCCTGTCTTCTGAAAAAATTTGTTTATCTAGACCTCTTACGCTTTATTCATCAGAAACTAATTGGTAATTGGAATGTATTTTAAAGAGCCATAACTAATAACATAAACATTAACTTATTTCTAAAGACAGGAAGTGACCTGGATAGTGCTGTAGATCATCTCACTAGATGTATACAGAAGGCGTGCTTGGAATGCACCCTACTACACAACAAAAAACCTAACAAGGAATGCTATCCTGAGACCAGTCCACAAAAAAAAATGGAGAACAAAGTAAGCATATGAGCGACAGAAAACGTAAGCATATGGCTAAACAATAGGACACCGACCATTAAAGCTGCATGTAACAAACCAGCAAAACACCTGAAAAAAATGCTAAGTGACCTAAAAATACACAAGCTACAAAGTACCTAAGAGAGTTATTATCACCATTCGAAGCCACAATATCTGCAAACTACCTTTACTCCAGTTCGCTTGAGTTACAACCAAAAGAAGAAGAAGAGAATATTCATAAATATTTGGCTATCCATAACACATGCCTCTGCTTATTAAACATTTTAGAAAAACTGAAACTATTGGCGAGATACTAATTTCCTGGTTACGAACTGATCACTGGATTTGTCTTGTGTTAGTTCCTGACTACCAATTAGGTTTTCGAGAAAAATGCGCTGCAATTGATCAAGTTCACAGAGTTATTAATATCATTAAACAGGATATGGAATATTTATATCACGAATGATGGAACACTGGACGGGGCTATTAAAGAACGAAATACTCAGGGCAGGAAAGCAATTACGCTCCTAAACTCAGTAGTCTGGGACAAGCAGATAAACAACCAAAACAAGAAAAAGATTATTGTATAACGCCGTAGTGAAAAGCATTATAACATACAGCTGCGAAGTATGGCCTATGAAGGAAAAATCAAAACGAATGTTAGAGGTCGCCGAAATGGATTTCTGGAGAAGAGCTGCAGGAAGATCAAGAACAGAACATGTCACCAATGAACGGATACGAGAAATAATGAAGGTCACACATACAATAAATGACGAAATCAACGAAATACAACTGCGATGGTTTGGTCGCGTACAAAGAATGCATGAAGACAAAATCCCAAAACAAGAACAAAGCTGGAAACCGCAAGGTAGAAGAAGAGGAAGAGGTAAACCGAGGAAAAGTTGGCAGACAGGAATAAACAAACCCATGGATGAAAAAGGTCTCCAAGTAGATCAATGTGCGGACAGAGAGGAATGGCGAACGGGTATCGGAAGAAGGAGAACGTTGTTAACCGATAATATATATATCAGGATATGGAGGAAAAGCTCTATTGTTCTTCAGTCTTCTTAGATATCACCCTAGCTTTTGATAAAGTCTGGCATACAAGTTTGCTGTATAAAATTAGACTACCATCTGAATCTTATAGGATATTCAACTGCTACATAACAGACAGATATTTCCAGATAAAATACGGTATGGTATTAACAGCATTGAGACCTATAAACTACGGCGTACCCCTAGGTAGTATGCTTGTTCCACCATTGTACCTATTATACACGGCTGACCTACCTTCTTCTGATCAGTGCTCCTTAGCAACATTTGACGATGACAAAGCCATCCTCTTCTCCCGCAAAAATCCATTTGAACCATCTAGAAGTATAACGCAATCTGGTAGTGCAAAATACGTCACCAATTATCTTCATAGACGACTTACTTGGAGAAGTTACATCTTCAATAAAAGAAAACAACTTGGATTATAATTAAGACAGGTTTAGTGGCTACTCGGAAGATGATGTGAACTATCACTAGGAAATAACCTTTGACTGTATAAAATAATTCTAGAGCCCCTCTGGATCTATGGAATTTAACTGTGGGGGTGTGCAAGCGAATCCAATAATGAAATCATGCAGAGGTTCCAATCAAAGGTCAGTAGGCTGATTGCTGCACCATACACGTTCCTAACGTATTCGTGCATAGTGATCTTTCAGTGAGAAATGGTTAGAAGTGCACACTTTCTAGTGCGGTAAACCTACTGGATTCCAGCAGGGAAGTGAGAAGACTTAAGAGACACCCACCCTGGGAATTACTTAATAGATTTAATAAGCACAATAATTGTTTAGCATATAAGAAAATCTATAATCTATTTAATCTTCGCTCATGTTAATTTCTCTTTGAAGGAATTATTAAAATTGATTGTTGGCCTTGGCCAGGACAGATTTCAAATTTTTAACTGGAAACTAAATAATGAAAAAAGGTTTATAAAATGTCATTAACATAAGAAAAACTTCTGTATAAGTTTGGAGATTATAATTGTAAATAAATGGGTGTTCGTTGTAAAATAACTTATCTGAAGTTCTTATTCATATTAGGAGAAGTAGCCTGTAACGGGATCCTTTGTCATACTTTCCTGATAACTAAAGACTACTTTTCAGGAACAACCCTGCATGCCAAGAGAAGGCTAATGAAATCAGACTGTCGTTTGATACTTGTCGTTGAGCCGTTCTTAGCTTTCACTAGATCGTGCACACATAAGGGAATCAGCGATCAAAACTGATTATGAGTAGTGTGACCAACTAGTCCGAAAAATCAGGGCCATTACTAAGTCGTGTCCGAGACAAGGCTTCTGGGCCATCCGCATTTTCAACGTTTTGGCAAAATTATATTTTTAAATTTTGAATACGTTAATCTTCTAATCAAATTGAATTCTTCTTATTTTTAAGCAAGTTCAATCGTTCGACAAAAAATTAGATAGTAAGAAGTAATCAACATAAAAATGTTCTGAAGCTGTTTTCTTGTGGCATGTTATGTTTGACAATTATATTTTTGGTGGGATTAAGCCCCAATTGGTTGTAATGATAATTAAAGTCTGGCTAACTATCTAAGAGAGTCATTAATATTCAGCTGAGCGGGGTGCTATTCTTCAAGGTGTGAAATTCTATCAACAAAGGGATCTTCCTGTTTTGTGAAATAATCCCTTATTTATTTAAGTACACATTTCCATCAATAGTACCCCACTGAGCTGAATATTATGACTCTCTTAGATAGCCAGACTATACATTTTATATTAACCTAAGGTTATATTTGCATGGAAATCCAACATCAGTTGCTTTTCTAATTTTTCATTTTTTAAGGACGATTTCCGGATTGAAGTCGAAACGTCAAAAACTAACAAAAATGTAATTATCAGTAGTAATTGCACAAGAGCTCTGAAATTATTGAATTTTTCCCGAGTGACACTTTGACAGTTTTAATTTCACGAGCCGAAGGCGAGTGAAATTATGTCAAAGTGTCACGAGAGCAAAAATTCTATATAGTCTGGGCTGATTATCGGAGAATAGGCCATTTTTGGGAAAAGTTATTTACCAGCAATTTTATTGCTGGAATCGAAACTTATTATTGTATATATTAATAATATAGATATGCAAAGTCCGCAGATAGCGTGCTACTTTTTTTATAAACAAAATGGCGCCCGAAAATCGTATTTTTTTTAAATTTTTGCTCTATAACTCCAAAGATTTTAACTTTAGACCAAAAACACCCAAATAAAAATTCACCGCAATTAAATTCTTCATAGAGACGTGTTTTTTCCGATTTACTTCGACGAAAACTTTGCCCGGAAAAAGCGGGTTTTTCTAACAAAATTTTTAATTTTCAACTAAACTTCTAGATAAGTAGGTAGTTGTTAATCAATAATTAAATAACTTTGTAACGTAAAAGCCCTTTCCGAATATATTATAATTCCAGTAGCCGATGGAAATTTAATGAACAGTTTAGCAACAATTTAAATGTTGATTAAAAATTTACGGTCGCTATAATAACGACAATAATTACGATACATAAGAATAACTATGATTTTTTCATAAAAAGACACCATACCTATCTAATGTACTTTACAGAATTGAAATTGGACTATTTAAGCGGCCTCAGGAATATTTTAAAATTATAAACAATTTTTTGGCTTATAATCAAATAGAATATCTCGTGAAATATTAAACTCAATTAAATTGTGAAAACGGTATTCGAAAGACAGCGGCAGGACGCTTCTTTTAACAGAAAAACGTTTAATTATGACGGGTAGTTCCTGAGACACAACCGGTCAAATTTGACCGAAATTTACGGCAAAGATATAAACAATAGGATCATAATTTTCAAACCATCACCTTTTTATTTTTGTCCTCTTTCTCCACACCAATTTTCATATCTTTAAAATCCTCATAACATATATTATTATAATAAAAACTATCGATAATACGTGTGAAAATTGCCAAAAATAGCAAAATTCCAATCAAGAATTAGGTTGGAGAAAATGTAACCCTCAAAGTTCAAAATCGGTATACGTTAAAAAAATGCATTTTCTCGGCTTCCCATGGAGCAATTTCCTTCATTCTTTTTTTGTTCCCAAGTAATTCGAGTAGATCCATCGAACTAACGCATTATTAAATGTCAAACTTGCTTTTTTTTGTTATAATAAATAAATTTATTTATTATAACACAATATTTTAATTTGTTTAAATAAAAATTGTTTAAATAATTGTACAGCTTTCAAATGAGAATATTTATGTCTTTAACTTTAAAAGGTACACTTGTAGTAAGTTTATCTAAAAGAAAGCCTACAACTGGAAAAAATATGTAATTTTCTGTTCTTATAAATAAATTAATCTATTATAACAAAACAAAAGCAAGTTTGACATTTAATAATGCGTTAGTTCGATGGCTCTACTCGAGTTATTAGGGAACAAAAAAAGAATGAAGGAAATTTCTCCATGGGAAGCCGAGAAAATGCATTTTGTTAACGTATACCGATTTTGAACTTTGAGGGTTACATTTTCTCCAACCTAATTTTTGATTGGAATTTTGCTATTTTTGGCAATTTTCACACGTATTATCGATAGTTTTTATTATAATAATATATGTTATGAGGATTTTAAAGATATGAAAATTGGTGTGGAGAAAGAGGACAAAAATAAAAAGGTGATGGTTTAAAAATTATGATCCTATTGTTTATATCTTTGCCGTAAATTCTGGTCAACTTTGACCGGTTGTGTCTCAGGAACCACTCGTTATAATTGAACGTTTTTTCTTTTAAAAGAAGTGTCCTGCCGTTATCTTTCGAATAACGTTTTCATAATTTAATTTAGTTTAATATGTCTCGAGATAGTCTATTTGTTCGTAAGCCAAAAAATTGTTTATAATTTTAAAATATTTCTGAGGCCGCTTAAATAATCCAATTTCAATTCTGTAAAGTACGTTAGATAGGCATAGTGTTTTTTTATGAAAAAATCATAGTTAATCTTAAGCATCATAATTATTGTCGTTATTATAGCGACTAGTGATGAGCAAAGCAAGAACAAGACCAAGACCAGGCTAGTCTTGGTCTTGGTCTTGTTCTTGCAAGCTTGGTCTTGGTCTTGGTCTTGCAGCTAAAAGGCAGTCTTGGTCTTGGTCTTGGTCTTGCACTAGCCGGTCTTGTTCTTGGTCTTGGTCTTGCTGCAAGAGTCTTGCTGGTCTTGCCTTTTTGGTAGTAATAATTTGAACCAAACAATTTCGAATAAAATGTACATTGAAATGAATAAAGATGTGAAGGATGAAACTATATTTTTTGCTTTAAAATTTTAACAGAATGTAGAATGTAGTTTCAAACGGATACCAATTTTAACATTATACATTCACCAAATGACCTAATTATTTCCCTCTATATAAAGAGATTAGAGTATATTTTTATAATGGTAATGTTTATCAGTAGGAAAAACCTGCATTTACAACCCTTGTTGCAATTGCCGGCCTTCGGTTGTGTCACGTTGTGTTTTGCATGCTATCGATACCTGCCACCTGCCTTCAGACCACGTCTTGCGTCTGGATTATTGTTTATTGCCCCTGTATTTTAATAAAATGTTGAAAAAGAGCTTCTTAAAGGTGCCACAAATGGTCGGGGACTTTCAATTCACGGATTTTACTAAAAGGGATAAACGGTTTATAGTTGTTAACAGATAATGATCTGCTGCCTTTCACTCGAACACTGTAGTATTTATCCTACGAGGAATACCCATTATGACATTTAAAAAGTTGAAAATATTAGGATGTGGGTAGTAAAAACTAGAATTTAAAACACACTGAAATGATGCGAATGCATTTCAAGTGCGGCACATACTATTTGTACTACTGGCCCTTTCTGGGGAAAACCTAGATTCTTCCAAATAGTTTTCAACTATGAAATCAGTAAAATTCTTTACGCGTTTGTCATCCAGGATTTTCACAAATAATTCAACTTCCAACTTTCGGTGATTGTAAAAAATTATTCCAAAAAATAATTTTAAAAATTTCCCAGTATCGGAATTTTTGTCATTATATTCAGAAACTGAACCTAAGCTTTGGATTTTGCGATACCAAGCTTGACACATTACAATCGACAACCAGTTATTTTTTATGCAGGCCACAATGCTTTCACAGCATTGTGAATCCCTTTTCAAAATCTATTATGATATTTTTTGTATTCACTTTAAATTTAACGACCTACATTTTTCCTCGATTATGCGAAAAGAATTCAAATAAGTGTCAGTATTTTTATTAGAGAATTTTTATTAGAAAAGGCAAAAACTACTGGTACATAAAAACCGTTTTAATTGCATTTTTTTTAAATGGATTACCCTATCTATAATTACATTTTTTTGTCTTACAAGTAATTTCAATTGTCCTTGAACTGTCGCCGTTTGAAAACTTGCCTTCTGGACACTTTGAAGGTTGAGAAAATGCAAACCGTTTGACTTAATCAAAACGACTTAAAAATATAACCAAAATATTATGTATTTTAAAAATTCGATATTGTTTAAGGTTTCTTACAATGTCAGTATATATTATTGAACTAAAAAATAAAGTTAAATAATAAAAACCAATTTTTCTCAAAAAAGTGCAAGAGTCTTGCAGGTTGGTCTTGGTCTTGCGTGGTCTTGCAAGGTTCGGTCTTGGTCTTGGTCTTGTTCTTGCAAGCTTGGTCTTGGTCTTGGTCTTGCAACCAAAAGGCGGTCTTGGTCTTGGTCTTGGTCTTGGTCTTGCTGCAAGACCAAGACCAAGACCGCAAGACCAAGACCAGTCTCGCTCATCACTAATAGCGACCGTAAATTTTTGATTAACATTTTAATTGTTGCTGAACTGTTCATTTAGTTTCCATAAACTTCTGGAATTATAATATATACGGAAAGGGCTTTTACGTTACCAAGTTATTTAATTATTGATTAACAACTACTTATCTAAAAGTTTAGTTGAAAATTAAAGATTTTGTTGGAAAACCCGCTTTTTCCGGGGAAAGTTTTCGTCGAAGTAAATCGGAAAAAACACGTTTCTATGCAGAATTTAATTGCGGTGAATTTTTATTTGGGTGTTTTGGGTCTAAAGTTGAAATCTTTGGAGTTATAGAGCAAAAATTGAAAAAAACACGATTTTCGGGCGCCATTTTGTTTATAAAAAAGTAGCACACTATCTGCGGACTTTGCATATCTATATTATTAATACATACAATAATAAGACTCGATTTCAGCAATAAAATTGCTGGTAAATAACTTTTCCTTGTATTTTGCTGATTAGCCCAGAGTAATATTAATTTCAGAGGTCGAGTGCAATGTGTTGCGATTATTTCATGAATAAAACTGTTCAAAACCAAAATTTTATTGTAATTTATTTATGTAAGTACCATTAAACACACAGTTTTTATAAATATTTGACGATTGAAAGTCATCACTTTTATAATTTTTAAAACATTAATTGTCATTAATGTCACTGAATGTATTTTTTCGTAGCAACGAAGGGCATCTGACGTAATATACTTAACGACGGGAGATTATCAAAAATTATCGATTTAATTCAGATTTCTGTAGCTTTCTATTGGTCAGAATCTCCTATGAATGAAATAATCATTGCAACCAATTGTAGCTTAATCCCATCAAAATAATATCATTGTCAACGTGAAAATGTAAAATAATCAATAAAAAGATGATATGTATTAACCCTTTAACGCCCAAGGGTGGGTAAAAAATGTCCACCTAATGCGTATTCCTTTGTAACATATTTATTACGCGTTAAAAAATTTTTAAAAAATTATTTATTGTTACAAAGTCAGCCCTTTATCGAATGTTAATTTGGTTCTACCGATATTTTTGAAAATAAAAGTAGCATCTTGAGTTAAATAGGGATGGGCATAAAAAGTACACCCTTGGTAAAACTTGTTCCTAAAGGTTTCTATATAATTTCTCGTTCGTAGGAAGATAATCCATATAATTATCGACGTATAATTACATAATCTACATAATTATCCGCCAATGAGGAGGCTGAAAGGAAGAATGTGGAGAAAATCGACAGATCTGAATTACTGGCTTTTACTGGTATGTTAATTTTGATGTACATTGTCATTTTGTTGTAAGGTTTTTAAATTGTTTATATTAATATTTTAGAGGATGCTGTGTTTATTAAGCATAAGTTTCTTAAGTTTAATCAATTTCCAACAACTCTCAATAAATATATTAGCTATTTTCGAGGTGGACATTTTGTACCCACCCTTGGGCGTACATGGAACCTAAAAAAGGTGGGCGTTTAAGGGTTAAAGAAATGACCCGATTTTCATTCAAAAGTCCCGGAGTCTAGGTATTTTTTTAGCCTTGTCCCGAATTCGGCTGAATTGGAGTTGGTCACACTAAGTATGAGGAGCACATCTACCACGACTGTTACAACCCTTGAAGGAAGTGAGTGTTTTATAGCAATAATACATTTTAACAAGAATTTGTGCTAGAAAAAAATTATGAATATAAAATATAGAAAAGCGCATAAAAAATGAACATAAAGAGCAGTGTAAGAATTCATCAATATTTCAACATCTTAAAATAATACTATTTCATATTTATGTTCGGTAACAAGAGCACAAAATTTGTCAGTTATGGAAAATATGTAAACAAAGAAGCAGGTGTCACTTTTTGGTAGTCGAGTACTTCCTCGTCAGCGGGTTTTATTGTAGTAAACTTAAAAATACCACATGCGTTTTACTTTAATTATTAGTAACATGCATATCTGATGAATATTGATAAAAACAGGAAATATTTTTTCAGTTTTATGGTTGTTATACTTAATTTGTCCATTATTGTTTTGTAATAAAAACGAAACTTAGAATTTGGTTTTGAAATACATAAAAGCATACTCAGAGTCCAAAAAAAAGTAAATGTATTGTTTGGTACCATAGTGGGTAGTTAATAGGTCAGTTTGTTAATTTGGCCGCTTTTTATAGAAGAAAATTTAACAAACGATAATTATGAAGTGCTCCTTAACCTGCTAAAATTTAACCTGTCCCGATAAACAAGTTTGGAGCCAATTTTAATGTGACATTGTTTCAGAAAACGGAGCTTCAGCTCATTTTGGTGCAAATGTTAGACGTTATTTAAATCAGACATTTCCCGTACGATGGATTGGTAGATTAGGTAGTATTTAATGGCCTCCTCGTTCACCCGATTTGAATCCTAAAGATTATTTTTATTTGGGATATTTACTACTACATGTCAGTTTATAACGTTCTCCGTTACATTGTACATTGTAACGGCCCCACGAATGGAAGCCAAATTTGTAACACTAAGTATGCCCCAAAAACGGTCGGCGACATTTTATATAGCACGCCTATGGATAACAAAGGCAAAAAAATAATATGTAACATGACAAATTTAACAAAATATAAAAATATACTTGGTGCTACTTAACTTCTTGATATACCTCGGTAGCTCTAAGTCTTCAGAGACCTAGGGGTATGGATTCTTAATAGATGTTAAATAAAATTGAAACTCAATTGCTCGGGGGGCGCCATAATTAAAAAAGAAAATATCATATATGTTTACTTATAAAAAAATATAAAACTAAGAATGCCGGTTATTTGAAATATCTGTACTTACCATAGGCTACTTTCATGCGTGATTACTTTATAAGGATATAGATTGGTAAAGAAAATCTGGTAATTAAACATAATTCTTACTTTATTAAAACAAATAAAAATTCAGCAAAGTTGTTACCAAACAAATAAAGTTTCATCAATTCGCGAGAAAACGTAAGAGTTCAACAATTAAAAATAGCGCAAGTACCTTAATGTGTTATTTGTCCGTAGTTGATCCATAGTCTATTCATGCGTCAGTTACAGTGTTAAACATTGTCCTGATGTCACGGCACATAACGACACTCATTTTTACAGACAAAGTACAGTTATTAATTATATTAGAGATGAAATTCCATTGTTCGTTGTTGTATGCAACACTTGTATATTATATTATCATTATTGTTATTAATTAAACTTAATTGAAAGAAACAGAGAACTTTTCGACAAAAGAAAACTAATGGATCTGTTTAATCCATCACTAGGAACACAAAATACGGTCGACAATTTACATTCTCCACGACTACAGCAGCCACTTAAGCCTACTTCGGCTCTGGAACAAAAACTCAAAGAATTGTACTAAATACAAACAACTAATTTTCTCTATTGAACTATTTTCAACAATTTTCTTCGTCAGCAAGGCAAAGAGCCTGCTGACGGAAAGGCCTAAGCTTCTTATTCTAGACTCTCTAGAACTGATCTCTCTTCTCGACTACTTAGAACTGATACTCATAACTGATCTTGAATATACCTCGAACTCCTGTACAACCCAAAACTCATTCCATCTCCCCATTCTTCTATCCTACTCAACCATGTCCGGTTTTACCAATAAAAAAATTCGCCAATTTCCACTCTTCATTACAAAACGAATCGAAAATATTTAAGCAAACTTCAATCACGCATTCAAAGACAATAACTCTATCTCTCGCAAATAGGATCAAACCAAACGAAATTCTGACAGCCATATCTGAGCTCAATATTCTCCCAGGCTTTTTCGCAACGTTCGCAATCTTACACGTGTGAACTCGTTATATTATATAAACACACTCAGAGTCACTTAATCTCTACTAAGGAATTCTCAACATAAATAAATCAGCTCCAAAACATCATATTTCGGTCTAACAGTCGCCAAAAATACATTAGTAAAAAGATTCACGAGTCTCATCTCTTTGACGATAAAAATTCAATTTCAGATAAAAACAGAGATATGAATACGCATAAGAATCAAGAATTAATTACGTAATACGAAAGATCTGTGAGAAACTTATGATTCTTTCTGAAACACAAATATGAATTTAACGGACTGAGTATACAGGGTGGAGCAAAAATAATAATGACTGTCGGACCCGTTACAACATAGGTCCTCTTTTATGTCTCGTTCTCACAGCTCTTTGTTTATTCCTTCGCTCCAACTTTTTCTCAGTCTACCTCGTTTTCTCTTTCCTTCTGGTTGCCATTTTACTATTTCCTTTGGTATTCGTTGTTCATCATAAGTCATCCATGATTGGTCATTTTATTCCCATTACTTCTTTAACGCGTTCGTTGGTAATCCTTTCTCTTCTAGATCTTTCTGCTGCTCTTCTCCAAAAATCCATTTCCGTTGCTCTCAGCAATGCGTGTGTTCTTTCTTTCAGTGGCCATACCTCAGCTGTATAAAGTGATATACTTTTCACTATAGTCTCATAATATATCCTCTCTTTATTTTTTTGCTGTAGTATTGGTCCCATAAAATGCTGTTTAACATTGTGATGGCTTTTCTACCTGACGTATTTATCTCTCTTATGGCTTTGTCTAATGTTCCCTCTAGCGAAATAATGATACCTAAATACTTGTAGTCACAGAACTGCTTTATCGTGGTGTTGTCGTCTAATATGAGATCTTTTTGTTCTCCTCCAATGCCCCAAATTCACCTCAAATATAATATATAAATTTCATTGGATCACTTAGAAAGTAAGCAAAAAATTTTCCTGTAAACTTGTTCAACTATCGAACATCATGAAAGTTTATGTCACACAATTATTATTCTTTTTGTTTTTAGTTAATTGCCTAATTAATCAGGCTATTTCAATATTCTACCTATTTGTACAAAATGGTTACCTGGGCCAGCAATTTGGTGTACTATTATTTCCAATTTTGTGTAATGATTTCTATATGTTCTAATGTCTACCTTTTCTAATGGAAAGCGATCATATTAAGTGAAAAATCCCGACATAATGAAAACGCTGTCTTTACTTCTTTTAGAAATAGCAAATGGAGCTCTTTGAAATCTTAATGATATTTTAATGAGCCTTTTTATCAATATGAAATTCGTTTTCCGTGAATTGAAAACTGAACAGTTCTTTGTAGATAGTGATGACGTATATCTTGCCACAAAACAAGTAAATTTTATACAAAAAACAACGTCCTCCAAGAGTCAAAAACTTTTTGAATTAAAAATATAACATAATACAAAAATTAAACAGAAACTAGATATTTTAATTTTAGAAATGTTTCTAAATGTATTTATAATTTATCATAAGTATATAACTGACAATAATAATTATACAGTGCGCTGGAATAAGTATTACCCCTCCCTATTAACTTAAGTATATATTTTAGCACATAAGCAAAATGTTCGGACAGATTGATTTTTAAAATAATCATAGTATATTATAACATCAATGTTTCGAACTTTATGCAATCCCTCTTCAAGTGACAGTCATAACTTTGATTTTTTTAAATAGGAAAGTACATCATGTGACACCTCATTTAAAAGATTTTGAAATACTGATTACAAAAATGTGTAATATGTAATAATTTAATACTTTTTAAGAACATTGGCGCAAAATTTCCGTTTTAATGCTTTTTAGTGAAAATCATTTTTTTCGAGTCCTGAGAAAACTAATGAGTATTTTTGAAACATTTAAACGCAGAATGAAAGACTACAGTATTATCGATGGTCGAAAGTCCGTGAGAAATTCTATGATGCTTATTTTAATAATAAGTTACAGGGGTGAAAAAAGAGAAAATTTAGTGTGATTTTTAATTTTAAATAGCTCATTCTAAAGAAACTTTTTGGTTACTCTAAGAGATTTTCGGACCTCGGTAATAATGTAATATTTTATTCTGTATTTAATTTTCCAAAAATACTTATTAGTTTTCTCAAGATTCGAAAAAAATGACATTTAAAAATAATTCGACCAAAATTTTGCGCCTACGCTGTCAAAAAGGATGAAAGTATTTATACATTTTTGTAATCAGTATTTCAAAAGCTTTTAAATGTGTCACATGATGTACTTTCCCGTTTAAAAAAATCAAATTAATGCCTGTCACCTGAAGAGGGATCGAGTAAAGTTCGAAACATTGATGCTATAATATACTATGACTATTTTACAAATCGACCGGTCCGAGCGTTTTGTTTATGTACTAAAAATAAATAAGTTAATAGGGAGGGGTAACACTTATTCCAGCGCACTGTATAATAATTATCCTCCAAACAACAGTATTTGGCTGCACATGATGCAGCTCCACATCTTTATATGCGTGAGCGTGATTTTATAACGTGTAATCCAAAATTATTGTTATGGTTTGTTCAACAGTAAATGGTTTGAATTCAATTAGTGCGGTCGTAAATATTATTAAATTTATCTGACCTGGCCCATTGTTAAGACCCACCCGGAGCGATAAGCCACTGAGGTAGACAGAGTTGGTCTTTTGCAATTAACACTGACAAGACGGTACTCCCATAATAAAGCCTAAAATAAATTTTACCTGAAACCGGGCCTTTTATACTATTATCGGTTAATCCGGGCTGTTTATAGTGGTAACTAATTGAACTTAACCATTTACTGTTTAACATACCATACCATAGGTCATAGGTGGCTCTGAACGACAGAGACAAATATACAGTACATGTCTATTATTAATTCAGATATACTTTCCAGTTTACGTCAACTTTGACAGATAATAGTACGTACGTCAACTTAAAAAACACTATAATTGAACATAAAAAGTAGCAGAGAAAGCAAAATGTTAACTTTATATTAATTAAAAGGTCTTGAGATTGGGTATCTTTTCAACGTGTTTTCAATTTTTATTCTTTGTTTGGAAAAGTGATCATAACAACACTGAATATAGCCGCAGTTGGCCGTGACATCATACTCCGGCGGTTTTTCAGATTAAAACAAGACACACGTATTTTTTCCACGGATAGCTTTGATCCCAATAATTGTGGATCGCTCGTTAGTAGACCCGCGCATTTAACACAAAATAAATCGATTTTTAAATACAGCACCTAGAGATTTGCAACTTTTTGCACCGTGTTCAGTCAGGTTGATGGTAGGAAAAAAGTCTGCTATAGAAAAATGGGTGAAAATTTACATTTGCATTTTAAAGTGCAAAAAATCCATCCAAAAATGCATAAAGATGTCAAAATAATCATATTAAGGGTCAGATTTTGTTACTCGGCAGTTTTTACGGTAGCTGAACAAGAATACGCCATCAGAACCGACACCCAGTGCACCTGGTGCCTAAAAACCCTCCAAACTCCAGAAGATAACATGCTTTAGCAGTGACCTTGGGCACCAGGTGGTTCGTGTGTCGGTTCTGATGGCGTATTCATATTTACTGACTCCAAAACCACTGAGTAATCTATTTGCATGCATTCAAGGCCGAAATCCTTCGAAACTCCAGAAGATAACGGGCCTTAGCAGTGACCGTGGGCATCGGGTGCTCAGGTTGTCTGTTCTGATGGCATATTCGTGTTCAGTAACCCCAAAAACTCCTCGTGTAATATGTTTGCATCAATTTAGTGCCGGAATCAATTTAGTGCCGGAATCACTCGAAACTCCAGAAGAGGACAAGACCATAGATATCAGGTGCTCGGGTTGTCAGTCCTGATGGCGTTTTCGTTTTCAGCAACCTCAAAAATCGCCCGAGTAGTTTATTTGCATCAACTTAATGCCGAAATCCTTCGAAACTCCAGAAGATGACCTGCCTTATCAGTGACACTGGGCACCAGGTAATTCGGAGGTCGGTTCTGGTGGTGTATTCGTGTTCAGCAACTCCAAAAACCTGCAAGTAATCTGTTTTCATCAATTTAGTGCTCATAACCCTTGAATCTCCAGATGACGTTTCATAGCAGTAACCCTGGACACTAGGTGCTCTAGAGGTCGGTTATGATGGCGTTGTCGTGTTCAGCAACATAATAAACCCCCCGAGTAACAAAATGCGGCCCTTAATAGGCTTATTTTGACATGTTTATGCACTTTTGGATGCATTTCATGCAGTTTTAAATGCAATGATGCATTTCCACCCACTTTCTATAGTAGACTTTTTTCCTAGCATCATCCTGAACACAATGCAAAAAGTTGCAAGTCTCTAGGTGTTGTATTTAAAAATCGATTTATCGGTGTTTTTTAGTCAATATCTAAATAGAAAAACAGCAAATCCTGTATAAAATGTATATTTAAAATCCCTAAAAAGGGCTACATCACAAATACATAACTAGTTTTCGACTGGTTTACCAGTCATCATCAGTGCTTACGTAAAGTTGATACATCCTAACCACCAAAATATAGTTTTACAAAAATATGAGGGTCAGAGCCCTGTAAACATGGTCCGTTAAGGAAACATCAGTTTAAAATGCCAAAGAAAGCATGGATGTTTTAAATATTCTCAAAATGCCCCAGGTAACATCTGAGCTGTAGTGTGACTTGATTACATGGTGGAAGACAGGCAGCAAGTCTTGCTGCCTGTCTTCCACCATGTGATTTGCTGTTTCTGTATTACATGGTATACAGCCAACTGCAGGAAAACTTTTTCCTTGTGGATTTTTAATATCTAAATAAGCATTTCCCAGAAGATTTATTGAATATAATAGGTAATGCTCTCCCGTTGTTTTTTTTAAGATGTATTGAAGGGCATGATTTTTTCCCGCGATCGCCAAATATGGATATATACCTCAGGCTGTGAGTGAAAAAACGTGATATAATTCAGGAATTTTTGAAACCTATCAGGTGTTGTAAAGGCCGATACCAGGAATAACTTATACTAAAATGTAACCGAAAATTTTGTGCGGTTTTTTATTTATGACGATTTTCATTTGTTAAATTTGCAATTTTTAAAGATTTTTAATTTTACAGCTTAGGATATTCATTTTAGAGAAAAACTTTTAGATAGAAAATTGTAGTAAATTAAAAAACCTACAATTTGAGCTATGGCAAGATTAATTTCGTTAATACGTTATTGCAATTTCCAGGGCTATGTCTTTTTGAAAAAAAAAAATCGTACAGGGTTAATCTAAGATCCACTCTCCTTCTAAAGACATATATTTTCATATTCTGATGTAAATAAATGCGTATATCATTTTTCAACCTCTTATTTCGGGTTTGAAAATAAGGGGGAAAATTTCGTTATAAACATTTAGAACTGAAGCCGCTCCTGTACATCCTATGAGTTTCTAACTTGCAGATTATTGTTAATAAAGACAAAATAAAGATTCAAAACCAAATAAAAATTTTCTACGACCAACTGAAGCCGAGATAATTGTTTTTGTTTTCTATGTGGCAAACACATAGAAAACATGTTAAAGAATAAAAATGGTATTGGGCCTCTGTGTGCTTTTGTCCTGGGGTGAGTTTCACCCCTTATAAGGGGTGAAAAAATATATGTTCAAAATAAGTTGGGAAATGGATAAAACGTCTAATTCTAAGCACCTTTTGTTCTATAGCATTTTTTCACCAAGTTAATACCTTTCGAGTTATTTTCGAGTAAATACCTTCATTTTTCAATAAAAAAAACACGTTTTTAGGCGGTTTTTGACAAATAACTCAAAAAGTAAGTATTTTATTGAAAACAAGAGTTTTAACAAAAATATAGCAAATTAAAAATTGAAAAAAATGATGTATGCATTAATCTCTAGACCCAGTAGAAACAAAGTTCTAGCTAATGAAAAATAGGTTCATATCCGTCAAATTTCAAAGTGAATTATTTCAACGTGAAATAACCAAAAAATCATGCACTTTTTGGAGAAAAATCATTACAACTTTTTTAAAGTGTTTTAAAGCACCGCTTGGATTGACATGAAATTTGGCAAACACATAGGTAACATGTTAAAGAATAAAAATGATATTGGGTTTCTGTGTGCTTTTGTCCTGGGGGTGAGTTTTACCCCTTATAAAGGGCGAAAAAATATATGTTCAAAATAAGTTCGGAAATGGATAAAACGTCTAATTCTAAGCACCATTTGTTCTATAGCATTTTTCACCAAGTTAATACTTTTCGAGTTATTTTCAAGTAAATATTTTCATTCTTCAACAAAAAAAAAACACGTTGTTAGCCAGTTTTTGACAAATAACTCAAAAAGTAAGTATTTTATTGAAAAAAAAAAGAGTTTTAACAAAAATATAGCAAATTAAAAATTGAAAAAAATGATGTATGCAAGAAATTTCTAGACCCAGTAGAAATAAAGTTCTAGCTAATAAAAAATAGGTTCATATCCGTCAAATTTCAAAGTGAATTATTTCAACGTGAAATAACCAAAAAATCATGCTTTTTTGGAGAAAAATCATTACAATTTTTTAAAGTGTTTAAAAAAATATGTACATCTGTTTTTAAAAAAAGTTTATAGCATCAAAAGTAAGCAAGTTGCGCTGAAAATAAAGTTGATCTCTTTTTTTTTGGTCAAGAAACTCGGGACATTCACCCCCTAATTAGCATCAAAAATGAAATTAATCCATTTTACTTCAATGTTGTTTTACTCGTGTATGTGTCGTATATGTCTGTAAGTTTCATCGATTCAAAGTGCTTATATTTGAGGGGGTTTTAGTTAAAAGAACTTGAACTAGTCAATAATCCCGAGTGTATACAAAAGAACAGCCATGTCTTAACAAATTTTTGCCTTCCAGAAAAAAGCAAAAAATCCAAAATATTCATAACAGCAAAAAGTACATCTTTTTACTCTTTGTGATTTTTGGTCACACTAATAAATTTTAAGTTATTAAAAAATCATTTTTTTCAAAATTAAAAATTAAAACAGATTTAGTTTAAAACCAATTTTTTTTAAATAAGCCCTTTGAACCGATGATTCTTACAGATCATATAAAAAATACATGAGCAAAGTACCTTGTGAAGCGGTAATGATTAATTTGATTTAAGATGGTAATTAGGGGGTGACTTTCCCGAGTTTTTTGACCAAAAAAAAAAAGAGATCAACTTTATTTTCAGCGTAATTTGCTTACTTTCGATGCTATAAACTTTTTTTAAAAACAAATATACATATTTTTTCAAACACTTTAAAAAAGTTGTAATGATTTTTCTCCAAAAAGTGCATGATTTTTTGGTTATTTCACGTTGAAATAATTCACTTTGAAATTTGACGGATATGAACCTATTTTTCATTAGCTAGAACTTTGTTTCTACTGGGTCTAGAGATTAATGCATACATTATTTTTCTCAATTTTTAATTTGCTATATTTTTGTTAAAACTCTTGTTTTCAATAAAATACTTACTTTTTGAGTTATTTGTCAAAAACCGCCTAAAAACGTGTTTTTTTTTATTGAAAAATGAAGGTATTTACTCGAAAATAACTCGAAAGGTATTAACTTGGTGAAAAAATGCTATAGAACAAAAGGTGCTTAGAATTAGACGTTTTATCCATTTCCCAACTTATTTTGAACATATATTTTTTCACCCCTTATAAGGGGTGAAACTCACCCCAGGACAAAAGCACACAGAGGCCCAATACCATTTTTATTCTTTAACATGTTTTCTATGTGTTTGCCACATAGAAAACAAAAACAATTATCTCGGCTTCAGTTGGTCGTAGAAGATATTTATTTGGTTTTGAATCTTTATTTTGTCTTCAGCAACAATAACCTGCAAGTTAGAAACTCATAGAATGTACAGGGGCGACTTCAGTTCTAAATGTTTATAACGAAATTTGCTCCCTTATTTTCAAAGCCGAAATAAGAGGTTGAAAAATGATATACGCATTTATTTTCATCAGAATATGAAAATATAAGTCTTTACAAGGAGAGTGGATCTTGGATTAACTGTGTACGATTTTTTTTTTCAAAAAGTTATAGCCTTGGACATTTGACCTCTTGGGATAAACAAATTATAATATCTAAGCAACAAGTCACCAATCAGGCGCTACATTTTTTTATGTTTATATTGAAAAATATTCATTTTAAAGCCTTAAAAAATATATAAAAGTTATTTTTACAATAAATAAGGCAACTGCAAAAAACGGCCATTTTGGACATTTCGCAGGCTGTTTTGCAATAACGTATTAACGAAATTAAACATGCCATAGCTCAAATTGTAGGTTTTTTAATTTACTACAATTTTCTATTTAAAAGTTTTTCCCTAAAATGAATATCCTAAGCTACAAAATTTAAAATCCTTAAAAACTGCAAATTTAACAAATGAAAATCGTCATAAATAAAAAACTGCACAAAATTTTTGGTTACATTTTAGTATAAGTTATTCCTGGCATCGTCCTTTACAACACCTGATAGGTTTAAAAAATTCCTAAATTATATCCTGAAATCGACCTATTTTTCACCCACAGCTTGGACTAATAATATGAATCCTTTAGAATAGAAGACGAGTCCGTAATGAGTTGCTTAAAAAGCACCATTTATAAAACAAAGCTTGCCGTATTCAGGAGTTAAAAATATAATTAAGTTTAAAAAAGTTGCAAGCATTTTGCCCAACCGCTTTTACTTTACGTTTTCTGAAGTTCCCTTTATTGACGACGACTCTTTAATTTAATGTCATTTATTCAACTTCTTCTTTTTCAGAAGCAAATCCCCTAATGGATGTTAGCGATCATATTTTCCATTACCTCTCCATTTCTTGCAACATGTATCAGAGATTGTATGTCGCTAATCCCTGTCCATTACCTTATGTTTTGGTGCCAGGAGATTTTCTTGCGTTCCATTCCTCTATTGCCTTCAATTTTACCCTCCATTATAAGTTGGAGGAACTGGTGCTTTTGTCATTTCGCATGATGTGACCTAGATACGCCGTTTTCCTTTTCTTGATGGTTTCGAAAAGTTGGCGTTCTTGGTTGATTCTTTTAAGAACATCTACATTTGTGACTTTCACCGTCCATGGTATCTTTAGGATACGACGATAAAGCTACATTTCGAAACCTTCTAATCTGTTTATATCGCTCGTTCTGAGTGTCCAGCCCTCTACGTCATATAGCAGCACCGACCATACGTAGGACTTAGGGCTCTATTAGTCTAGGTAACTGGTGGCGCAACTAGTGGGTCCACCAAATTGTGAGCACGGGCAACTGGTGGCCGAGAATAGCCACCAGCAAAAATAATAAAATGAATTGGAATTGGAAAAATAATCAAATGCAATTGGAAACTTGTTTGTTATCAATTTTACCAAAAAAAATGAATCTTCATAAAATGCTCTTAATAGTATAAAATATAAGATGCAACCATCAGATTCAAATTTTGTGAATTTTATACGAGGTATGTCAAAAAATATGAATTTCGCTCAAAAGTAAAGTATCCTTATATTAAACAATATAGAAAAATGTTTTATAAAAAGTTGTTCAGAATTAAAAGCTATGTTTGAATATGCAATTACATTCTTCTAATTGAAATATTGTGAACTGTAAAGGTACTTTACTCTTGGACGAAATTCATATTGTTTAACATACCTCGTATAGAATTGATAAAAGTTTATATATTATGATTGCATCTTAGATTTTTGACCATATAAAGCTTTTTGTAAAAAATAACTTTTTTCGTAAAATTAATAATAAAATACTTATAGAGATAGGTATTTGTAATAAAATGATGTTGGGTATCCGTAATTTAAAAAAAAATGCATTTTTTTTCAATTAGAATGATGTAATAAAGTTAATGCGTCCCAAAACATAGTTTTTTTTTTAATTCTTAACAACTTTTCATAATAACAATTTTCGATGTTGTGAAATCTAAAGGTACTTTACATACAATTTTTTTGACATACCTCGTATAACATACACTATGCAGAGCATTTTATAAAGAATATTTTTTTTTCGTAAAATTGATAAGAAAAAAGTTTTCCATATGGTTCCAAGTTACGCAGACATACTGTACCTATATATATAAAAGCTCAATTTTTTAAATTTTCCTATTAACGTCACATTCGGATTCAGCATAATTAAAAACAAAATAGAAACATTTTTGATCAAGGTAAAGTGATGAATTCACCGATATTTCTACAATATAAAAAGAGCTTTTATTGTTTAAACAATGAATAAACAAATAAAGGCTAAATCTGCGAGAAGAACTTTTTAATATAGCATATTTTTATAAATCAACAAAAAAGGTTTTAGAAAAATATACGCTTGTTAATAGAAAATATAGAAGTTAATAGAAAAGAAATACGAAGCACTCGATTACAATACAAATGAACTATTGGTGGCCGACACCAGTTGCTCAGTCTAATAGGGTCCATATAACATAATGCCCCGGCTTGGTGGCGCCACCAGACCCGGTTACCCGGATGGTGGACTGGTTCGGCCACCAGATCGACAACAATTTCTGGTGGCGCAACCAATTGCCGTAGTCTAATAGGTCTCATTTACTTAAATGCCCCCTGACGTCATGAGTCACTGGTGGAGCAACTTGGTGGCGTCACCAGTTGCCTAATATAATAGCGGCCTTAGTAAACCTTAGGGCTCTATTAGTCTAGGTAACTGGTGGCGCAACTAGTGGCGCAACTAGTGGGCCCACCAAATTGTGAGCACGGGCAACTGGTGGCCGAGAATAGCCACCAACAAAAATAATAAAATGAATTGGAATTGGAAAAATAATCAAATGCAATTGGAAACTTGTTTGTTATCAATTTTACGAAAAAAAGGTATTCTTCATAAAATGCTCTTAATAGTATAAAATATAAGATGCAACCATCAGATTCAAATTTTGTGAATTTTATACGAGGTATGTCAAAAAAGATGAATTTCGCTCAAGAGTAAAGTATCCTTATATTAAAAAATATCGAAAAATGTTTTATAAAAAGTTGTTCGGAATTAAAAGCTTTGTTTGAATATGCAATTACATTCTTCTAATTGAAATATTGTGAACTGTAAAGGTACTTTACTCTTGGACGAAATTCATATTTTTTAACATACCTCGTATAGAATTGATAAAAGTTTATATATTATGATTGCATCTTAGACTTTAGACCATATAAAGCTTTTTGTAAAAAATAACTTTTTTCGTAAAATTAATAATAAAATACTTATAGATATTTGTAATAAAATGATGTTGGGTATCCGTAATTTTAAAAAAAAAATCATTTTTTTCAATTAGAATGATGTAATAAAATTAATGCGTCCCAAAACATAGTTTTTTTAATTCTTAACAACTTTTCATAATGTTTTCATAATTTTCGATGTTGTGAAATCTAAAGGTACTTTACATACAATTTTTTGACATACCTCGTATAACATAGACTATGCAGAGCATTTTATAAAGATTTTTTTTTTTCGTAAAATTGACAAGAAAAAAGTTTCCCATATGGTCCAAGTTACGCAGACATACTGTACCTATATATAAAAGCTCAATTTTTTTTTAATTTTCCAATTAACGTCACATTCGGATTCAGCATAATCAAAGACAAAATAGAAACATTTTTGATCAAGGTAAAGTGATGAATTCACCGATATTTCTACAATATAAAAAGAGCTTTTATTGTTTAAACAATGAATAAACAATTAACGGCTAAATCTGCGAGAAGAACTTTTTAATATAGCATATTTATAAATCAACAAAAAAGGTTTTAGAAAAATATACGCTTGTTAATAGAAAACATAGAAGTTAATAGAAAAGAAATACGAAGCACTCGATTACAATACAAATGAACTATTGGTGGCCGACACCAGTTGCTCAGTCTAATAGGGTCCATATAACATAATGCCCCGGCTTGGTGGCGCCACCAGACCCGGTTACCCGGATGGTGGACTGGTTCGGCCACCAGATCGACAACAATTTCTGGTGGCGCAACCAGTTGCCGTAGTCTAATAGGTCTCATTTACTTAAATGCCCCGTGACGTCATGAGTCACTGGTGGAGCAACTTGGTGGCGTCACCAGTTGCCTAATATAATAGCGGCCTTAGTCTCAGTCTCGACAGTTGAAGATCGAACTCTGAACAGGTCAGTACCTTCCTGAATTTTACAAAAGCTCAATGCATTTTACTTTCCTGTCCGATAACAGTCCAGTCTTTGTCCAGCCTTCAAAAAGCCACGTTTCCAGGTATTTAAATTTGCTCATACTTTCAATTGACTTGATATTCAATGTTGGAGTTTTCTAGTGCATCCAAAGTTCTGGAGATGATCATAAATTTGGTTTTTTTGGTATTAATCTCTAATCCTAATCCCATTCGCTTATTGTATTCTCCCATTATAGTGTCAAGTTGTTGAAGATCGACTATGTTGTCATAAATTAAGACACATTAGCATATCGTATGTTGTTGATCAATACTCCATTCACTTTGATTCCCATCTCTGCATCTTCCAAAGACTCTTGAAATATGGCTTCCGACTAAATGTTAAATAAAAAATGGGAAAGCAAACATCCCTGTCGAACACCTCTTCTTATATGTATGGGTAATATTAATAGTCTCCCGTTTTATAACGCTCACGTGGCTTTGGGAGTATAGCAGGTTAGTATACAGGGAAGGTAACAGGGCCAGTGCTACGCTTCAACCGCCTATTATTACCCCTGGTTTTACCCAAGGTACTCATTTTATTCGGGTTGAGTCGACCTGGGGCCTATAAACATTTAAAAATGTCTAGTTGTTCTTGCCGGCGGTAGGATTTGAACTCCGGACCACCGGCACACCAGCCAAGCACACTACCGCTTAGCTTTGCCGGCCCCATATGTACGGGTTTGGTTGGATACAAAATTGTCTGTTGTTAATTGTGCCGTTTGATACCAGTACAAGTTTCGAAAGAGTCGAAAATCGTTGATTCAGAGTGTTGGACTGCGCTCCCTGTTCTAAGTGAAAAATAAGATTGTTTTGCCTTCGCATTACAACTGAATAAAAATGGTATACATTTTTATTTTATTTTATATTAGTATTACTCCTATAGATTAACTAGGTCCATGTTCCGTTGGAACTTTACCAAGCTGCAGACGGGGGTTGTGAATTGCAACTTTTAAGAATTCCCTCCCTTTCTCTTCACTGCCACAAGCCTTGGAGGTGTTACCAGGGAAATGGACCAATAAGTTTTCAATTTAAAAATCTTTTAGTAATATTTTTAATATTTTTCAATATTATTAATGTTGCTATTAGGATTAAAAACTTTACCTTTTAAAAAATTATAAAAGCTATAGATTTAATTTTACAAAAATCTTTATATTTTTGTGTAAAATTTTCTGAACTTTTCAACGGTCAAGTCATTTTATTCTAAGATATATTATTGTGTATCAATTTGGCAATCAAAGATAGAATAAAAATTTAATCTTTTTAATATAACGCGGGCACATACATTTGATACACCCTGTATATTGATTTATAAATATTTATTAGAAGTTAGCTTTCACGCAAGGTGGTTTCTCCTTAATGAATTTTTCCAGGAAGAATTAAAAACATTTTTGTAAACAAAAAGTGAAAACGAACATTTATTTAGGATTATAATTTTAAAAAGATTGTTTACGGGAAAGGTCAAACTACAGGTAGATGTAATTATTAGTTTTTAGAAAAATAGAGGTAAAGAGAGGATAGAGATAATTTAGATAATTTCCGAAAAGTCATAAGTTTTGAGTAGAAGTATTGTTTGAAAGAATGACTGGATTTTTCGAATGAAACAGAGGAAGGTGGAGAGAGAAATGTTTCTGATTGGCTTGGCAATCTGGAATGGGGAAAGTTTTGTTTGAATGTTGAGATAGTTTGGAAAAGAAAAGATTATTGTATTACCGGCAGCCGAGAGGAGCAGTCAAAAGTTTTCGTGAGTAGTTCAGAAGCAAGTACTGTGGTCGTGTTGATAGTGAGAGTAGCTGAAAAGTGGAACGAGAGACAAATCAAATCGAGAAGAAATACCTCTTTGATTCTGTAAAGTCCAAGAGAGAAAGTTACAAGAATTATCGTTATTAAAATTATTTGTGACACCAAGTAAAAAAGATATTTGGGTCTCAGGAGATTATTGTTGAGAGAAAGAGAGGAGAGAGATTTGGAGTTTATTGAACGAGTCCTGGTCAAAGGAAGCCTGGCTGGTGTTTTGGAGAAATAGTTGCTGGTATGCTGCTGGATTTTTGCTGAGAACGGAGAGGGCTTTAATTGGTAGCCTAACATAATCAACAAGGAGAAGCTGTTTATGTCAAGAGGAGACAGCATTGTGTGTGAATCAAAAAGGTCAGTCAATAACCTATGTGATAGATTTTATTTATAATCAGAAGTTAATTTTTTTACGTAAAAGCATATGAATTTAAGATTCCAACATTTCAAAAATTTAATAGGAAGTACATATAAGTAATTTTGCGAATACCAAATTTGTTTGTTTATCTTGTTTTATTAATGGTATCAAGAACAAAGCGATAAATATTTTTTTGAATTAGATTAATTTATATGATAAAGGTTTCATTTGGACAATTATGCCCACAGAATTTAATTGATAAATTTACAGAGCATTGCTTTTGATAATAAAGGTATTTGTATGTGTTTATTTATGGTATTTCTATTTATTTCCTTTTCCTATTTTTATCCCGATAAGGATCAACTAAGAGATACTGAAACCACGAGAAAGGATAAGTATAACCTAAGATAATTTAATTATTTTTTTTTATGACAAAAAGGCACCCTGAGAATTTTTATTAATTTTTATGTATGATTTGCGACAATTAAATAATTAATCAAATAAATAATAATTAATATCAAAGTAATAGAAAGCAGATCATAACAATATATTTTCGGAGTTTCTAAGATATATATTTAAAAAACAACTAATTTCGCAGTTCATTTGTTTAATAAAAAATGAAGCACTTACTTCTGGAGCAGAACTTTTTGATATGTTGTTTATTAAACATTTCTTAATCAAATTACAAAAATTTCTATCTTGTTTGATTTTTTCCAAAGTCAAAATCTCTATTGACTCCCCTATTGAGTGTTTTACTGTTTTATTTGATAATATAACTCTCTTTGTACTACCTGGTACTAAAGTTTATCACCTTTAACACGTTTCTATATTTGTAGCGTGTGTATTAAGATAACTTAAAGCCGAAAACAAAAGTTAAAGATTAAGCTTTTCGTGTTAAATATGACAGAATCGTGTCGACACCCCATTGCCTATCGTGTCGCGCCCTCACGGACCCCCACAACAAAACACATTACTATAAATTTTGTGGCAAATACTCGAAAATTAACATATTCAAATTTGTGGCCGGTGTAACGGTGTAACTGGAGAAAGTTGACTCCAGATTTTTATCTGTTATGGTTGTTTTCGACGTATGTTTAACAGCGGGAATGGTAAATTCGAAAAGATTTAGGAACACGGACACTCGCTCAGCTGATTGGAGTAAATGTTAACAATAATTATTGATGTAGGTAGTTTTAGTTATCAAGGTTGATACGAGCACAAAATACTGAAGTATAATATTCCCCAAAATTATAAACAGCAACAAGATTAAGACAGATGAACACTATGTATTTGTCAAACGTATGTAAGAAAAAATTTCTGCAAAATATTAATGAACCATTTAAAGAAAATTGTAAAATATATTAAAATATAATATTTTTAAAACATATTCCTTGAACGGAGCAAAATGCAAAATTTTGACGCATGTCAAAATTTTCAATGTGTTTTAAATGTATTAATTTTTTTCGAATCCTAAGAAAACTAATGAACAATTTTAAAAAATTTAAATGCAGAATGAAAGATTATATTAGTACCGAGGGCCAAAAGTCCCTGAAAACTTCTATAATGTTTATTTTAATAAGTTACAGGGTTGAAAATAATAGAGAAAATGTAGTGTGATGTTTAATTGCAAATATTTCGTTCAAAAGAAACTTTTTATTTATTCTAAGGGACTTTTGGCTCTCGGTAATAAAGCAGTCTTTCATTCTGCGTTTAAATTTTTCAAAAATGCTTATTAGTTTCCCCAGGATTCGAAAAAAATACATTTAAAATACATTGAAAATTTTTATATCCATCAAAATTTTGCATTTTGCTCCTTTGCTCAGAGATTTTTTATTGAAAATAGACATGTGGCACTTTTATGGCAGCAACATCTTAAAAAAATCTAAGTGAAATTTGTGCACCCCATAAAAATTTTATGGGGGTTTTGTTCCCTTAAACCCCCCCAAACTTTTGTGTACGTTCAAAGTAAATTATTATTGTAGTACCATTAGTTAAACACAATGTTTTTAAAACTTTTTGCCTCTTAGTACTTTTTCGATAAGCCAGTGTTTATCGAGATATTTTGAATATTTGTCGAATCCACCACATATTTAGACCTTTTAATAATCTGAAAATTTATCTATAATTTACATTTTTAGGCATATTTTGAAAAAGAAGAGCTACATCTCGATAAAAGGTGACTTATGAAAAAAAGACTAAGAGGCAAAGGTTTTAAAAACACTGTGTTTAACTAATGGTACCACAATAATAATTTAATTGGAAGGTACACAACCATTTGGGGGGTTTAAAGGAACAAAATCCCCATAAAATTTTTACGTAAATATATTGAAAAAGAAGCGGCATCTCGATAAAAACTGGCTTATCGAAAAAATACTAGGAGGCAAAAAGTTTTAAAAACGTTGTGTTTAACTAATGGTACCACAATAATGAATTAATTGGAACGTACACAAAAGTTTGGGGAGTTTAAGGGGACAAAATCCCCATAATTTTTTTATGGGGTGGACAAATTTCACTGTAATTTTGTTTTAAGATGTTCCTGTCATAAGAATGAAACATGTCCATTTTCAATAAAAAATCTGTAATAGTTTTCGATATATTGAAGAAAATCGATTTTCATTTTGTAACTTCAAAGGGCTGTAACTTTTTTATGAGCACATTTGTACTAAGGTAAGTTAGGTTCAATCGAACTATTTTTGACCGCAGAATGTGTGGTATAATTTATGACCAATCTCTTCGGGACACCCTGTATATGTATAAGTTAGTTGAAATTTATAAATATTGCCTAGTGTCAATAATGTTTAATACATAAAGACTGAAAATAAAATAAATTAAAGAACAAAATACCAATTTTGCCAAAAATTTACAAAGGGACGAAGATGTGGCAACGTCTCACCTTCACATAAATATTAGAAGCATGCAATTTATTTAGAGCTTGGGAGGCAATTCGTATGTGACCATTTTAGCGACAGGTAAGAAACCCTTCTTCGGGAGGCATTTCATATGCGGCCGTTATAAGTTACCTATCTATGCTGATTGAAGAGGCACCTTTCTAGATTTGAGTTCAGCAAAATCGTAAATCACATCTTGAAAATCTATCTTTTCGAGCATATCACGTTCTATCATCATTAGCGACAAACGGTTTAATCTTTCTTGAAGCGTTGTACTTCTTAATTCTTTTTTTGTTCGTTTTAATTTGAAGAAAGAGTGATCTCCACTGTAGTTTGTTACCATCATGCTTAAAAAGATTATCAGTGCTATTTCTACATAGGAAAGATGTCTTCAATTTTGTTCTCTTTTAAAAGATGATATTATATTTCCAGAATAATATTAGTTCCTTCATTTTTACTTTGGTTAGTTTTCAAGTATTCTGTAAAATGCAGACATTTGAATTCTAACCCTTTCTCGTTTACATCGTCAAAAAACTAGAACTTAGAATAATCTACTATACAGTTATACAGACGATGCAATACTAATTTCTTAAAGTAAAGATGATTTACAACATACGCTGCACCAAATTAATGTAACCGCCAGAAAATGTTAATGTCCCCAAAAAAAGACAAAATGCATGGTTATAACAGTAAATCCAATAATATGTAAATTAGAGCTGAACGGTCAGATAATAGAACAAGTCATGGAGTTTAAATATCCTAGGCATCACACAATTTAGCTACAGAATAGAAAGCTTGAAACAGAAGTGAAAGATCAAGTGAATATCGGAAAAGAAATGAAAGGCAGAATTTACAAAGCAGTCATCAGACCAATAATAACATACGCGGCAGAAACACGACCTGACACACAGAGGATAAAAAGATTGCCCGAAACAGTGAAGATAAAAACCCTTCGACAAATCGATGGTAAGACACTATGGGACAGAGCTAGAAGTACAGATATAAATCCGACGAAGATGCAAAGTGGAGAACGTTAATATCTGGGTAAGAAACAGAAGAGTAGAATGACCACATAAGCCAACATAAGACAACAAATAGTATAAGGACAGCGAGAGACGGTTCCCCAGTAGGAATACGATCGGTGAGAAGACCACGAAAACAATAGAACGGCAACTTACTGGAGGTACATTGAAAAAATAGACAGAGTAATGTCTATACAAAAAGAAGAAGGTTTGATAGCTACTTTGTCATTCTTGTAGAATTGTAGAGTGCTTTTACTACTTTTATTAAAATTCGTGGAACTTCGATATCTTCCATTGCTAGATCTACAATAGCCAGATGAACGGATTTATTTTTGGCAATTATTTTTTCTATTAGTTGTTCGACCGTCTAAATGTGATCTAAGCATGCTTTCCCCGCTGTGAGACCTAATTGGTCTTCTCCGATTTTCTCTTTAATATACATATATATTTCTAATTTTTCCTTTATGGTCTATCCATACAGTCTGCCTTCTTCTTCTTCTTCTTCGTCTAGCCATTCACGTCCACATCTGAACAAAAGCCTCTTCAAGTCTTCCTTTCCATTGTTTTTTGTTGTACGCTACTTGTAGCCAATTTTTTCCGGCAGTTCGTTTCAGACCATCTGTCCATCTCATAGAAGGTCTGCCTCTGGGTCTTTTGTATTGGTATGGTCTCCAGGTTAGAATTGTTCTGTGCCATTTGTTTAGATCGCTCCTAGCTACATGTCCAGCGTATTCCCATTTCAATTTTTAATGATTTTTGTACAACATCGGTGACTTTGATTTTCTGTCTTATCCATGTGTTTGTTTTCCAGTCCTTAAGTGATATGCCAAGCATTGCTCTTTCCATCGCGTGTTGAGTGACTCTGAGTATGTTCATATTCTTTTTTGTGATTGTCCATGTTTGTGCCCAATATGTTAATATCGGAATAATGCATGCATCAAAAACTTTAGATCTAAGATGTAGTTGAATTTGCTGATTTCTGAGTATGTAGTTCAGTTTGCCGAATGCTGCCCATGCTAACTTTCTTCTTCTTTTTATTTCTTCCGTTTGAATTTCCCTATTTAGTATTATTTTTTGTCCTAAGTATATATATTCTTCAACTTTTTCTATAACTTTGTCGTTTATTATTGTCACGGTTTCTTCGGAGTGCATAACTTTTGTTTTGTTTAAATTCATTTTCAATCCTATTTTAGAAGATTCTGTGTGTAGTTCTGAAAGCATGGTTTGCAGTTCTTGTAGGTCAGTAGCTATCACTTATCAGGATTATATCATCCGCAAATTGTAGATTACTGAGGTAGCGGCCATTGATGTTTATTCCCTTATATTTCCAATTTAGATTTTTAAACACGTCCTCCAAAACTAAGGTGAACAGTTTGGGTGATAGAGTGTCTCCCTGTTTGACTCCCCTGTTTAATCGTACAGGGTTCGAGTATTCATTTTCATTTAGGTAGTATGTAGTTGTAGCTTGGTTCATAGTTTCTTTTATTAAGTTAATATAATATATTATATTATCTGCTATCTATTCTACAATTTTGCATTGCGTTTATTACGGCCGTGTGTTCTATAGTGTCGAAAGCTTTTTCGTAGTCTACAAATGCTATAAAAACTGGAAACTTGTATTCGTTACATTTTTCTATTAATATTTTTGTGGTTAACAGGTGACCGGAAGTTGAATAGCCTTTTCTAGAACCTGCCTGTTCTCATGGTTGGTATTCATCTAATTTCCTTGTTAGTCGGGTAGTTATGACTTTTGTGAGTATTTTAAACAGGTGTGACAGTAAACTGATGGGCCCGTAGTTTTCCAACTTTCGATTATCACCTTTCTTGTGTAATAAGATTACTGTAGAGTTGTTCCGCAGCTCTCAGGGACTTTGCCCTGGTGTAAACAACTGTCTATAAGCTTAGTTACGATTGCAATGAGTTTCTTACCTCCTTCTAATATCATATCTGTGGTAATACTCTCTTCTCCTGCAGCTTTATTTCTCTTCATGTTTTCCAATGCTGCAGTTACCTCTGAAATTGTTACTTTTGGCATTATTTCCGATCCAACATTTTTTATTAATTTCCGTGCTGGTCTCATGTCATCGTCTTGTTGATGTGTTCTGTAGAGTTCCGTGTAAAATTCTTCTATTCGTTTCAGTATGTTTTCTCTAGTAGTGATTTCATTTTCGTCTTTTCCCATTAATGGTATTATCTGACGTCGTCCTAGTGTAGGTCTGAGGCATTTCATACTCTTATTTTTTTTTCAATAGTTGTTGTTATTAATTTTTCTTCTTCTTTTTTTTTTGTTTTCTGATTCCTTTTCTAATCTGCCTATTAACTTCCCTATATTCTTCGGTTCCCTTTTTGTTAGATTTATTTAAGATCTTCCTTTTTTTCTATTTGTTGTAATATTTCTTTGTCTAATTCATTGTGTGTTGTTTTTGTTTTTTTCAGTTGCAGAATGCTTTTGTTCACTGTTTCGGTTATAAGGTTATTCAAATCATCAATATCACAAGGGCGGATCCAGGACCGATTTTCGGGAGGGGCCATAAACTTTTTTTGGGGAGGAGTACCAGAAGTACGGGGTAATTTTTAAAGAATAGGGTAACAATGATGAGTTTTAAGTCACTTTTCACACACTTTGAGAAGTGCCTTAAAACTCACCATTCCTGCCATAGTACCGATTCCTACACATTTCTTCGGATCCAAGTGCAGTCCTTTCAACAAGTTTAATACTATTTTTTCCAATGCTTCTCCTGCCAGGCCTTGTTCTTTCCCTCTTTCTTGATTTTCACTAATTATTTTTAAGTTCTCATAAGCGTCAATAAATTTGACAAAGCCTTCACGAATGTTGTTATTGTGTATGTATCCCAAATTTAGAGAAAGCTGTTCCACGTTGTTTCGTGGCAGTTGTTTTCCGTTCCAGCAGTTGTTTCGTCAAATATTATTTGTTCAATTATTTCTTCACCACAACATGTTATTAATTGATTTTGACTGCTGCTACTAATGCATGTTGCTCAGAAATATGCTGTGGATAGAGTCTTATCTCCTGATGCGATTTTAAACCTTAACACTGTGGTGCTAAGGCAAAACCCGATATGTTAAAAAACGTGATTTTGCAGCAGATCAGTTTAAAAGTTCGCGGTGTTGTTGTAATAGTGGACATATCGGAAACAATTTTATTATCTACTGGTTACATGGATGCGTTTAGCCATGTAGGATTTTGTCATCACATTCTTCATCGCTCAATGTACATATTGACATTAAAAACGAAAAATCGATAATTTTGACATATCGGGTTTTGCCTTAGTACCACAGCAATTCCCCTCATTCCTAGGTCCAGCATCTTCGTCCAGAAGCATAAGGCCATCATCACGATGGTCTCTTAGAAGAATATTTTGTCGACCTAAGAACGCTATATACCCTACTATTGGTCGTAGTTTTTCTTTATTTTTTGTTTCTGTTTAGACCTCTGAGAGTCTATCTGGTTAATGACTGAATTTTGTGGGTTGCGATAACTTTTTAGAAAATCCAGCTTAACCTGAACGCACTCCTTGTGGTATGATGTTTTTTCATGGGTTTATATGACTCCGTCTTTGCTCATGAGTTTGGCGAAAAATGTTAAAGGTTTCATGACAAGGCTTTGGGCTATCATCCCGTTATTGTGACCATATTTTTCATTAGAAAAATGAAACGCAATATTTTTAAAACGATTCCTTTTGACTGTGCGAAAATACCAACCAACTCCTTCGTTCTAAGTGCTAGTGACCCAAATAACGATTCACTTCTTTTTTATTCTTTGTGTGTATAGAATATGGAAATTTATACGATTTTGATGGCTGTAAAGATCGTTCTAACAATTGGCACTCTGTAAAATTATCAACATTTTGATTTATAAAAAACGCAGAAGTCATTCTTGAAGCTTCTCCGGTATTTTTTTTTAATTCTAGTCCAGAAAACGTATCTATCCCCTGTTTTGTACATATATATGTGTTTGAAATTAAAAACATTTGAACTGCAAATATTTAAATTTATATTATTCTAAATTCTCGGAGGGGGCCATGGCCCCCTCCCTGGATCCGCCCTTGCAATATCATTAGAGTTTATCTGCTGCTGCTGCATGTTAACTTGATTTAATGCATGCATTATCTTTTTATTAAATTCACTATTTTTTATTTCTTCAGATGTCCATTTGTATCTTTTTTCATGTACCTATTCTTTTTCTTTCTAGTTTTTTGTTTATTACTAGTTTTGTTCTTATTACTTATGGTCGCTTCCTAGGTCAAACTGATTTAATATCGATACGTCTTTTACTAAGTTTCTATTTTTTGTTAAGATATTATAATCTATTTCATTCTTTGTCTGTTTATCTGGGCTCATCTATGTCCAGTTTCTGCTTGATTTTTATTGAAAAAGGGGTTCATTGAGTACATGTTATGTTCATTCATGAAATTGAGAAGCATTTCTCCTCTATCGTTTCTTTTCCCATAGCCATAATTGCCAACTAAATATTCATAATCTTCTTCTTTTTTCCCAATTCATCATTAAAATCTACTAATAGTATTTCGTAATTTGCTTTATTTGTTTCTATAGCTGTTCTTATTTCATCATAAAATATTTCTACTTCTTCTTCATCGTGGCTTTAAGTTGGAGCGTATACTTGGTTCACTTTCAGAGTGGTTTTTTTTATTAATTCTGATGATAATATATGCTACTCTGTCTGATATGGGCTTGAATTCTTCGATGCACTGTGTAAGGCTTTGTTTTACCAAGAATCCCACTCCAGTGTATTCGCCACCTATATGCATAAAATGTGTGCCGTTTTTTAGTATTATATACTCACTTCTTCTTCTGGTTTCGCATATACCCAGGATATCCCATTTTATATCCTTTAGTTCATTTTCTATTTCTGGGAATCTATTGTCGTCCGTCAGTGTTCGAATATTGTAAGAGCATAGCCAAATTGTCATTTGTGGCAGCCGGGTCCTGCCCAGGGATTCTTGGCACCCCCTCTTCCGTCAGTTGTTTGATCGCTGCCGTGATCAAGACTTTGGGAAGTGCTGGGGACTGGAAGCCTTTTCTTTTTTGTGCTATCCATTGACTTGAAGGTTTGGACCGTTATCTCCTCACGCTGGTCCAGTGCGGGTTGAGGAGGGAAGGATTTGGGTAGGTTTGGGTGGGTGGGTAGGATTTAGGGATTAGGTTCCGCTTCTCTCCCGGAAGAGATTGGGAGAGAAAGCGGAGCTCACGTACGCAGGGCAGGGGCGCATCCCTGAAGCAGACCTGTCTTTACCGGGATCGTAAAGAGTGTCTACCCGCTACCCCAACAGTCTGCCTATAGACGACATTATTATAATGCTGATAACGCGATAGTTTTCACAGTTTTTTCTATTTCCTTTTTTATATAAATATATTGATGTCAGATATGCTTGAGTCGCAGAATGGAGAATGTCCGGGAGAATCTGCCAGTAAGTCTTCTCCATTCAGTGCTCTCTCAAATATTTTATGTATCATGCTGAATCTTTTCCGATCCGTTTTTTGTCAATTCGTTTGGTATTCCGTCGGAGCTTTCTTCTGCTTTTTTGTTCTTTGATTTATATTTGTTATACAGGGTAGCGAGAAAGTATGGAAACACGGTAATTTTTCGGTAACCGCTGGAACGGTTTTTATAGATTTTGGTGGGTAAGGGTTTTCTAATACGGCCGATGTTATAGTGGTAATTACATTGTTCTCAAATATTCCGATTTTATGGAAATCTAATGATCTTTCTTATTTAAAATGAAACACCCTGTATATTTTTTGCATTTTGACGTCCTTAAGAAATACTAATTGTTTTTCATGTTATATTTCCCATACCCAAATGCCATAATTTCGGAGTTATTGCTATATTTAATAAAAAAATTAAACAAATTTAAAAAATCAAATTTTTCCGGTCGGATAGACATTACTTTCGGTTCTCTGGATCATTGGGAATAAAAAATATCTTTTGTAATTGTTCTTTAAAGTCAATCGTTTCCGAGTTATAAACAACGTAAAACTGAAAATAGTAGAAAAATTACGATTTTCAAGATTCAAAAACACACGTAAAAAAATAACTTTTGAAATTACGAAGTACTTTAATTAAAGCTCAAACCTTTTTTATTAGCTCCCTATACGAATTTTTGGCACGTTTTATTCTAAAACATTGTTTTTTTTAAATTGTTAATGAAGCGCAAATGAGAGGACGGGCGATCGGGCTGCAATAACAACTAGAAAAGACTGTTACTCTGGGCTAATTAGCAAAATTCATGGAAAAGTTATTTACCAGCAATTTTATTGCTGGAATCGAATTATAAGATCCTATATATTAATAATATAGGTATGCAAAGTCCGCAGATAGTGTGCTACTTTTTTTAGATTTTAATAAACAAAATGGCGCCGAAAAATCGTATTTTTTTCAATTATTGCTCTATAACTCCGAAGATTTTAACTTTACAACTAAAACACCTTAATAAAAATTCACCGCAATTAAATTCTGCATAGAGATATGTTTTTCACGATTTGCTCCGACGAAAATTTTCCTCGGAAAATGCGGGTTTTCCTAACAAAAACTCTAATTTTCAAATAAAGTTTTAGGTAAGTAATTATTAATCAATAATTAAATAACTTAGTGACATCAAAGCTTTCTTGGTATAGATTGTAATTCCAGAAGCCGGTGAAAATTAAACGAATATTTTAGCAACAATTCAATTGTTAATTAACAAATTACGATCGCAATAATAACCAAAATAATCATGATACATTGATCAAACTTATAAAGATTATAAAGATGAGATGCTTATTTAATATTTTATCGGCAAAATATAAATTTTTCTTTTTTTTGCATAATCTTTAAATTTTGAAAAAAAAAATAGTTATAATACGCTGGTCTAATAAGTAAAGTACAAAGAAAGGTTATTTACCAGCAATTTTATTGCTGGAATCGAATTATAAGATCCTATATATTATTAATATAGGTATGCAAAGTCCGCATATAGTGTGCTACTTTTTTATAAACAAAATGGCGCCGACAAATCGTATTTTTTTCAATTATTGCTCTATAACTCCGAAGATTTTAACTTTACACCAAAAACACTCAAATAAAAATTCACCCCAATTTAATTCTGCATAGAGGCATGTTTTTCCCGATTTGCTCCGACGAAAATTTTCCTCGGAAAATGTGGGTTTTCCCAACAAAATCTCGAATTTTCAAATACATTTTTTGGGCCAGTAATTATTTATCAATAATTATATAGCTTGGTGAAATAAAAGCTTTCTTGTTATAGATTATAAATTCAGAAGCCGGTAAAAATGAAACGAATATTTTAGCAACAATTCAATTGTTAATTAACAATTTACAGTCGCAATAACAACCAAAATAATCATGAGACATTGATCAAACTTAGAAAGATTATAAAGGTGTGATGCCTATTTAATATTTTGTCGACAAAATATAAATTTTTAATTTTTTTGCATAATCTTTAAATGTTTAAAAAAAATTGTTATAAACAAATTAACATTTCTCAGAAATTGTTTATTATATTTTAATTTAAAAAAATACTTAAAATGCGTATTTCATAGGTCTTGAAAATGAATGCTTTAAAAAAATTTTCCAACCATTTGCAAAAAAGTTATGAAGCAGCAAAATAAATATACGAAATCTCCGTTGTTTATAATTTGTTTTAATTGTTTCAAAGCTTAAAAGTGAGTCTATGGTACAACCTAATTACCCACAAAGAATGTCAAAAATTAGTGCAATGGTTATATTTTAATCAAAGATTAAAAATACTTTTTTTTGTAATTTTTAGCGCAAACGTAGGCCTGATACAGAGTCGGAGCTAAAATGTTCACTCGAAGCGACTGACACGCAGCATGCATTATTTATTAAAAGTGTACATCACGCGGCTAGTCGTCGCTCAGAGTGAAAATTTTAGCTACAGTACTGTGTTACTCTACTTTCGCGCGTGTAAATTACAAAAAAAATATATTTATAATCTTTAATTAATATATAACCATTAAACTGAGAATCGATATTTTTTTGTAAATAATTAGCTTGTACTTTAAACTCACTTATACGCTTTGAAATAATTAAAAAAATATATAAACACAGTATTAATCGTATGTTTACTTTGCTGTTTCATAACTTTTTTACAAATGGTTGCAAAAAAGTTTTAAAGCATTCATTTTAAAGATATTTAAAATGCGCATTTTAGCTATTTTTTAAAATTATAATATAATAAAAACTTTCTGAGAAACGTTAATTTGTTTATAACTATTTTTTTTTAAACATTTAAAGATTATGCAAAAAAATAAAAAATTCATATTTTGTCGACAAAATATTAAATAGACATCTCATCTTTATAAGATTTCAAAGCTTGATCAGTGTATCATAATTATTTTGGTTATTATTGCGACCGCAAATTATTAATTAACAATTGAATTGTTGCTAAAATATTCGTTTAATTTTCATCAGCTTCTGGAACTATAATCTAAACCAAAAAGGCTTTTAAGTCACCAAATTATTTATTTATTGGTAAATAATTACTTATCTAAAACTTTATTTGAAAATTAAAGATTTTGTTGGGAAAACCCGCATTTTCCGAGGAAAATTTTCGTCGGAGCAGATCGGGAAAAACGCGTCTCTATGCAAAATTTAATCACGGTGAATTTTTATTTGAGTATTTTTGTTGTAAAGTTAAAATCTTCGGAGTTATAGAGCAATAATTGAAAAAAACACGATTTTCGTGCGCCATTTTGTTTATAAAAAAGTAGCACACTATCTGAGGACTTTGAATACCTATATTATTAATATATAGGATCTTATAATTCGATTCCAGCAATAAAATTGCTGGTAAATAACTTTTCCCAAAAATGGCCTATTCTCCGGTAATCAGCCCAGACTATGTTTTAAAATGCAAAAAGCCCAAATTAATTATGGGTAGGTAACTGATAAAATAATGTTTGAACTTGAATTTAGGCCCTCCGTTGTTTCAAAAGTAATATTTTTACTTGTGTTTTTGAACTTAGAAAATCGTCATTTTTAGATTTTTTTTCAGTTTTAAATTGTTTATAACTAGGAAACGATTAACTTTAGGCAAATATTACAAAAGACCTTTTTTGTTTTCGATGATTCAAAGAATCTGGAATAATGATTTTTATAATTTGTTTAAAATTTTTTTTTATAAATTAATGTGGTAATAACTCCGTAATTATGGCATTTAGGTATAGGGAATATAACATAAAAAATAATCAGTATTTCTTAAGGTCTCAAAACGCAAAAGATATACAGGGTGTTCCATTTAAAATTAAAATAAGAAAGTTCATTAGATTTCCAGAAAAACGGAAGCTTTGACAACAATGTAATTACCACTATAATAGCGGCCTTATTAGAAAACCCTTACCCACCAAAATCTATAAAAATTGTTTCAGCGGTTTCCGAGAAATAACCGTGTTTCCATACTTTATCGCTACCCTGTATGTGTAGTTATAGCAACGAATATAACTACATACATAGTTAACAACTATTTTATTATGAATCCAATGCGTTCTAAGAACCACTTTATTTCGTCTATCCACTTTGTAGTGGATTATTAAAATGGGTATGTATTTAAAAATGTTTTAAGTTAATAATTATGTCTGGGTGCTTATCTTGCAGAAACGTAAGAAACATTTTTATGAGAAAATCTTACATAAACACAGACATACTTAAACTTACTTGTATGTGCAATTTCTGACTACATAAGAGGCTGCGTTGTATTAAATATCTTACCGACAAAAGATATTAAAATCGTATATACAACCAGATTTCTGCCAATATTACAATGTTGTTTTGAATCGGTCTCTTGTTTTAAACGTCGCGTCGAGTAAAGCAAATCTGATACCTCAGATATATAATAATTCACAATAATATTTGTTTGCAGACAGATCACGTTTCGCTGCGTTCCACTCTCAGCATTGCGAGGTGAGTTGCAAATCCATGCAGTTATGATTTTACTGGAATGTGGATGTTTAAAAATGTGATTGAATATACGAGTAGTTATTATTAGTATGGTATAATTAGATCCAAACCCTGACATCCAAGATAAAAGTTATCCTTTAAGGCTATGGGTACATAATTCGCAAATATTTTACGGCTATCCCTACCTTTTCTGTCTTTACATGGCAAATTACGTGTAGTAAAATTCACACTGGTATGGATATGTACATATTACTAGAATGTCATTCTACTTGACAATGTCATAACTTGCTTAAAGAGATGGCTTTTGAATGTTCTTGGATAACTGTTATTTTTTGTATAATTGCAAATTATTAATTCAGTTAATAAATGTGATAATTTTTTCACTAGCTATGTATTCAGTGATTGAAATAATTTATATCTACCTACAACAAAAACTAATACTCAATCGAGAAAAGAGGAAACGTGTTAAAGTGATTTTTTAATAATATATTGTTACTATGGAGCGCTTACAATTTTGAACATCTTTAACAACAAAATACTTGGATTACAGAATATATCATGATGTATTCTCTCTTCTATCTTTCATAAATAATACACAATAAATAATTTTTTATAAAGTTCACTTCTTAAATCAATTATTTATCAAATACACTATATATCAATATTATTTAATCAACAACTAAAAATATTCCCGATTCATGTCAAATAATTATTTAAAATTGTCACTGATTGTCAGTGTCTGACTGACAATATTCTATTCGACTAAGTGCGTTGCATGACAAAGATAGATTTGGAAAATTTTATCACGGACATTGTTCATTTTTTTCGAATCCTGAAAAAACCAATAAATATTTTTGAAAAATCTAAACGCAGAATGAAAGTCTAAATTATTACCGAGGGCCGAAAGTCCCTTAGAATAAATAAAAAGTTTATTTTGAATGAGATATTTGAAATTAAAAATAACACTAAATTTTCTCGTAGTTTTTCACCCCTGTAACTTATTAAAATAAACATTATAGAAGTTCTCAGGGACTTTCGGCCCTCGCTTATAACGTAGTCTTTCATTCTGCGTTTAAATTTTTTAAAAATACTTATTAGTTTTCTCAGGATTCGAAAAAAATGAATCCCCATTTGAATAGCATTGCAGCCGAAAAAACGTACCGATCCTCTTAACACCAAATTGTTATACAGAGAGAGTCTGTAATTTGGAATAAATTCAATATCTCAAATACTCATTGTTTTTTTGAAAAATGCTCAGACCCGTCGATTAGTATTACAAATTGTCCTTTTTGACATACAATAATAATGTATACAGGGTGTCCCAATTTAAAGATATGACGTCATCGTTGATTTTATTAAATGGCAACACTGTCATTTGAATAGCTATTTTGATAGGGTGTGTAAAGTTATACACAACTGCAAAATATCAAATTTTTATTCTCTACCATTTACAAGATAGTAGAAAATAACAAAGTTATGTGTGTAATTTGGAATAAATTCAGTAATTAACATACTAATTGTTTTTTTGAAAAATGCTCAAACCCGTCGATTAGTATTTCAAAGTGTCATTTTTGACATACAATAATAATGTATACATGGTGTCCCAATTTAGAGATATGACGTCATCGTTGATTATCTTAAATGGCAATACTGTCATTTTGATAGCTATTTTGATAGGATGTGTAAAGTTATACACAACTGCAAAATTTCAAAATTTTTATTCCCTACCATTTACAAGATAATAAAAAATAACAAAGTTATGAGAAACAAGTAATCAAATAATAATTGAATTTAATTATTTCAATTAAGCAAATGCTGATAACGTTGCCCATTGACAATTTGACAATAATTGAGGGCAACATTATGACTAGGGCATACAATACCGAGCCAAAATCTCAATACCGGTATTTGGTTTTTAAAATTTCAAATACCGGGATCCCGGTATTAAAACCGGTATTAGGAATAAAAAAATATACACGTTATATTTATACTATCCTCAGTTATTATACCTACTTGTTATTAAATAATATATGAAACCTATTAAATTTTGTTTTGAAATGAGTAGATGTTATGTTGTTTATAACATTACATACATAGAGAGTAGGAATAGATAGATACAAAAAATGTGCAAATAGAAAAACTATATATTTGATTTTAGGATAAATTTTGCATATAATAGGATATTACTTTTACTTATGAAATTTGCTATTTGTAAAGTAATTTAACTCTAAATATATTAATATAAAGATTATATTAATATAAAGATTAACTACTATTAAAATATATTAATACAAAGATTAACTGTGACAAATATTTTATATGGGTTACTCTGTATTTAGACCGCTATATATTTTCAATTATTATTAATAATTCAGAAAATAACTGAGACTAATTTATACACCACAATATACAAAAAAAAATGAAAAATAGATCTGAAAATGTAAAAACAATTCTGAATAATAAATCTTACGGCTTATTTATAAAATAAAGTAATCTAATTTTAAATATTTAAAAATTTTTTATATCTCATTTTATGTATTGGTATAGACGAGATTTAATAATTTGGTTGTAGGAGAAGCTGATATAACCCTTCGCCTAAATTAACTACATTCACGCTTTTAGAAAGCGCTATACTTGACTTGTATGTGTAATAAACGTGTTTAATAAATATTTTTTACAATGAAATTGGTTGTTTATCTTCAAAAATAATTTCTTGTAATAGCAAAAAATATCTTAGAAGAAAGTTTATTGTGCATCAATTCACTTTTAAATTAAGCTAATACCGAAATACCGGTATTTTTATTATAAATACCGGTATCGAATACCGGAAAAAATCGTCCGGGATACCGGTATTCGGGATCCCTGAATTCCGGTATTGTAAGCCCTAATTATGAGTATTGCTTAATTGAAATAATTAAATTCAATTATTATTTGATTACTTGTTTTTCATAACTTTGTTATTTTTTATTATCTTGTAAAATATTGTAAATGGTAGGAAATAAAAATTTGAAATTTTGCAGTTGTGTATAACTTTACACACCCTATCAAAATAGCTATCAAAATGACAGTGTTGCGATTTAAGAAAATCAACGATGACGTCATATCTCTAAATTGGGACACCCTGATACATTATTATTGTATGTCAAAAATGACAGTTTAAAATACTAATCGACGGGTCTGAGCATTTTTCAAAAAAACAATTATTATTTTAATTATTGAATTTATTCCAAATTACAGATATAACTTTGTTATTTTCTATTATCTTGTAAATGGTAGAGAATAAAAATTTGATATTTTGCAGTTGTGTATAACTTTACACACCCTATCAAAATAGCTATCAAAATGACAGTGTTGCCATTTAAGAAAATCAACAATGACGTCATATCTCTAAATTGGGATACCCTGTATACATTATTATTATATGTCAAAAAGGACAATTTGAAATACTAATCGACGGGTCTGAGCATTTTTCAAAAAAACAATTAGTATTTGAGATATTGAATTTATTCCAAATTACAGACTCTCTCTGTATATGGTCCACACTATAATATAATATGATATGATGAAAAAAAGTTACACTATTTCGAGCATCGGGTGTGTGATGGAGTGTGGGGAGAAGTCGGTAAAGTAGTTTTTTACATTTTTCGCAAATATTTCGAAAACTATGCGGTTTAGCGTGACGAAGGTTCTACAAAAATGTTCTCTGGTCAAAAATTTAAAACAAGAAAAATCCGATACATAATTATTGTTCTAAAATCAACGGTTTCGTAGTTACGCAGGGTGTAAAAGTGGAGATTTTCCACATTTTTTATATTATTACTGAGGAAACTAATTTTCAGGATTGTGTTTTGTAAATGTAATTTGCTATTTCAGGGGCCGGTGGAATATTAGTGATAGGAAAGGCTTCCACAAACCTAGGCCATATAAACTTGTGATACGGAGAAACCCATTCCTAACTTTCTATGGACAATGTCGTATAATTAGCTTACCAAAATATTTCTTGTATGATAATGACGATTATAATGCAATAAGTTGCAAGTAAACTTATTCATCCATCTAAGCATTCTCATTTCCGCCACATGCATTCGTTGTTCCTCTTTCTTTTTCACTGCCCAACATTCAGTTCCGTACATCATAGCCGGTCTTATGGCTGTTTTATAGAATTTTACCTTCAGCTTCATTGGAATTTTTCTGTCACACAACACACCACTCGCTTCTTTCCACTTCATCCATCCAGCCCTAATTCTACTGCATGCATCTCCATCTATTTCTCCATTACTCTGTAATACCGATCCCAGGTACTTAAAACTATTGCTTTTTACAATCAGTTCACCATCCAAAGATACCATTTTATTTGTAGTAACTCCATCTTTAAATGAACACTCCAAATACTCTGTTCTTGTCCAACTAAGGTTTAAACCTTTTTGCTCCAGAGCTTACCTCCACTGTTCCAGTTTTTGTTTTAAGCCTCTTTCACTATTTCCTACTAACACGACATCATAAGCATACATTAAGCACCATGGAATGTTACCCTGTAGTTTTGCTGTTATCTGGTCCAAAACTAATGAGAATAACTACGGACTAAGCACCGAGCCTTGGTGCAATCCTACTTTCACATGAAAGTTATCAGTCTCTCCCATACCTGTCGTAACACTAGTCGTTACTCCCTCATACATATCCCTCACAATCTTTACATATTCACCACGGACTCCTTTCTTATTGAGTGCCCACCACAGAATCTCTCGAGGAACTCTATCATATGCTTTCTCAAGATTAATAAATACCATATGAGCATTTGTTTCTTTGCTCCTGTATTTTTCCATCAACTGCCTTATAATGAAAATTGCATCTGTTGTTGATCTGCCCTGCATAAAGCGAAATTGATTCTCGGATATTTCGGTCTCTTCACGTATCCGTCTATCAATTACTCTTTTCCTAAACTTATTTTTATTTTTTCTAAACCTATTCATCAGTTCAAGTAAACTTATTCATCAGTTTCAGTCCTCTTCAAATACAACACCGTCCTCTTCTATAATCTTCGTCTATGATAGTTGTGTCCCTATTATCACATCCGAGCAATTGCTGCATATGCTTGAGCAACTTAGACCACTCTTTCTACACTCACAGTTACGGATCTATTCGTCTTTGCAAGTACACACTATGATATGAGGGGTAGTAGTTCCTCGAGAGCTGCAGTACTCACTGTTGTAATTGGTGTCAGGTGTTAGTTAATCGTCTTTTAACAGTTTTAACCCCACTCGAGCGGATTATTCTTCTCATTCAGCCACTGCTGTAGTACCTTGTGGTAGGTTCTGATCTGAACAAATGATAGCTGGAAGCTCCTGAAGTAGGGGATAGTGCAGCTAACTTAAGCAAAGAATGTATAGGCTGCTTTGCAATAGCCTTCAAGTAAGATTGGTAGCGAAAACAATCTAGATCGTCCATGTTATTGGCACCAAACGTTGGCTTGCACTGTCCTATACGGTGTAATTTTCCCCTTCTAGTAGATAGCGGATACCGTGTCACATCCTGTAAAGGGGTATATTGTAAGGGGCAGTGCCGTTTTTGTAACAATATAAGTTCCGGTACGCAATGTTCCGGGGGATCTGGGGGGTGTTCATAAGGGGAGTCCGCCCCGGCGAAAACTTTTTAAATTTAGCCTGAGTAAGGGCGTTTTAAAGCTATTTGGGCAGTGACGGTTTAAGGCATCATGGGGCCCTAGGCGGCCATAAGAAGTAGGGCCCTTTACAGCGACCATTTACTTAAAACAAATTTATGTTGTTTTGAGAAGTAGTTCCCACAACAGCATCAAATATAGCTGGCCATCTAGTATACAAGTCTTTTAACTTTAACCGACATTTCGCAACAACTTGTAATGAAATGGCAAGTTGCTGGACATGAAATGTGGCATACACATAGCTCATATGCCAAAGAGAAAAAGTGATTAATTAATTAAAATAAGACAGCTCTTGTTTCGGTTCACAACGAAATGATTATTTATTTAAAAAAAGTGATATTGTGCCGATGTGTGATTTTGCCCTGGGGATGAGTGCCAACCCTTCGGGGTGAAAAAACATACGTTCAAATTAGGTGCGGAAATGGATAAACTGATTAATTCTAAGTAACTATTGTTCTATAGGGTTTTTTCACTAAGTCAATACTTTTCGAGTTATTTGCGAGTGAATATGTGCATTTTTCAACAAAAAAAACCGTTTTTAATCGGTTTTTCGCAAATAACTCAAAAATTAAGTATTTTATCGAACAAATATTCTTATTAAAAATATAGCGTATACAAATGTAAAAAAATGGTGTATGTATGATGTATGTAGACCTAGTATAAGCAGAGCTAGAGCTAATGAAATGTAGATTCTTATTCGACAAAATCCAAATCGAATATTTCAACGCAAATGACCAAAAATGAAGCACTTTTCGGTGAAAACTCATCACAACTGTTTTAAAGTGTTAAAAAAGCTTTATTTTTGTTGTTTTTAAACAAGTTTCTAGTATTAATATTAGAGTAAGTTAGAGTAAGCTCAAAATAATGTTCGTCACTTTTTTTGGCAAAACAAATCTTGAAAATCACCCCCTAGTTTGTACTTATAAATACACCCCTAAACTGTATTATTTACATATATAATCTGTAAGTTTCACTGGTTCACAGTGCATATTTCAAAACATTGGGATTTAACGTCAAACAATTTTTTTTTAAATTATGAAAATAAATGTGTTTTTTTTTCAAAATAACTTAAAAATTATTAGTGATACCAAAAATCTTGAAGAGTAAAAAAATGTAGGTTTTACTTTTCTGAATATTTTAGATTTTTGTTTTTTTTGAAAATTAAAATTGGTTAAGATATGGCTGTTTAAAATTTGCATACACTCGTGATTAGTGACTTGTTCAAGCCCTTTATACTACAGCACTTTATACCGATAAAACTTACAGAGCGTATAAACAATACATAAGTAAAGTAGTTTGTGAAGCGGTATTAATTTCCCAAAAAAGGGGTTCAACTTTATTTTGAGCATATGTTGGTTACTTTTTATGCTAGAAACTTTTTAAAAAACAAAAATAAAGCTTTTTTAAACACTTTAAAACAGTTATAATGAGTTTTCTCGGAAAAGTTCTTCATTTTTTTGGTTATTTAAGTGCGGAAATGGATAAACTGATTAATTCTAAGTAACTATTGTTCTATAGAGTTTTTTCACTAAGTCAATACTTTTCGAGTTATTTGCGAGTGAATATGTGCATTTTTCAACAAAAAAAACCCGTTTTTAATCGGTTTTTCGCAAATAACTCAAAAATTAAGTATTTTATCGAACAAATATTCTTATTAAAAATATAGCGTATACAAATGTAAAAAAAATGGTGTATGTATGATGTATGTAGACCTAGTATAAGCAGAGCTAGAGCTAATGAAATGTAGATTCTTATTCGACAAAATCCAAATCGAATATTTCAACGCAAATGACCAAAAATGAAGCACTTTTCGGTGAAAACTCATCACAACTGTTTTAAAGTGTTAAAAAAGCTTTATTTTTGTTTTTTTAACAAGTTTCTAGTATTAATATTAGAGTAAGTTAGAGTAAGCTCAAAATAATGTTCGTCACTTTTTTTGGCAAAACAAATCTTGAAAATCACCCCCTAGTTTGTACTTATGTATTATTTACGTATATAATCTGTAAGTTTCACTGGTTCACAGTGCATATTTCAAAACATTGGGATTTAACGTCAAACAATTTTTTTTAAATTACGAAAATAAATGTGTTTTCTTTTTCAAAATAACTTAAAAATTATTAGTGATACCAAAAATTTTAAAGAGTAAAAAAATGTAGGTTTTACTTTTCTGAATATTTTAGATTTTTGTTTTTTTCGAAAATTAAAATTGGTTAAGATATGGCTGTTTAAAATTTGCATACACTCGTGATTAGTGACTTGTTCAAGCCCTTTCTACTACAGCACTTTATACCGATAAAACTTACAGAGCATATAAACAATACATAAGTAAAGTAGTTTGTGAAGCGGTATTAATTTCCCAAAAAAGGGGTTCAACTTTATTTTGAGCATATGTTGGTTAATTTTTATGCTAGAAACTTTTTAAAAAACAAAAATAAAGCTTTTTTTAAACACTTTAAAAAAGTTATAATGAGTTTTCTCTGAAAAGTGCTTCATTTTTTTGGTTATTTCAAGTTGAAATATTCGATTTATAATTTGACGAATAATAACCTACTTTTCATTAACTACAACTCTGCTTCTACTGGATCTACAGACTTAACACATACACCATTTTTTGACTTTTTTATAAGCTATATTTTTGTTAACAATATTTTTTTCGATAAAATACTGACTCTTTTAATTATTTGCCACAAACCGTCTAAAAATGTGATTTTTTTTTTGTTGAAGAATGAAAATATTCACTCGCAAATAACTCGAAATGTATTGACTTAGTGAAAAAACTCTATTAAACAAAAGTTGCTTAGAATTAGTCAGTTTATTTACTTCCGGGCGTATTTTGACCGTATATTTTTTCACCTCCCAGAAAGGGTTGACTCAACCTCTGAGCAAAAGCACACATCGGCACAATATTACTTTTTTGACATGTTAGCTATGTGTATGAAAATTTGTATGTCAATCCAATCACTCATTTAAAATTCAAAGGATCTTTAAAATCCGGAGGTTTTGCAATATTTTACCGTGAGTGAATGGACCATAAGGCCCATCGGTGGGTAGAAATTGAAAAAAAATTGATATTTCTTTATTCATACCAAAATAATTAACAGCTTCTTGGCAAAATTTGCTTGCGAAATTGAATACCAAATTGAGGGAATGATTAGAACATGGAATATAAAATGCCGTTGGAGATAATTGCTTAATTTGGCTTGAAGTCGGTTGTATGTTGCTGACATATTTGACAGAAGACAAAACAAAAAACTGAGTTTGATAGGAAATCATAATTAACAATTCCCTTTTTTCTTTGTCTCCGTTAGCCCTATTTGATTTATTTGATATTTTACATTTTTTTTAATTATTGCTTAAATAATTCAATATTAAATAATGTATTTGACCTGAACGCGGGCACCATGAAGTTCGCGGGCACTAGGCCCTAGGCCCGCCTAGTCCGCCTAATGGTTAATCCAGCGCTGTATTTGGGAGCAAGGAAAAAGTTTAGGAATTTGTCCATAATTTTCTTGTTTTTTATTTTTTGTCCGTCACAAAAACAGCACTGGTAAGGAGTACATCCTTCATATTCCCAATGCCTCGCTGATTGTCAGCAATAGTGTAGACTTTTTCCTGTTGATTGTCTTTCTTTGGTACGACCTATTTCAATTTCTTCTCTGATGGTGCGTGGACAGTCAACAAAACTAGTTAGTAGGTCCGTGTCAGCACCAATACCACAAGATTCGACGTCTTTATTAATTGATAGTACAGTTTTTACGACGCAGGTTATTTGTATTGTATGGTGCATTGTTTTCGAAGTTTATGACTTCGAGTATAATGCAACATACACTACAAATAACCTGAGTCGTAACAACTGTGCTTTCAATAATTTTCAAACGGAGTATAGCTTTAGCAATAGCTGTTAAAACTATTAATATGTTGTCCACTTTGCATCTCCGTCGTATATCTGTACTTCTAGCTCTGTCCCATAGAGTCTTACCATCGATTTTCGGAGGGTTTTCATCTTCGCTGTTTCGAGCAATCTTTTTGTCCTCTCTGTGTTGGGTCGTGTTTCTGCCGCGTATGTCATTATTGGTCTGATGACTGTTTTGTAAATTCTACCTTTCATTTCTTTTCCGATATGTTTATTTCTCCATGTTGTGTCATTCAGGCAACCTGCGGCTTTGTTTCTCTATTCACTTGATCTTCCACTTCTGTTTCGAGCCTTCAGTAGCTAGAGAGTGTGATGCCTAGATACTTAAACTCCATCACTTGTTCTATTATTTGACCCTCCAACTCTAATTTACATCTTATTGGATTTGCTGTTATAACCATGCATTTTGTCTTTTTTGGGAAAATTTACATGTTAAATTTTCTGGCGGTTATGTTAAATTGGTGCAGCATACGTTGTAAATCATCTTCACTTTGAGAGACTAGTTTTGCATCGTCTTCCTAGCAGATTATTTTAGCTTGTTTTTTTCCCATTTGGTAACGTTTTTTAGTTCTTACTTTTTTTATTATTTCATCCATGATCAGGTTAAACAATAAAGGACTCAAGAAATCCCCCTTTCTTATCCCATTGCCGGCTTTAATTGGGTCAGTTAGTGCATCTTCTACTTTTACTTTTATTGTGGTGTTCTAGTAGATGTTCTCTAACTTTTACAGTGAAACCTGCCATATCTGGATCAATGTGGCGACAGACCGATCCGGATATGAAAAAATCCAGATATCAAGACCACTACTTCTTTTATAGACTCTGAAACGTTTTCTCCTTCATACATTCCAGTAATCAACGCCGTCAATAACTTTCGTGGATAGACACGTTTTATAGATTCTATAATACATTATTTCGCCATCTTTTAGTTCTTCTTTTAGTGCGTTGTCCAACAGCCGGACTGCCTTTCTCGATAGATTTCGGTAGATCCGGACGGCGCAGAACCGTCCGGATATGGGGAGGCCCGGATATGACAGGTCCGGATATGGCAGGTTGTACTGTACTTCAATGCTAGAACGTGCTCTGCGTACGTGTTCTTCATCTTTTGCATTTGCTTGCTGGTATCCATCAAATATAACAGTCGCTGTTCCGTAATGAGTAATTACATAGTCTATGTATTGCTCGAAAATCTGTTTGAACGTAGCTCGGCGTCGCCAGACAACACGATAAAGGAGGTGACCTCTATCAATGATGTATGATATTTTCCCTGAATCTAGAGAATTGTCCCAGTATTTCCAATACCCTCTAGCTAGACTCTAGGTTAGGCTGCTAACCCTCTATTGTTCTAGGTTAGGCTGCTAACCCTCTATTGTTCATCTTATCCTCTATTGGACAACAATATGATTGCACAATATGGATGTTTAATAAAATCCATTAGTTATTTCTGTTCAGCTTTATTTTACTGAAAAATCTAAAAATTACAAGAATGTCTACATGTACACTCTTCGTAACTTTGAAACCATTCGGTTTAGAAGGATTATAGTATATTGGTAGGACTTTTTTGTTTCAAATTTAACGTAGAATATTTTTGTATACAACATTGTTCACGCTAAACCGTGTTATACAGGGTGTCCCGAAAAGATTGATAATAAATTATACCACAGATTCTGGAGTCAAAAATAGGTTGATTGAACCTCACTTACCTATATACAATAGTGCACACAAAAAAAGTTTTTTTTCATATATCGAAAACTCTTATATATGATTTTTTATTGAAAATGGCATTCCGAAGACAGCAACATCTTAAAAAAAAATTAAAGTGAAATTTGTGCGCCTCATAAAAAATTTATGGGGGTTTTGTTCCCTTCAACCCCCCCAAACTTCTGTGTACGTTCCAATTAAACTATTATTGTGGCACCGTTAGTTAAACACAATATTTTTGAAACTTTTTTGTCTCTCGGTACTTTTCCGATAAGCCAGTGTTTATCGAGATATTTTGAATATTTGTCGAATCCACCACATATTTAGTCCTGTTAATAATCTGAAAATTTATTTATAATTTACATTATTCGGTATATTTTGAAAAAGAAGCCGCATCTCGATAAAAGGTGACTTTAACGCAAAAAAGTTTTAAAAACAGTGTGTTTAACTAATGGTACCACAATAATAATAGTTTAATTGGAATGTACACAAAGATTTGGGGGGTTTAAAGGAACAAAATCCCCATAAAATTTTTATGTAAATATATTAAAAAAGAAGCCGCATCTCGATAAAGACTGGCTTATCGAAAAAATATTAGGAGGCAAAAAAGGTTTAAAAACGTTGTGTTTAACTAATGGTACCACAATAATGAATTAATTGGAACGAACACAAAAGTTTGGGGAGGTTTAAGGGAACAAAACCACCATAAATTTTTTATGTGGAGGACAAATTTCACTATAATTTTGTTTTAAGATGTTCCTGCCATAAGAATGATACATGTCCATTTTTAATAAAAAAATTCTAAGTTTTTCGATTTGTAAAATGAAAATCGATTTTCATAAGGGCTGTAACTTTTTTAAGAGCACATTTGTACTAAGGTAAGTTAGGTTCAATCGAACTATTTTTGACCCCTTACTTTGATCATACATGATACTATATTATGTACTAAAGATAATTACCAAGTTAGTGCACTAAATATGTATTTTTTTTGTGGACAACTGGAGGGGAGCAACCAGGGACAGAGATAATTGGAGGCGGATTCTGGGGGAGGCCAGGGCCCGACTTGGGAGAGAAAGCTCAAACATTTTCCCTTCCAGACTCTGAAAATCTAAATGTATACTTTGTGAATGTAAGTAAAAATGTAACATAAACTATTTTGACACAAGATCCCATTTCCTATCTCCCTAATTCAAGAACAGTCTCGAATTCATTCTGAATAAGACCAGTTGATAAATCTGAGCTGATCCAAACAATCAATAGTATCAAAAGCAAATCTTCCTGTAGTACTGATGGACTATTCATAAACATTTTCTCAAATCTCTCACAAAATGTGCTGGAAGTCTTCATCTCCCTAATTAATGATTACTTCACTTGGAGCAACCCAAATATTTCAACTCTTCATGCTACTATAACTTCTGATCTACATACTTACAATAAAACCTAATTTGGCTTTAATTTACTCTCTTTTTTAACGTAGATAAAACAGTAGCATTATCCTCTCTTCAACACTTATGGGTACATTAGGTACCTCTTAATAACAGCCAGATCAGTAACGTTGATTCTGTAAAATTTATTGGTATTTTTGTAGCCAGCAACTAATGGTCCTTTATCGATTTGTTAAGTAAGAAACTAGCCTCGGCTTGCTTAAGCAATAAGATCTGTTTCGAAGGACATCAATATAAATATGGTTTTAAAGAATAAATTTAATTTAGAGTTTATGTTTATTATAAGGTAAATTGACTTTAAAAGTCTTGATTTAAGAAACCTTTTTAAGTTTGCCATAAAACTGCGTGAACTTAAAGACTTAAAGTTACTTTTAACATGGTTTTAAAAGTACATCATCCACGGCAACTTTAAAACCAGTTGTTTAAAAAAACAAAGTTTTAAGAAGGTTTTAATTTTTGGTTTTATTAAGCGCTCTCTCTCTCTCTCTCTCTCTCTCTTTCTCTCTCTCTACTGTTAATACTATCTGTGTTAATACTATCTTTGTTTTATAAAACAGTAGCATTACCCTATAAAGGAACTCGTCAACCCTTACCTCTTCATAACAGCCAGATCAGTATCGTTGATTCTGTAAAGTTTCTTGGTCTTTTTTAGATAGCAACCTTAAATGGTCCCTTCATATCGATGTGTTAAGCAAGAAACTATCCTCAGCTGGCTTTGCAATAAGATCTGTCTCTAAGGAAATGGATTTAGCCTCTTCCAAAATAACATACTTTTCATTGTTCGAGTCCCATCTTCGATATGGTCTGCCTTTTTGGGGTTTTGGTACAGCTGCCCAATCCGATGTTATTTTTAAATTGCAAAAAAGAGCAATCAGATATCTGTTTGGCCTCAGAAGAACAACACATTGCAGAAGCTACTTCAAAGATCACAGAATTCTAACATTACCTTCTTTATATATTTTAGAAACTGTTTGCTTAATTCGTAAACATCTACATGTTTTTCCAGAAAGACCTAGACATGACTATTCCACCAGAAATTCTACTTTTGACATCTATTTACCGATCCCGTCCAGTGAGTTAATAAAGAAATCTATATTATATTCTGCAAAAAAACTATACAACCATCTCCCTCTACAACTTAAATCTGCAACATCTTTCCCCAAGTTCCGTAAAATGACTAAAGCCTATTTATCTGAAAGACCATATTATTCAATAGCAGAGTTTCTTAACCAATAACTAAGAAATTACAGTATTGTTATGTATAAGTAGAATCTTAATCTATATTTGAGTGTCATATGCAGCAGCATAACTTATTAAATTTCTTATTAAATTTCTTAAGGTAGATTACGCAATTTGCAATTTTTTTTTAATTTTACAATAGATTGTTACTGATTTTTATTTGACTTTATTATGTTTTATTTATATTGACGATTTGTATAATTTTAGTAAATTGTATTTGTTATTGTTTTTATTTATGATTCTTGTAAGCTTTGTCTATAAAATTGTTAAATTTTTCATGACAATAAAGCATATTTCTATTCTATTCTATTCTAAACTGTACCTGGTGTCCCAATGAGAATGGCTCTCGGCCATATCTCAGGAACCGTTTATAGACGTTTTTAGACATATTTCTACATTATCCGTTATATTATTGTTTATCAACACATCATACCATCCGATACCATCCTAAACATCCACTCATTTCCTTATTCATTCATTCATTTTCGGGCGGTTTGGGGTTGAGTCTGTTGGATTTTCAGTCTCATCAATTGATTTTTGGTCTCTTTCTCATTCGCACAAAACAACAGAATTTCTTCAGCCAAACGAAATATATCATCACTTAATTTTGTTATGTCATCTTTACTCAACAAATTAGATCAAATTATCAGTCCTCAAAACACTCACACATTAATTAATAACTTAGAATTTTGTACATTTATGTACACATTAAACAAATTTTTAGATCCAAGAAGTTTATTTAACATCTTCATTATAATGTATTGCTGACTGCATACCTCCTAGTACCTATTTATCAATTGTCATGTTCATATAATATTTAAATATTACATACTTTACAATTTTCTACATTTAAGTTCGAATAATTCTAACAACAATATATGGATATTTGATAATGTTTTATTTTTACCATCAACATAAATTTTAAATTCATTGGCTGAAGTAACAAAACAGCTCATAACGTCCTATTGACAATCTGTCTCTGTCATACTTCTGAAGTTCCTTCACCTTTCAGTTCAGTTGACATTCAATTTTCAATAGGGCTTTTCATCGATTGTCATTTGTTTCGAGCTTCTGTCATGTGTCACTTATTATTAATATATCTACGTCATACGTCTTTGGTTTGTATCATTCTAAAATACCAATAACGTATGACGTAGATATATTAATATTAAATGACACATGACAGAAGCTCGAAACAAATGACTGTGAATGAAAAGCCCTATATGTGAGGTTCATCCCTCTCACATCATATCCACATGGGTTAGAGTCCTGTGTTGCCCTGGGTAATATCCAGGAATATTTGCAACATCCAACTATTTTAAACATAATATGTAGTATAATTATAATATAAGATCTTATAACTTTTAAAGGGTTTTTACCCATACATTTTTGGTGGCTCACGCATGCATGCTATTGTAAGTATGACCTTAGTCAATTCTTAACCTTAATCAACTTTTATAACATTGTCTCTTATTAATTAGGTTATACTTATCATTTTAGGGCTTAACACTGATGATGGATTACTTGTTAATCCGAAAACGTTTTGTTTTGTGATGTAACCCTTATTAGGGTCTTTTAAATATACCTTTTACAAAGGATCCTGTATTTTTTGAACCGTTTGCCTCGGGAAAACCCTGGAAATTATTTTTATAATTGTAGGTCCACCGCTAGAGGGCGTAATTGAATATCAAAAATTAAAAAATAAAAATTTTCCAAAATTTACCTAATGAAAGGGCACTGGAAATCCAATTATCGTATTCTTCATAAAATTCTGCGCATATTTGATTTCACAAGTTTAACAGCCGGTTTCCGAAACGTTATTCAAATCTCCGATCATCTAATCGGCTGTCAGATTTGATCAACTGTTAACCTGTGATGGGTTTCTCAAACGCCAATTATTGTAAAATTGCATGATCATAGATCATGTAATCGATGATCTGACATACGATTTGGTAGCGATACTGTAACAATTGGCTGTTATCCTTCAAAATTTCAATTATATTAACCTCTAAATCCAAACTTGTATCTTTAGATTCTAAAGGTGCATTCTCTCTTACGTACTGTCACTTTTGTTTGGAGCAAGAATTGAACGAGAGCATTTTAAAAATGAGGCTAGATATTGTGACGAAAGTTAGAGATATAAAACAGTTTATTTATGATCTATAATATTTTATAACCTTATTTTTATTTTTGGTCTATATATTTACTTTTTATATTTATTTTTAATTTATTTACCGGCTGTGTTATTGTCTTCAAAGTTAGCTGATATAATTTCTCACACGTTTTCCCTCTTATTTGCATCGCTATAATCATTATGTTCTGCTTTTTAGAGCTCTGGCCTCTCAAAAAATAGCTCCATGAGTCTAGCATCCTTGTCCTTACATTGTTAAAAGAAAAAAAAATATAAATTATATAATCAAATATAAAAAATGTCCGAGATATCCATGTTCTGCAAGTTAAATAAATATTTTAAATTATTTCTTCCATAAAAAAATCTTATTTTTATTGAATAATATGATTTATATCATTTACATATGTGTTATTTGACAATTTTTTCCCGGAATTTGTTAATTACAGTAATTAAAAAACTAAAAAAACTCTTAACAGCCCGTTAATCGACGGATAGTCGCAGATTAGGTAACAGTCCATTTTTACCGCCGTTTGACAAGCGAAACTGGTTAATCGACCTTTAGCAGACTCAAAACACTCATGATCGGCTGTTAACTAACGATTAATCTTTTGTCAGGTGATCGACTGTTGTTAAAACTAGTTTGTTTGACGTTTCTGACGCATTTAATCTATTGTTAATCGTCGATTACATAATTTTTGAGATGATCATCCTTTCGGAAACCGGGCGTAAGTCTACCTTTGCAAATAAGAGGTGGGGGTGAGTGGAAACCTTCTTATGAAAAAATGGCTGTAAGTCCAGTTCTGCTAAATCTAATTTTGCACACTTGGTCTTGTTGAAAACAGCTCTTTTTCTTCAATGTAATTGTCTTATTTTCGAAATAGTCTAATAAGTAATATGCAAGCTAGGAGGCGTTATTTAATTATTTTCAGAAATCTAGTTTTCTTTGGAAAATATTAAATACAAGTATGCATCTTTAATCCTGTATTACAAAATTATGGTAGGGGAGCAAAGTATGCTAAATGTGCAGTCACTGGAGCGCTTTGGGGACCTATTGAGTTGTGAAGAGTAGGTCCTAAAACCAAAATAAGTTAAGTAAAGTTTTCCATTTAGTGGGCGCTTGCCATTTTTTAATTTAATTTTCCATTTCCAACAATCGTTTTTTCCTATTATAACGCCATCTATCCATAATTTGAAAAAATGTTTCGAATAAAAGTTACTTATTTTTACGTAAGGAATCCAAATCTGCAATAAAAATTGAGGACTCCTATTTAAGATTTTAAAGTAACCCCCCACCACACATCCATGGGGGGTCGTATTTGGTGCCATTCTATAGATTTTTCAAAAATATTGAATAAGTGTATTTTGCAGTTTTTCGATCTGATTTTCTTTTCGCGACATATCGCGGGATTCTTATTTAAAATATTAAATTTACCCCCCACCCCTCTCCGTGGGAAGTCGTGTTTAGTATCATTTGATAGATTTAAAAAAATATTGGTCACTTATTTTTTAGTTTTTCGATCTGTCATTCGTTTCGCGAAATATTCCCTTTTATCTTGTAAAATTTTGGGACTCACTCATTTCCTTACGCCCGGCTCAAATTGTCAGATTTTTGAAATATACACTCTTTTGCATGTACTTAACTTACCTTATCTTAATCTGGCAATTTTGAGTTTTTTTAAGGGATACATTTTTTTTTCGGTCCCCCTTTAACGAACTCCCCTGTGTTAAGAGCCAATATATGGTAGAGGTACATCTGCAGGGTACCAGGTTTCTCCCCATATGCTAATCTGACGCGCTCGAGTAACTGCAAAAATCCCCGCTTGGGCTCCCCTACCATTAGACCAAATTAGCAACATAATACCGAAAACCGCATGTCGATAAATGTGTAAATTTTAAACATAACTGTTACTGTCACCGGTAAACGAGGTTAAGGAAAAGTAGTGTGCTATGGAAAAACAAATAAACATTTTCCAGATGTAAGAAAGCAACTACTTACTTAGTCTTGGTGACTGCCTAAATGTTCAAATTGATGCCCATCATTTTCGATGCCAGCATTTACTCTTTCAAGAGTAGATTGAATAGCAACAGAATTAACTGTTTTAGACTTTTATTTATGGGGACGGATTAAATACCTTGTTTTTGCAACTAGACTCACTACTCGAGAAAACATCTAGAATCTAGCTAGAGAATACGAAACGCCATTCAAAGCATTGCGAAAGCAGAAATAGAGACTGCTGTTCAATCTACTCTTGAAAGAGTAAATGCTAAAATGGAAAATGATATGCAACAATTTGAAAATTTAGGTCGTCACTAAGTAAGTAGTTGCTTTTATTTCGTTGTTATATTTTATAGTGTTGTTTGTCTTATTGTTGTTTTAATTAATTATATACGTTTACATCTGGAAAATGTTTCTTTGTTTTTTTAAATAGTACACTACTTTTCCTTAACTTCGTTTACCGGTGACATTAACAGTTGTTTAAAATTTACACGTTTCTTAAGATATCTCGAGATAGAAAAAAGGTATCGACATGCGGTTTTCGGCATTATGTTGCTAATTTGGCCTAATTTTGTAATACAGGATTAAAAATGCATACTTGTATTTAATATTCTCCAAAGAAAACTAGATTTCCGAAAATAATTAAATAACGCCTACTAGCTGGCATATTACTTATCTTATTAGGCTATTTCGAAAATAAGACTCTTACATTGACGAAAAAGAGCTGTTTTCAACAAGACCAAGTATGCAAAATTCGATTTAGCAGAACCGGACTTACAGCCATTTTTTCATAAGAAGGTTCCCACTCACCCCCACCTCTTATTTGCAAAGGTAGACTTAAACTTGAGAAATCAAATATGCGCAGAATTTTATGAAGAATACGATGATTGGATTTCCAGTGCCCTTTCATTAGGTAAATTTTGTAAAATTTTGATTTTTTAATTTTTGATATTCAATTACGCCCTCTAGCGGTGGACCTACAATTATGAAAATATTTCCAGGCTTTTCCCGAGGCAACTTTTGTTATAAATATTTTTTTCTCAAAGCTGTACTATAAACGGTTCCTGAGATATGGCCGAGAGCCATTGTTATTGGGACACCCGGTAGATTGACTTATTGTCTCATTTTCTAAATATTTCCACTACACACCACAACATATTTTGTTCAGCCCAACAAACTGTTTAATCTGAAAACCTAACCTGCCCAATTTTTGTTTTGTATAACTAATCTTTTGTACACTTTTATTGACAACGTTACAAATTATCAGAGGCAGGTAGGAAAATCCGACAGTTCTAGATTTTGCATCTTGTGATTTATTTCTAACACGCCCTGTACATTAGTAGATATCATAAACAAAGCAGTGACATGAAGGAACATCTACTGAATGTCGAATTCTTCTGAGAATGCCCAGGGAGAGGCCCCCAGTAGGAAGGAAGTGACCCCTACGGTTCAACCATTTGCTCCAAAATAAGCCATAAAATATTTAAAATGTCAATGCAGTCGTTATACTACCAACAGAATTGAGATTTAAGTGTGGGCTTTATATTTATTGTTCAGCTCAATTGATAGTACCTAGTCCTTTCTGGTGAAAAGGTATTTGTAAAGGAAAGCCACATTGTTTTATAGAAAATATGTAATATTTATTATATGTTCATTTTGAAAAATTGGAGTATCGTACGTTAACTGCTAAATTTAAACACTAAAAATTTATTAATGATAGGTAATTAAGGTTTTAATTTAAATAAAAATACCATTATTGTAATAAAAGTAATAAAATATGGTTTTGAAATTGAAATATCATATTCAGTAATAGTGGAGTCACTGAAGGTTTTCACCTCCAATTTCGTTGAACCTCCATCGATTTTCATTAAAATTGGTGAGTAATTAGAGGATACCTCAAGGAACAAAGGTGACATAATGCCAACTTGCGCTTTTAGCCTGGGGGTGGATGCCACCCCTTCTCGCGGGTGAAAATTATTTTATTAAAAATAATACCATTAATCGATAGAGGGACAAATTATAAGCAATATTTGTTATATCAAGTTATTAATATAAATCAACACTTTTTGAGTTATTAAAGACCAAAAATTTTATTTTTTCGTAAAAGAATGCATGTTTTAAATCGGTTTTTCACTTATAACTCAAAAACTATAAGGTTTTACAAAATAGTTATTATCACTGAAATTGATGATAATAAAAAACTGAATGCATTCCTTACTTAAAGAACTAAACTAATGTTAGTTCAAAGTGAGTTATTGGCAATTGAATGTGTATTTTTTTCGACGAGTAGGTACTCAAATCTAAGTATTCAAGCTTAAATAACGGGAAAACGATGCAATGTATAAAATATTACCTGCTTATAATTTGTCAACGTACTTCAGAATACCTATCAAATGAGCTTCAAAACAAGTTAATAGCGTCAAAATTAGGCAAGTTATGATGAAAATAAAAGAACCCTTTCGAAGTTTTTAGGAAAAAGTGAAAAATAAAACATACGCCATTTCCACAAAAATTAAAATTTATAATAATCCTTACAATAACTCCTTTATATTAGCACAAATAATGATTTCAATAATTTTGACCGGTTTGGAATGCATATTTTTGAAAAAAAGATATAATTTAAAAAAATCATAATTTTTAAAATTATTGTAGTTTTCATATTCTTTTGATAACAACTCCAAAAATACTCAATATACGTAAAAAATGATATATACCCAAATTTTAGTTTATTCTATGCCCAATATTTTTCCTGTTTTACTATTTCCATAGAGTAATAAATAACCGAGATAGAAACGTTTAAATCTTAAATTTTGCTGTGAAAACCATGCAACCGAGGCCATTTAACCTTTTATGTTTAAAAAATTGACGGGTCTAAAAAATTAAATTCAACGTGGTTAAATAGCCCGTGGAATTAACTTTCAAACGGTTTTTGGATAAACCTGATATCTTAAAAACAAACGGAGTTATTAAAAAACAACAATAACATTTTTGGAAAAATTTTTAAAAAATAAATTGTTGAAAAATTTTGGTGCATTAATTTTAATGCTATCAACATGTTCGGGGGCTCATTTAATAGATATTTTTAAGTACTTTGACAAATGTTTAATAAGTTTATGTTATAAAATGCATCATTTTCCCGTTATTTCAGCTTGAATACTTAGATTTTTTTACTCGCCGAAAAAAATATATATTCAATTACCTATAACTCACTTTAAGTTAACACTAAAAGTTTTTTTTTAGCAAAGGATTTATTTCATTTTTTATTAGCTTCAATTTTGGTACATAATATTAATTTTTTTGCAAAAACTTATAGTTTTTGAGTTATTGATGAAAAATCGGTTAAAAACATGCCATTTTCTCAAGAAAAATTAAAATCTTTGATCTTCAATAACTCAAAAAGTTTTGATTTATTTTAATAACTTTATATAACAAATTTTGCTTAGAATTTGTCCCTCTATAGAATTATGGGGTTATTTTCAATAAAATAATTTTCACCCCCGAGAAGGGGTGGCATCCACCTCCAGGGTAAAAGCGCAAGTTGGCACCATGTCACCTTTGTTCCTTGAGATATCCTCTAACCACTCACCAATTTTCATGCAAATCTATGGAGGTTCAACGAAATCGGAGGTAATAGCTCATATCCACCTCCAGTGACTGCACTATAAGCAATAAACCTGTTTATGCTATTTATATACAGTACGATTCATTATTTTAGAATCAGACGACTTAAAAAAACTTAAAATACATTTTTGAATTGCCATCAATTTCTATATTATGTGTTGGACATTAAGTCATCAGTGTCGGCGTAATGACATAATTGACGATTGTTTTAAATACTAACCGAGGTCACTGGATACCTCATTTGAAAGATCTCATAATCGGCTTTGCAACGATGGATCATTCAAATATTAGTTATCTCTACAGGGTTAATCAAAATTATGCACGTAGTTAAGTAAAATTGACCTAAATAAATACTTATTCACTGTTATTCACAATTAAATTACACAAAGGACCGCTACTGTGAACAAAGCAAAGTGGCGTTTACGCTGATTCCGAAAAAATAAATAAATATATTAATAGCAATGCTACATTCTGCATTTGAAATTATTGTATTAATAGTTTGAATTGTATAAATAATAGTCACTGAGGTTTGAAGTTTCGATTTTCTCCACAAGATGGAAAACCTAATTTTATTAGGTTATGTATATCTTTTCAAAAATCGACCTACTTGGTCTCGTTCTCATCGGCCACAACAAGTGTGTGATTAAAAAAAATTTAGGGTGGTGCTATTATACAATGGATATCAAATTATGACTGTTTCCGTGTGTTATTTATACATAGACATAGTAACATAGATTTGTATTCGTGAATTGCGTGCTGCATTATGTATTGGGTATGAGATTGTAGATGACTTCTTGTTCTCTGACTTTCTTTACTACGCTATTGTTGATATGTTCTTATCGTTGACTTCTTCTAAATCTAAAGTGATAGCCTAAAGCCTTGTTAAAACCAGGAAAGGACCCAGAAAATCCAAGTAGCTACATACCTATTTCGCTGTTGTGTCACCTTTTCAAACCACATATATGAAAGGCTTATCCTTGCCAGAATAGAAAAAAAAATGTCGACAAGCACCTCATCCCACAACAAGGAGGATTCAGACCCGGCAAATCTTGCACCGGTCAAGTCCTCGCACTAACAGAACACATTGAAGAGGGCTTTGAAGAAAAACTTATAACAGGGGCTGCTTTCGTAGATTTGACAGCAGCCTATGACACAGTAAGGCACAAAACATTGCTCCGCAAATTATACGATACCCTCAATGACCACCATCTGGGTAAGGTCGTATATTCCTTACTGCAAAACAGACATTCTTTCGTTGTGCTGGAGGGCAAAGTAAGTAGATGGAGAGTCCAAAAGAACGGCCTCCCACAGGGAAGTGTTTTAGCACCAATGCTTTTCAATATATACACAAACAACCAACCTACGCCGACTGAAACCAAGCATTTCCTCTATGCTGACGATCTCGCAATATGTGCTCAAGGAAATAGCTTTGAAGAAGTGGAGGGGAAACTCGAAACTACCTTAAAAACAATGACAGAGTACTATCTACAGAATTCCCTGAGACCCAATCCCTCTAAAATCTAAAACATAAGTCTGCGCCTTCCACCTTCGCGCAAAGGAAGCCAAGCGAAAACTCCAAATTGTGTGGAAAAGTAATATACTAGAGCACACGGACCAACCTATATATCTTGGAGTAACTCTGGACCGGTCCCTCACCAACAGACAACATTGCATAAAAACGAGAGGGAAAACAACAACTAGGAACAGCATACTTAGAAAGATAACGGGAAGTAAATGGGCTGCATGTCCTGGCGTCTTAAGAACAACGGCACAGGCACTGTGTTTCTCAACTGCTGAATATGCGTGTCCAGTTTGGGGCAGATCTGCCCACGCTAAACAAGTTAATACTGCGTTAAATGAAACATGCAGGATAGTAACGGGGTGCATGAAACCAACACCACTCTCAAACCTATATGAAGCAGCGGGTTTTGCAGAACCCTCAACACGCAGAGGCGTTGCAGAGCACACAGAGAAAATTAAACAGATTACGGACGAGCTGCATGCCCTATACAAAGCTCGAACACCACGAAAGCGACTAAAATCCAGGAAAAGCTTACTTGGAACAGTGCAGGATGAACCGCCTGAGTATTTTCCTCTTCCTCAGGTTCAATGCATTGGCCAATCTCTAGACTTTAAAACTTGGAAAACTATGAATAGGATAAGAACGGGGGTCGCTCCAGTGAAATCAAACATGGTAAAATGGAGGAAAATAGACAAGATGATGTAAACTGTGACTGTGGAGAAACGCAGAATATGGCACATCTTTTTACATGCAGAAACTGTCCTTATCGGTGTACCCTTGAAGATTTGTGGCTCGCCAACTAACATGGAACCGACGTAGCCCAATACTGGGCCGAAATTTTATGAATGACATGTCCGGACACGATAAAGTAAAGTAAGTAAGTTGACTTCTTCCTTTGTATTAGCAACCAAATCCTGCTGCATTCTACTTATGGGTCTGCTACATATTTTTCTTTGTTAAGCAGGATGAGGGCTGCTTCTTTGACTTGTCTTTTTTTATGTCTGTTTTTTTCAGAATTATTGATGCATCTTTCTTGTTCATGTTTGCATATCTGTAGTATTTGTTCTTGATGTATGTTTCATACTGGTTTACGGTTCAGAGGTGAACCAGGATGATCCTAAGGGGGGGTTACATCTACTTGAAGGTCTCTGGGGGGTATGGAATAATAATGGTGTTAAACGTATAGAGCTCAAAGTAGTTCCAAAAGGGGGATTATAACCCCCAAAACCACCCCCTGGTTACGCCTATGTTACGGTTTACCGTGACACTTGGTAGTCTTTCTATTGCATTCACAGGGTATTTTATATATGCAGTTTTAGATATTCCTTGTGTGTTATTGGGTTTGTTTTTGGGCAGGATAGGTCTCAGGTCTCCAGAGTATTGGTTATTTTGAATATTGCTATGTTATACTTTTCCCTATCCTTATCAATTTTTCTGATTAACCCTTTACATATAGGTAGTAATGTTGTCACCTTTAAGTCCTTTCTTGTGAATGTCTCTGGATTGCTTGTGTTGTTTTGTTGTTTCTTTTTTCAATCTTATGGAATTCCTTGTTTATAAGTGACAATGCCTAGTCATTTTTAGTCAAAACCTTTATAAGCAGGCTTTTTCCGAATGCATTTCAGGACGACATGCATTTTCATATACGAAAATCGTGTTTATCTGTCTTCTTAGGCTATACTATGTAAACCTTATTATGTACAAATCCAAACTAAACTCCCATTTTTTACAAATATTAATAAAACAAAAGATAATATTTTTGTAAAATAAATATGTAATTATGTTGTTTTAATATTAATGAACCTACCTAGATGATTCATAAATAATATAACTTAATTTATATGTAAAATGTATTGACTGTTATATTAATAAATAGTTCATTTATATACATACTAATGTATTTCGTACTCTATTAAGGAAAATACACGAAAATTACACATCTGCAATCCAGAAACTCCAAATTTCCTTCCCTATTTTGATGTTATATTCTGAATACTTAAGATATTCACGTGTAATTTTAAGTCAATAGTTCCAACAATTCAAGTTACTACTTCGAAACTGATGTCTTACTTAATGATTCCGCCTAATAGATGAAGATATTACACTGCTTCTGCGAAACTTCAGAAAACAATAATTCAGAAAACAGCTCCTTAGAAGCCGATCCCCACTAATTAATGATGCTAAGTGACAAAATTTCAAATGAAGTAGATGCAAAATAGGGAGAATGATTAAATCGCGATATGATTGATGTAGTTGACGTGCAGGGGTGTGAGGGTGTATATTCGAAGACAAACCTATGATAAATCGCTGCTGTAATTGATTCTCACATAATTATTCACAACTTTGCATCTGTGCATTGACGTGTATTGATTTTGTTGAAACTGAGACTTAACCGTAGTTTTTGCATGTTTTACTACAACATAAAAGTAAAAATATATTACAAGAAAATTTCTTCTTTATTGTGTATTGATTATTATCTAGTACTTATAAATTAAAAAAAAAAAGATTGACCATAGATCAGATTTGTACTCTAAGGTAGCTGCTTAAAAAAGGATGGGAATTCAATAGAACTATCCATAATTTCTGCATAGATTTCCGACAAACCTACGACAACATTAAAAGGGGGCAGATCTGGACTGCAACGGCAGAACTTTTAGTTAAAAAAAACTTATCCAGCTCATTAAAATACATATCTATAAATGGCTCCAAACGTAGATCCAGAGTACGGATAGTTAACAAACTCATTTGAAAGTCAGCAAGTCAGAATTATTTGAAACAAACAGTGGCTTGAAACAGGAAGACGCGCTGCGCTGCTCTCTCTTATTTTTAGTATAATTCTGGAGAAAGTAGTAAGAACATCACAAACTAAAACAGAACTAGAGACTAAGTTTTTACTCTAATGGCATATAAAACAACGTAATGTTACTCTACACCCCACCAGAATGAAAACAATGGGAACCTTCTCTGGTTACACCTCCGAGGCTTCTACAATTTGCAAGCCATACGGATGCTGAGACTAAGGAAGATGAGAAGGGAAGGGAATTTTACAATTTATAATTCACGTCCCATCTGCTCAGCGCGGTAAAGTTCCAACGAGAATGGTTCCCTTCGTGCTTCAATCAGAGTAAACATGTAAATCAAAAATGAATAACCATTTTCAAAATACAGCAGCATCATATTTGAATTCTTTGAATTGGTTCCAATCTTACTTGAATAATAGGAAACAACTAGTTAGAGCAAATGATACTGACTCTAGTCTCAAAAACATTGTATGTGGAGTACCACAAGGTTCAGTATTGGGTCCTCTACTGTTCCTTATCTTTATAAATGACATCACTAACTTAAAAATCGATGGAAACATTTTTCTTTTTGCTGATGATACCAGTATCACTTGGAGCAACTCAACTATTGCATCTCTTCATGCAACTATAACTTCTGATTTGCTTACGATAAAAACCTGGTCTGACTCTAATTTACTCTCTTTTAACGTGGATAAGACAGTAGCATTATCCTATAAAAGTGCTCTTCAACCCCTGCTTGTTAATAACAGCCAGATCTCTACCGTTGATTCTGTAAAATTTCTTGGTATTTTTTTAGACAGCAACCTCAAATGGTCCCTTCATATCGATTTGTTAAGAAACTCGCCTCAGCCTGCTATGCTATAAGATCTGTTTCGAAAGAACTTAATTTAGCATCTTCTAAACTAACATATTTTTCCTTGTTCGAGTCTCATCTTCGATATGGTCTTCCTTTTTGGGATTCTAGTACAGCTGCCCAATTAGATGTTATTTTTAAATTACAAAAAAAGAGCAATAAGGTATCTGTTTGGCCTCAGAAGAACAACACATTGCAGAAGTTTCTTCAAAGATCACGGCATTTTAACCCTTACATCTTTATATATTTTAAAAACTGTTTGCTTAATTCGTAAACACATGCATGTCTTTCCAGCAAGGCCTCGTCATGACTACTCCACCAGAAATTCAAGTTTTGATGTCTATTTACCGATCCCTTCTTCTGAGTTAGTAAAGAAATCTATATTATATTCCGCAAAAAAACTATACAACCATCTTCCTTTACAACTCAAATCTGCAACATCTTTCCCCAAGTTCCGTAAAATGACAAAAGCTCATCTATCTAAAAGACCATATTATTCAGTAGAAGAGTTTCTTAATGACTAACTAAGAAATTACAGTAATGTACAAGTAACCAAACTTATCTATATTTGGGTGTCACATGCAGCAGCTTAAACTTATTAGTTCCTATGTCTATAAATAGTTTACTTTGTTGTATGTTCACTTTGCAATTTCTATAAATTGTTGCAATATATCGATTTTGTTTTTTTTTTCTTTACTTTATTAACTTATATTTTGTATTTATGTATATTTTTTTTATATTGACGATTTATCAAACTTCAGAAAATTGTATTTGTTATTGTTATTGTTAGATATTATTTAATTATTTTTTCTGACTTTAATTAAGCTTTGTCCATAAAATTTGTGTAATTTTCAGTGACAATAAAGCATATTTCTATTCTAGTCCAATCAGAGAGTGCAGCAAGCACCTCTACCAGTTTCGAAACTTATTAGTCTCTCATCAGGAGGCACATATGCTGCTCTCTCTGATTCTGATCTAACCAAAACAAACCCCGGCGTGCAGTCACGGATTCCAACGAACGAAATGGCATATATGCCCTAGGGGCAACTGCTAGCAAAAGACTAAGTTTTCACTCTAATGGCATATAAAACAACGTAATGTTACTCTACATCCCACCAGACTGAAAACAATGGGAACCTTCTCTGGTTACACCTCCGAGGCTTCTAAAATTTGTAAGCCATACGGATGCTGAGACTAAGGAAGATGGGAAGGGAAGGAAATTTTACAATTTATAATTCACATCCCATCTGCTCAGCGCGGTAAAGTTCCAACAAGAATGGTTCCCTTCTGGTGGGATGTAGAGTAACACTACGTTGTTTTATATGCCATTAGAGTGAAAACTTAGTCTTTTGCTAGCAGTTGCCGCTAGGGCATCTATGCCAATTCGTTCGTTGCAATCCGTTACTGCACCTCGGGGTTTATTTTGGTTGGATCAGAGAGACCAGCATATGTGCCTCCTGATGAGAGACTAATAAGTTTCGAAACCGGTAGAGGTGCTTGATGCACTCTCTGATTGGACTAGAATATGATGCGGCTGTATTTTCGTTTTGCACCGAAATTGAAAATGGTTATTCATTTTTAAAACAGAACTACTGCCAGTAAATGGACCAAAATTACTACTAGCGTACGCGGAGGACATTGACATTATGGGAAACACAGTCTATTATTATTATCCCGGTTATTTATAGCGTTCTTCGCCTTCCGGTTCCCAGTTTCCAGTTTCGTCGGTCGTTCCATTCGCCAGGGTGAAGATTCCTTTCCGACATTGCTTTCTGAATGCCGCCTAGCCATGGTTGTTTCGGCCTTCCTCTCTTCCTTCTTTCCCTTGGCGTCCATTTTAGAATTTGTTTTGGCAGTCTGTCGTCGTCCATTCTTTCTACATGACCATACCAGATCAGTTGTCTCCTTTGAATTTCGTCTATCATGGTTGACTTTACTCCCATTATATTTCTGATTTGGCCATTTTGTATTATTTCAAGGCTTGATTTTCTAGCCGATCTTCTCCAGAAGTCCATTTCCAATGCAAGTAGGCGTCGTTCCAGGGATTTAATAAGTTGCCATGTTTCGCATCCATACTTTGGAGTTAAAGATAAGATGTTTTCTTTGATTAGATAGTTCTTTTGACCATAGCATCGGGTTTAGGCATCCAATCACCCTTTTTCGTTGCACGATCCTTTGCTCTATCTCTTTTTCGGTGCGCCCACTCTTGTTGATTGTTGTTCCCAAATATACATATTCCTTACAGTTCTTAATTGTTTCTTGTTCGTTAACTATTAGATCTTCTACTTCAGTCCCGATGGTTCCTTCGGTCCCTATTTACAGAAAGGCCCCACTCTTCATATGTTTGAAATAACCGTCTTGTCATGAATTCTATATCTTCCTTATCCGCTGCTACTACGTCTTGGTCATCCGCGAAATGTAGAGTATACAATGTTGTATCATCGTCAAGTTGAATTCCCATCCCTGAACAAGATCTTCTCCAGTGTTTTAGTGCTTCATTTAAACAGATCTTAAATAGTACTGGGGAGAGGCAGCATCCTTGTCGTAATCCTTTTGTTACTGGAAATTCTTCTGATAAGGTGTTGTTTAGTTTGATTTTTGATGTGGCTTTATTGTATAGTTTGACCGCGGCGATGATCGTGTTATTTAAGGAAGATCGTTCAAGAGACTGCCACAGCTTTCACAGGAATGGTGTCATATGCTTTTGACAAAGCATATTTTGGAAACACAGTCACCAAGGTAAATGAGACTTTCAGTAGGGGTAGAGGCAAAAAAACTGGTTTAAGAGTCAATGAAGGGAAAATCAAAATGTGCATTAACAGGCAAAAGAGACGAGATAAAATAGGGCCGAATTTAACAATGGACCAATATAACCTTGAAAGAGTGGAAAGTTTTACATAGGTATCTCCGCAGACAACGATATCACGAAAGAGATAAAAGGGAGAATTCAGGCAGCACACAGATGTATGTACAGCCTCCACAACACTATTAAATCTAGGATCCCAACACGAACATCAAAAATCAGGATATATAAAACAGTGATTAGACAGGTGCTCATGCATGGGTGTGAAACGTGGACGCTGACAAAAGCAATGGAAAGAAATTTTGAGAGAAAAATCCTCAGAAGAATCTTTGGACCTTATCACGAGCCAAGTACTAAACAATGAGAACAAATGCCGACGTCAAACATATGTATAATAGGTGCCGACGTAGTCCAAGAGATTAAATACCAACGTCTAAGATGGGCAGGTCATATCCATAGACTCCCTAATAACCGCCTTGCAAATCTAATCTGGGAGAAGGTCCCGACAGTAAGAAGGCCCTTAGGACGTTCACGAATGCGATGGAGATATTGTTCAACTATCGTGAACGAGCATTCGAGATGGAAGCGAGTTGTGTTGTACAGTTAGCCAAGATCCATCCCGGATTGTAGTGCTACGAGAAGAAATTGAAGAGAAAATCTAATTTCCCTTAAAGATCAGGTGAGAGACTACTATCACAAAGCTCTGGATGATGAGACATAACAGACTGCAGATATATCAGGTAAATATACATTCACTACAAAAGAATTCAAGTGCATACATTCAGAATGGTGGAGACCCTAAAATATTTTTCAGGGTGCACTTTGCTGCGTCTGGAATAAAAATCACATTACGGTCAGGTTAGTTTAGAACTTACGCTTACGAAGCTCCATATGAAAATTATAGGAGCCTCATAATGGTATAGCTTTTATACTCAAAACTGGGAAAACCGAACACGAAAATCTAGGTTCCTGAGGCCGATCAGTCCGGCGTTATCTAACTGCCCCACGAACTACCTGGGCCCATTAATCCCAAGTACCTGCTGCCCCATCGCCGAGAAAGTTGGGGATTAAGTCTTAATGACCGGAAATTCCAAATTTGATTATGGTTGAAAGTAAGAATATAAATATTTTCAGTTATTCACTTCAGTTGCAAGTATTACGGTATAGTGTCCGGTTTTGTCCGTTAGTGTTTAACTTTTAAATGGAGAAACCAACGACTATGTTTAGTCAAAGTGGAGAACTTTTATTAATAATTAATGAATATAAATATTCAAAGGCCCATGTCTCCAAAGAGGGAAAAGTTAGATGGCGATGCATCAAAAAGGGTGTCAACAAAAAGTGTACACAAAGGAAGGTGATGAAAATTACGTTATTCTTAAAAAAGCATCGGTGGAGCATAATCATTCTCCAGATTTCCACGTTGACCGGCAAATTTTTAGTAATTCTGCAAAGAGGAAAGCTGTAGAAGATATATGTGAAAGACCTTTAAATATTGTCCACAAGGAATTGAGGAAGGAAAATTTCACCGCTGACGACGAAAGACATTTCTTGCGTTCGAAGAAATATCTATGCTACAAGACGAAAATCCACACCATCATTGCCCAAATCACAGGAAGAAGTTCTACAAGTGTTAGTGAACTTAAATTTAAAAACAAATACAGGTGAAACTTTTTATTATCTACGAAAAATAATTTCTCAATTTTTAGTTGTTTCACAAATCTTTACTTTTTGTGTAATGTTGATTCTTTGTATGTAGATGGAACTTTTCAATACTGTTCTAAATATCTTTGTCAGATGTTTACTATACATGGCTACAAAAATGGTTTTTATGTTCCTCTAGTATTTTGCTTGTTACCAAATAAATCACAGCAATCGTACAAAAGTACTTTTGATACATTAATAACAATATGTACAGATTTGAATTTAAATTTCAAACCGAAGTGAATAATTTCTGATTTTGAAATAGCAATTCAAAATGCAGCCAAGTTAGTGTGGCCCGACATTATTATTTTTTGCTGCAAATTTTATTTAACACAAAATTGGTACCGAAAAATTCAAAATTTAGGTTTGTTCTCAGAATATAAAAATCAAACTGTTATTGGAAAATATTTAAAATTGTTTTTAGGCATTCCTTATTTAGATCCAAATGATGTTGGTGACTTTTTTTCTGATGAACTTTTTAATATTATGCCAGAAGATGACAGAGTTTTGCAATATTGTGATTACCTAGTTGATAATTATTTAACGGAAGATTCAACATTTCCACCTTACATGTGGGCTTCAAATTCATCATCTCTTATATTTACTACAAACGCATGTGAATCATTTCACTCGAAACTTAACGAATGTTTTTATAAATCACATCCTGACATATTTAAATTTACAGACATTTTATTAAATTGTCAAGCAGAAGTATATGTGAAAATTAGAACTGCACATAGATTCGAAAGAAAACTTGATAAAACGGTAAAAAGAAAAGTTAATTTAATTGAAAATAGGCTAAATGAATATTACGTTAATCAAAACATTACTAAATTAGACTTCATTAAGTTAGTTTTCAATTATTATGCAACTAACTTTTAAAATCTAAAATATAGTGTTCACTCTTACTTATTTTAATCACTAATCAGACATTAGAATTAAGCATTGTTATTGTTTAACTCAGTGCCGTTTTATGCACTAGGCGCTTGGGGCGGGCGACCAGGGGCCCAGGCCCCGGAGGTGCCCGTAAGGACCCGTCCTTTTACTAATAAAAAAGTAAAGTCCTCTAAATAATCTACGTATTTTCCAAAATAGAAAAAAAAAGACGACGAAATACCTGCCTTTTCGAAATGGTCTTATTTTAAGACTGATGACTTTATAAAAACTGTGAACTTTTAAACAAAAAAGTGATTGCTTAGAACATTGTAAAAAATGTTTGAAGATGTAGAAAAAGCTTATTTTAGAAGATTAAATAAAAGCAACTTTTATAGAGGAAACCCCAATGGAGGCAAAGAAAAGAGAGATTGGCTAATATCGACGCAAGTGTTCAAGCTGTTTATTGTTAAATTGAATCGAAAACAAGCAAAACCATCATTTATTACTGTTTATTGTTACCCGTGCAAATTTATTTCATTTGAAAAAATAGTTTAACTCAGTTTGGATGGACCCACTGGAAACATTTGAATATTTTGCTTAAATCTCACGAAGAAAGTAAATTTCATCTGAACTCTATGGTAACATTAATAACAAGATCATCATTGATTGGAGTTATAGACGCTGCCTTGAAAGAGCAAGTAAAATGCGAAGCTGACTATTGGATAAACGTCCTAAGAAGAGTTGTCACTACTAAATGACTTGCTTCTCAAGGACTAGCTTTCCGTTGATGCAATATGCAATGAGGATTTAACGAGTCATCATAAAGGAAATTACTTAATGAGCATTTACAACGGAATGCGAATAAATGAAAAGGTTCAGTTAGCTATCTGTCTCAACAAGTTTGCAATGAATTCTTGGAAGTAATGAAATCAAAGCTTGTAGAAACTTTTGACGCTGTAAATGCTTTAGTTAAAAACTAGGGATCCATCAAACCTATTTTTTCCAGTTAAGCAATAACAAAGAAGAAAAATTAGCAATTAAAAATGAAGCCAAGACACTGCAGAATAAAATCTTTGAGACAGCTCTATTGATACTGATTTGGACAAAAACTTTGGAACGAATTAATGCAAAAGCAATACGTGAACGTAAAGAAACTGTGGACTTAAACGTGTCAATTGGAGTAGAAATAATGACATCTATTTTGAGTTTTGTTATAGACGTGAGAAATATGTCAAGCGAAATTGAACTAGAAGCTAAAAATATATTTTTGCGAAAACGATAGCTACAAAGATGTTACATCAGATGTTAGATGATTTTCTACGCTAGATAAAGAAGCAGTCAAGACGTCAATTAATACTTTATATGTGAAATATAAAAAATATGTTGATGAAACCAAAGAGAACTTGCATAATGAAATTACACATTCGATAACATTATGCCAAAAGTTGAATAAACATTTTTATAAAATTTGGTGTCATCCAGGATGTAAAGATTGTAAATGCAACATTTCCCAATATTTTACCTTTACTGCAAGTTTATTTCACGATACCAACTTCTAATGATCTAATGCATCAGGCGAGCGGTCTTTTTCGGCTTTAAAAAGAATAAAAATATGTTTAACGCCAAATTTGGGTCAATATAGAAAATGAAGACCTGGAGCAACTGAATTGTGATAGTATTATCTGACAGATTGCTAATGCCCAGTCAAGCAAAAAAGTGATCTAATTTTTGTCATATGTATTTTTTAGAATATATTTTTTTGTTTGTCATGTGTTGTTTTGTGTAATTTTCTGTTTTTTTTATACATTTTTAAATGCATTCTTTTTTGGAATATTTTTTACGTTTGCTATTCTTCTTGTTTGCTAAAAATTGTGTATGGATTTTACGGGTATAAATACATGAATGTGTTTTCTTGTAAAAAAATCTGACAACGAATAGCAATTAAGGGAGCCCCTAAATATTCAGCGCCCAGGGCCCTAAGTTAGGTTAAACCGGCACTGGTTTAACTGTAGTTTTTGTTATTGTATATAAGATAATGCAGATTTATAAATAAACTTTATTCGATTATATTGTTATATTTTCATTATTTAATCATTAAAATTTTTCGCTCATGCTTTGGGAATTGTATACAATAAAGTAAAATAAAAACTATTTAATATGTTCACAAAAATATTATCGAAGTACTTAGGTAGCGTTTGGAAGTTCGTAGACGCTTTTAATCCTACTATAAAACTGAACCCATTAAAATCTAGGTAGCGTGGGGGAGTCGTAGTCGCCCAATCAGTCTGATATCATCAGAAGACTCTAGAAGTCTCTAAAATAACTGCCCGATATCAGCGATGGCAATGTATATTATTGCAACCTTATGGCCCCACAGAAAGCCACAAGCCTCTTCAAAGGTAACTTCCTCACTTGGCTCGGCTGCATAAAGGTCGATTCCAGGATATTCCACCTCTGATAGTCTAATGTCTGGCACTTCCAGAGGATATGTGAGGATGATCCTTCCTCCTCATCACATAGACGGCACTGTGAGCCATTTGCCAATCCAAGCAGATAAAGGAGCCGCCGGAGTCTACAGTGGCCGGTGAGTATACTGACCACCAAGGAACATCTTCTACGGTCTAGAAGAGGAAGTTGGCTGTGAAATTTTTGGACGGCCCCATTATGAGGAACCTAGCCTGTCTCAAACCTCCACAACTGGCCCAGAAGCCCTGGAACCTCCACAGAAGAAGCTCCTTGAGATTACCCCGACCAGTACTGAAGGGCACCCCAATCACAGGTTTGGGTCCCACAGGCGGAGTGGATGAGCCTCGTCTTGCCAGGGCGTCAGCCCGTTCGTTTCCCTCTACACCTGTGTGACAATCGGTACCCATACTAAGCTAACCCTATTCGTCAGAACATCATCCAATGCTCTCTTGCACTCAAGAACCAGCTTAGAGCTGACCCTGGGCTATGCCAAGGCTCTAATAGAGCTGCTATTACTACATTATTTATTATTTATAGTGGTTTGAGAAAGTCGTCTTTCTTGCCGTAATCTATGTGAACTATTAAAATTTCAGTCAGTTTCATGTATGGCAAGCATTTTTCCTTGCATTGAGGAAGCAAAATCTTCCTCGATAATAAATTTATTATTTTATTTATAAATTTGTACATAATGAAATTGAATATGACTTAAAAGAAAGAACAGCAAATTGTGTTTATTGAATACGAAGACCATAGCTAACCACTTTTATTTTCTTACCTGTACTATATTATAACTCACTGTGTCTGTAAACACTACAGGTTATCAATTGTAGCACAGTACCAACTCAGTCGGCGGCCCCATCGTAAACAGAAAATAACGAGTATCCCTGTCTTAGTCAATAATTATTTAACTTTTTCACGATACCTTGTTCGCCAAGCTAAGCCGGCTACAATTTTAAATTATGTAGATGTAGCAGCTAAAATTATTACCCTTTTACTAGATTTAACACTACTTGTCTGAATTTCATAACTTTATTAAGACGATATTCGACCTGAGGGCTGTCAGGATTTATGTTTGAATGAGTTTTATTTCAATAGCAGCAAGCCAAAGTGGATGAATGGATTTTTTTTCTTCTACATAAAGGTAAACAATATGAATGACTATTTACTTAATTGGCAAAGTTATTGTACATCATGTTAATATACAGGGTGTCCAGAAACTCTACCGACAAACGAAGACAGAAGATTCCTCAGATAATTTTAAGACAATTTAATTCAATTCACTTAGTCAGAAAATACTTCCTAAGGGAGCTAGAGCTCTTCGAAGATGGCATTTGGTAATTAGTTTTTCTTAAATACCTCCAGAACGCTTCTGGCTAGAAATACGAAAATTGGCACACATATTTTTCTTCTATCTATCTATCAGCGAGGTTCCTACAGCCTCTGCCGCTTCTCGCATTTCGACCGCCATCGTTTTCTGTCCATCCATTCGTCTTCTTTGATGACTCTATCTTTCATGATGTGCCGTATATTTTCTTCCCAGGCAACTGAAGGTCTTCCCCTTCGTCTTCTTTGGTGTGGTATGTAATTTAAAGCTTTCTTTGGCCATCTATCTTCATTCATTCGTTTCACGTGACCATACCACACTAGTTGTCTAGTTTCAATTTTATCTACACTGGAATATACAGTATGTGTCCTCCTTCTAATATCTTCATTCCTGATGTGATCTTTTTTAGATATACCACACGCTCTCCTTAGATAATCCATTTCTACTACTTCTATTCTTTTCCTATCTTTTTTTGTCATCTGCCAAACTTCTGCCCCATAAGTCATAATAGGCTCTACCAAGGTACGATAGATTGTCAATTTCGTTTCTTGCCTTATATCTTTAGACCACAGTAGAGAGCTCAGAATGTTTACCGCTTTTTTGCCCTGCTGCGTTCTCTTTTTGATGTCTCTTTTGGTAGTGCCTTCTTTAGATATTATAGATCCGTGATATTCATATTCATTACATCTTTTCGTGGTTCTAATTTCTAACTCTGGATCTTCTTCATCATCCCCTATTTTAAGATACTCTGTCTTTGACATATTCATATTGAGGCCCCATTTTTCATATTCTTTCTTTAGTTTTCTAAACATGTAGTCCATGTCTTCCTCATCATTCGCTACGACTACCTGATCATCTGCAAAAAACAAAGTTGTTAGACATTTATCACTGCCTATGTCTATTCCCATTCCGGATACTTGTTTCCTCCACTGCTCTAGCGATGATTGAATATATATTTTAAATAAAGTCGGAGACCGACAACATCCTTGTTTAAGCCCCTTTGATATAGGGAATGATTCAGATATAAAGTTTCCTTCTTTAACGACACTTCTTGCATTTTTGTATATATTTGCGATAGCATCCACATACTCTCTACTGAGACCTACCTTCATCAATGTTTGAAACAGTTTTTTTTTCCAGAAACAATATTTTTCTTCCAGAGATAAATCGACTGGATCCATTGCGAATTTCTAGTACCGGTCATAGGCGTCCGTTTTGGGTAGGGCAACGGTTATTTTATCGCATAATTTTTTTGTCTTTAATGCTTAAGCATTTTTGACTCTGGATTATTAAATTGTTGGGTATTCTAGTACTAAAAGGTACTCTTGATTTAAGTCAGTAGGACGTAGCGTTTTCTAGAAAAATCGATTTGAAAATTTTTCGTTTTCGAATTTGAAAAAAAAATTAAAAGCAATTTTCAAAAATAAACAGTGTATTTTACCAATTTAAAGCCAGAGTAACTTTTAATACTAGAATACCTCATAATGTAATACCGTAGTGTCAAAAATACTTAAAAATTAAAGACAAGATAGTTATGCGATAAAATAGCCATTTACCTACCCAAAACGGACGCATATGACCGATACTAGAAATTTGCAATAATTGAATACGATTCATCTCTGGAACATAAATAAACGTACAAGTTTTCGTTTTTCTAAATAGTTTATTTTTCGAAATTTTTGTTGATATTGAAAATACAAAAAATTTTCAAGTCGATTTTTCTAGAAAACAGTGTATCCTATCGACTTAAAGCAAGAGTACCTTTTAGTACTAGAATATCTGATAATTTAATAATCCATAGCAAAAAATGCTTAGAAATTAAAGACAAAAAAAGTTATGCGACAAATACCCGTTGCCCTACCCAAAACGGACGCCTATGACCGGTACTAGAAATTTGCATTGGAAGGAATCGAATTATCTCTGGAAGATATTAAATACGCTAAATACGATAAATAAGAAAAACTAATTACAAGACGCCATTTTCAAATAGCTCTAGCTCCCTCAGGAAGCATATTCGGACTCTTAAAATTATCTGAGGAATCTCCTGCCTTTGTTTGTCGGTAGAGTTTCTGGACACCCTGTATAGTCTTTCCAATTTTTTTTGTTACCTGTATTATGTATTCAATCAAATTGTGTTTTGACTAGGAAAGTTTTGGGGTAGTTCTGATTTCTTTTATTATTCATTTTATGTATATGTATTTTGAGCTGCTCAATCCGAATATGAGGTTTGGGGACAAAATTTCGTGACGGAACATTGAGTAAATCGCGAAAAAACCGAAAAATTGCTGCTTTTTCCCGCTTATTTGCTTAAATTTCGAAAACTATTAACTTTTAGTAAATAGTCTGTTAACAAAAATTAAAGTACTTAAAATTCTCTACAAATATCACTACATATTTACTTTTTTTTCAGACCAACCTTTCGATCTAAAGTGCAAGTTGAAAATTGCCAATTTTTAACTTTCTCTGCAAAACCCACGTTGTACATTTTCAAAACTTTACTTTTTATTAGAATGCTGGCATTTGATAAATTTCTCCTAGTTTTCTGCACAAATAATTAAAAAGAAATAAAAAGGTCGAAATTGTACAAACTCAGTATTACGAAAGGTAGGAGTGAGTCTTATCATACCAGCCGACGAGTAAAGACGTTAAATTCTAATTAATATTCGCTTACAGTTTTTGCAAAAGTTAAAAACGCGTTTTGTGAATGTGTTATTTTAACGATAAACATTGGTAAGGTGACTTTATTTAAATACATATTATAGACGACTTCAAAAATAGGCCAGTATTTACTGGCCCCAAATAATTGATATTTTGGCATACAAAATATCAATTTCTACATCATGGCATCCTCATCTACGTCAACTAAACCTACTTCTACACCAGACCAACAATCTCTAGAACCTAAAAGCTACTCTTCCGTAACCAGACAACCAACCGCTAATGTTTTTCCATCAAGAAACCAAGCAATTGTGTTCGACGCAATTGACAACACCAAAATTGAAGATTACCTCCACAGTTTAAGCCAAATTATTCGACCAATAAATATTATTTTCTGTTCAAAGCTATCCAACAACAGAATGTGCATTTACTTAGCAAATGAAAAATTAGTGGACGACTTTATTACCAACCACGGAAAAATCAAAGGTAATCAACAACTCTTACAAGCACGACGACTAATCACACCCAGACTAATCCACACTCAATCTTAGAATCCGAATTGCAAGCACTTGGTGTCAACCTTTTGTCACCCTTATCATTTCTCCGTATACGGACTTCCAGTCCTGAGTTCCAGCATATATTAAGCTTTAGGCGACAAACCTATAGATCCCTTTTAACCAACCATACCTTACCCGATTCTTTTATTATAACCCACGAGGAGACATCATATAGAATATGGATATCTTTAGACAACCAGACTTGTCATATATGCAAAAACACCAAGCATTCAGCAAAAGACTGCCCAACAAAGGCATCTGTATCAGGTGACACCACTTCAATTCCTCAAATTACAGAATCAGGTGAGAACTCTATTGAAAATAATTACAATCGGGCGACTAAAGAACTAACGAGTGGCATCCCACAAAATAAAACCGAACTTAACGATCAAGTTGTACAAAATGAAACACTAAGCACAGAACTCCAAACTAACCAAATAGAAACAGATCCAATATCACAAAAACGCACAGTTTTTGAGCGTTCTCCAACTCCTTCATCAGAACACGCTTTTGAAGTACCAAAAAACAAAGAGAAAAATAATTATTTAGAGACCAAAATTCCAGTTATCCCTTAAACTATGATCAACTAATAGATTTCTTCGAAAATTGTACAGGCTCTTCCGACCCAATAAGCATTACAAAAATGTATACCAATGAAATTTCTGAAGTTACAGACCTACTGACAAAAATTTATCCTAAACTAATTGACCGAAAAATTAAAAGTACATGCACCCGAATAAGAAATAAAATTTTACGACAGATTGATCCGGACTTCCATACCGAACCAGAAAGCGACACCTCTACGGACACATATTAAAATATCAATATCATTCACTAGTTTAATTCAATGGAATCTGAATGGGTATTACATAAACTAAAAAACTTTAATTGTTTCTTTAAAAATCGACAACATGCTAAAATCGCCATATACATAAAGGACGACATTAATATCACAGCAATACCACTAGAAACAAACATTGAGGCAATTGCAGTCAGAATCAAAGACGTAACTAGTTTTTCCGTATGTAACATATACATCCCCCCCAATCAAGAACTTAACCATAACGAAATATCGGATCTTTTAGAACAAATACCTACTCCACGATTAATTGTCGGGGACTTCAACGCACATAGTCCTTTATGGGGTTCAAAAAAATTAACACATCTTGGTAGAAAAATAGAAGTACTCCTGGAAAAACTCAACCTAAATTTACTTAATGATGGACAAGATACCCGTTTCGACATAAGAACGGGCGAGGGTTCTGCTATTGACCTATCTATATGTGAAACATCAATAACGCATACACTTTCATGGGATGTATTACCAGAGCCATACGACAGCGACCATTATCCTATTTTAATCCATAACGAAGATGCATCTACAGCTATACCAGAAGCAAAATGGAACTTAAAAAATGCGGATTGGACGAAATTTCAAAATCATATCGAACGCAACTTGCATGCCATAAATGAAAATAGTAATGTGAACGAAGAGGTAGATTTCATTACAAAACTAATAATAGATTCAGCAGATAAAAATATTGGAAAAATTAACTTCAATAGTAAATTCCATCCAGTTCCTTGGTGGAATCATGAATGTCGACAAGTAATACAACAATCCAAAAAAGCGTTTAATAAATTCAAACGACAGAAAAATGAAAAAAACTCTTTAGAATTTAAACGATTAAGAGCTATAGCCAGATTTGCTATCAAAAAAGCTAAGCGCGAATCTTGGAAAACATACGTTTCAACAATTGACAGTTCTACTCCAATGACAACTGTATGGAAAAAAGTAAAAAGGATATCTGGTGCAAAATCACACAAGTCAATAAATCTGTTAGAGCAAAATAATATAATATATAAATCTCAAAAGGAAATATCAAATATACTGGCATTAGTTTATGAAAAAAATTCAAGCGACGCAAACTATTCACCAAATTTCTTAAGGAACAAAAGAAATGAGGAAAGATATACCATAGATTATGAAGATCAAAATAATAGTGAAATAAACTTTCCAATATCGATGGATGAATTAGAAGCGGTAATAAAAAACTGTAAGAACTCGTGCCCTGGACCAGATAATATACCCACTATTTTTCTAAAAAACCTCACCTACCCATCTAAAGAACACTTACTCAGCATTTTCAGCTTAATCCTCTCGAAAAGTTTATTTCCAAAATCGTGGAGAAATTCAATAATAATTCCTATTCCTAAGCAAAATAAATCAAAATCAGATCCCGAAACATATAGGCCAATATCTCTTACTTGTAGTATGGGCAAAATGCTAGAGAAAATAATAATTAACAGACTAATGTGGTATCTGGAATCAAAAAAATTAATTATACCAGAACAGAGTGGCTTCAGAAAACATCGTTCCACTGTAGACAATCTTATCGACGTAGAATCGGAAATACATGAGGCTTTTGCAATTAAACAACATTGTATCGGAATATTTTTCGACATTCGTAAAGCCTACGATACAGTGTGGAAATTATCAATATTAAAAACTCTTAGCGAATGGAAAATCAGAGGTAATATACTCAAATATATATCAAACTTATTAGAAAACAGACAGTTTCAAGTCAGAGTAGATGGCGTATATTCCTCAACAAGAAATCAAGAAAATGGTATACCACAGGGCTCTAACCTTAGCATAACTCTGTTTCTTATAGCTATGAACTCTATTACCGCAAAAATTAAACCTCCTGTAAAAGCTAGGCTATATGCAGATGATTTGGTTATACTTTGTAGAGGAAAGAACCCAACAACTATCCATAACCATGTCCAAAAAGCCATAAATCATATTGAAGAATGGTCATCCACAAGTGGACTTCAGTTTAATACCCTTAAAACCAAAGCAGTGTGTTTTACGAAAAGTCACCAAATACAACTGAAGAACTTATACTTAAATGGAGCACAGGTTAAATATGTAGACGAAGTTAGATTTCTCGGTATGATATTTGATCAAAAACTAACTTGGAAAATACATTTAGAATATTTAAAAAAGACATGTCAGCCTGGAATAAATTTGTTACGATCACTTGCAAACAAAAAATGGGGCGCCGACTCGTCTACATTACTACATATCTACAAGGCCCTAGTACGTTCCAAACTTGACTACGGCTCAATCGTTTACAACTCCTCAAAAAAGATGTACTTAAAAACAATAGATGTGATTCAAAATACAGGTCTTCGAATTTCCTTAGGAGCACACCACACAAGTCCAATACAAACTCTATACTGGGAGACTGGAGAGATCCCACTCACGTTTAGAAGACAATATCTAAGTCTTTCTTATGCCGCTGCAGTATCCTCTAATCAAGAAAACCCAGTTATACACAACGTATTTGCTGACCGCTTTAAAAGTTGTTTCCAAAACTCAAATAGAACTGATCACCCTTTTTATTACCGCATACAAACTTACTTATCAAAAATAGGCATTCATTTTCCAGACACCTACGATATTTCCGCAATCCAAACCCCTCCTCCTTGGACAATTCGCCTCCCCTCTACTGATACCAGCTTATTGCTACTAAACAAATCAGAAACGCCTGCAAGTCAAATCAATCAAGAATTTCTTAAAATATTAAGCAAATATGGTAGCTGCTTCAAAGTTTACACCGATGCCTCCAAAAACGAAGATGGAACTGGCGCAGCAATCTACTCGTCAGATTACACAGCAGCTTATAAGTTACCTTCATATACAACAACGTTCTCCGCTGAACTGTTTGCTATTCTAAAAGCATTGGCTCTGATAGTTAACAAAAATAATAAGAGAAACATCATTATCACAGATTCTCTCAGCTCAATATTGGCATTAAAACAACTCTATTCTGATCATCCACTACTACTTTTCATTAAAAAGGAACTGAAATATGCAGAAAATATGAATACTAAAGTTAATTTTATTTGGGTACCATGTCATACTGGAATCGAAGGTAACGAGGTTGTGGACAAAATAGCAAAGAATGCACCTAATAACCCAAACGCAGAAGAGGACACGAAAACCCTACACACCGACCTGAAAGCATATTTCAAAGTAAATACTTTTAAAATATGGCAGGATACATGGAGGGACTCATCAACCAAGCTATACGAAGTTGACATTAACCACAATCAAATTCCACAATTCAAAAACAGAAGAGAGCAAGTAATCTTCACTCGTCTCCGGATTGGCCATACTCGATTAACCCATGACTACATACTCCAACGTGCCGATCAACCTGTGTGTGATTTGTGTAGAAGTGTCCTTACCGTAAAGCATTGTTTATTGCAGTGTCCGAAGTATAAAGTGCAACGAAAAAAGTGCAACATACCACCAACATTAAATAGTGCACTCGGAAAAGACAGTGATACAAAAAGCATCTTCACATTCCTCAAAGACTGCAACCTCTTACCAAAAATATAGTATTTTACTTTACTTTGTATAGATTTAGAGCTTTTTATAATTTCCTATTGTTATGTTTAAAATCTATTTTTAAGTTATAATTTTGTAACACAATCCATACACGCTAATAACCCTGCGTGGTTGATGCGTAATGTAAGGGAAAAAAAAGGTAGGAGTCTAACAAAATAAAACTTAATTTAAATTATCACTAAGTGATAATTAATATTACGAATTAAAATACAAAACAAATAAAAATACAATATGTTGTATAGTAGGTATAGAACTATACTTATAGGTAGGGTTACCATACGTCCGGATTTGGTCCAGACAGTCCGGATTTGAAAGACATGTCCGGATTGGGGTCCGGATATAAGAAATGTCCGGATTTTTTTGGAAAATAGAAAACACTTGTCCCAACGGTGGGAAATTTCATTCGGTAGAGTATAAAAGAGTTCTTTCACATGGAAATACAAGATTTTTTAGCTTATTGCCTGCAGTTGAAAGGATACTGGCTTCGTTTGACGCCTTGAAGTCGTATTTCCTGTCAATTGAAAACTGCCCTGCATTGTTACTTGCATTTTTTAAAGACCCATTGAATGAACTGTATTGCAACACAGTCAATTGAGAGGTAGCAACACAGTCAAATTCAGACCTCCACAACCGAACTGTCAGAGTGAAAATAGGCGATCAAAAGTCCACCCCCTTCACTCCACAAGCTGGAGTTCCCCAGGGTTCAGTCCTAGCACCGCTGTTGTACATCATCTACAACAGCGACATCACTAACCAAAATATCCCAGGTACTCGGCTGTTTCTCTGTGCAGACGACACGACTCTGCTCACAACAACCTCTCGATACAACCCAAGACTCCTCCTCTTCAGAAGAGCCCAGGCTCTGTTGGACGGGGTCGGCGAATGGTGTTGTAAGTGGAGAGTCACGCGGAACGCGAACAAAACAACAACAATTGTGTTTCGCGCCCCTTCTGTGTCATATAGAATCATAATTAATGAAGACGACCAATATCCACTGAGACTGTTGGGAGAAAGGCTTGTTGTTAGCCCGACTGCGAACTATTTGGGAGTACTGTTCACCAGGACTCTCAACTGGGACGCAGATCTAAAGGCAACTTTAGATAGGGTAAGGAACAGGGCCAGACTTCTCAACCCTCTCTCGGGAAAAATTGGCAAGACACACAAGAAGACTCTCATTCACACTTAAAAGACCTTTATTCGACCCGTCATGGAGTACAAATCATGCATCTACTCTCTTTGTGCTAGATCAAAACAAGAGAGGTTGTTGAGGGCAGAACGTAGAATCTTGCGTAGATGCAACTATGAGCACTGGCGATACCCCTCAAACGAAATCCATAACATCTCAAACATCCCCAAAATCACCGAGAGAATAAACTCTCTGAACAGGAACTTCACAATCAAAGTAATCAACGGCCCCCCCTCCGACACACAAGAATCTCTCAAATGTTGCTGTTCATCTTCCGGCCACGTACTCTGCCGAACGCCCAAACACAAAAAGATTCATTTACCGTCTGCTCTAATGCAAACATGCATTGACGAACTCCCGGCAGAGTACGAAAACATCCTTGAGGCTACTCCGTTAGCCTTCCGTACCCACCTATAACATATCCTCTTCCCTACCCCGAACAGGGAGAAGTTGGTTTTTTGCGGTTTTCCAACTTCATTGCACAATTATACCTGTTCGTCCCAAGAAAATAGCCGCATCTATTTTCTCCACTCGAACGCTCACTGTCCACGCTACGCTCAAAAGCCACCTCCTGACCGCCCACGAGGGATGCAGGTTCGCCTGTCGTTGTACAATGGTTCTAGGGAGACTGGTCGAGAGCAAAGCACGGACAGTACACGTAAATGTCTATGGAACCAACAACAATTCATCAAAACTTTCTTCTCTGTTGACTTTTAGCCTTCTGGACACCACCGTCCGGCATAACCAAGGAAAAACACCAGGATACGACACTTGCCCCAGTGTGTTTTTCGGACTGTTTGCTTTTACTGCCACAAAATACATTCACGACAAACCCTGAAGAGGACAAAATCCTAAACGGGGACGCACCGACGCACATTGAACGCATTTCTTCTTAGCAATTATCTAGACAAGCAAATCAAACAATGTGGCTGGCTAGCTGTCAAATTCAGATTTTACATTTTCTACAACCCCTTGGACTACCCCTGTCCGGATTTGGCCTTAATAAATTATGGTAACCCTACTTATAGGCCGTTGTGAGAAGGTCCTGGCTGTGGTTCTCCGGTGGCGATGCAACATCTCTCTTCTTTCCGAAAGTCTCAGGGTCCAAGATTCACATCCGTGGGTCACTATTGGGAATTTAAGCAGTTAATCAACCTCGTCTTTAACGCTCTTGAAATTTGACGGTCTTTCCATATTTTGGTCATTTTTGCTATATCAACTTTTGCTAGCTCACATCTACGTTTTATTTCTTCTTGTAGTGACCCTGAGTTTATGATCAATGATCCCAGTTATTAAGTATGAGCTCACAACCTCAAGCTGGTCAATTGTTGTTATATGTGGATGATTGTGATGTAGTCTATCCACTATCATGATCTTTGTCTTTGATGTTTAATTGTAGACCAAATATTTGATATTAGTTTTTGATAAGTCGTATAAGATCAATCAGCTCTGCTTGACTATTTGCAAGAGTATCATCTGCGAAACAAATACAATAGACAAATAATACTATTAGATAACATTAAAACAATCGAAGATATATACATGGACAACAAAATGCAGGCCAAAATAGATGGACAACTGACAGAGAAAATCGAGACCAAGAAAACGATGGAGAGACAATATGAAGGGACAATAAAAAACAGCACCAGGTAGAATTACCTAATAAGAAGATTGAAGATGAAGAAGAAGATAATCAAATCACATACAGTAGTACAGTACACATGGAGTAAAAATAAAATTAAAATTATAATTTCATTAAAAATTTATAATATGTATTGTGTTACATACACAGTAACAAGAATTGCTCAAAGTGCAACATTTGATTTTAGTTATGTGTAGAAAAACAAATTTTACTTATTCCAAGAAACCATGTAATTTAGTTGTATTTATATTTTATTAGGAATATAGGAATTTTATTCTTGCCATTTTGTTATATTCCATTTTTTAAGTAGGTAGAAAGTAGAAAGTTTCAGTAATCTAATCAGTTATTATTCCTCGACTTGCTGATTATTCCAGGAAACACACTCTAACAAATCAAATTTTTTAAAAGACTTTAAGAACCTACCAGTCAAATAAACTGATATACAAACACTAGTATTACAAGCAATTATTACGACAATTTGCCATTGTTGTGATAGGTTTACGAACGAGAAAGGACACCCACATAAAGTTTCTAGGAACACAGCAGTACTCATGTTGTCCCATTCGGGTCACTTACTATTCGTGTGAAATGGCTAACCACATGCTGAGAGGCCACCGTGAAATTTCTGTTACAAAAATGTTTGTCAACAGAGATTTCTTGTGTAAATACATACATGCAACGTTGTCAGAAGGAGACATAATAGCTAAAGTGACAGAGAGTGATGGGTTGCTGGTCGTGAATAGGATGACAACCTAATTCCGAGGTATCTCCCAGTCGACAAACTTTTGCTCTTTATTGTATTCTCATATTATTATCCTAGTTACTTCAGTGACGTGCTTTGAACTGTATAAATATCTAATTGCTATGAATATGTCGTTAAAATTACAGCTGCTATTTAGATATTTTTTAATATATAATTAGAAAAAAAAAAAGTTTAAAAAAGCAATGTATCGGAAGAAGAATAAGAACAGGGAGCACTAAATAAAAATAAATAAATTAGAAAATACAGAAAATACCATGGTTCTGTTGCGAAATACAAAGAATAAAAGAATTCTTTCAAAAATGTTTTATTACACTAAAAAGCCTAAAGTCGACTTTACACTACATGATTTATCATGTTAGTCTAAGAGCTGGGAGCGGATTTTGTGCGTGATAAGTAATATGGAAAAACTATACGGGGATATGTTGAATTAGTTGTGTACATGACTTTTACCAACGGCCGGAAACCAGAGTTGGGGCCGAGGGTAGTTATAAGGGGTCAAAGTCGCGGATTTTATTATTTTTTTTATGACGCTCATGATCGAGATAGTGCACCAAAATTTGGGAATAGGTAGGTCATGCCTTACCTATGCAAAATCTCTAGGGGCTCAACGGTGCGTGGCCGACAAAGGGGTGGGGGTAGGGGTGAATATAAAAAATATAACGGGTTTTTTGCGACGTTCGTGATTGAGATAGTGCACGAAAATTTGGGTATAAGTAGACCATGATATAAATAATTAAAATCCTTAAAGCCGGAAACCAGAGTGGGGAAGGAAGGTAGTTATAAGGGGTCAAAGTTCCGTTTTTTATTATTTTTTTTGTGACGCTCATGATCGAGATAGGCCGCCAAAATTTGGGAATAAGTAGGTCATGACGTAACTAAGTAAAATCTCCAGGAGTGAAATGCTGCGTGATCGACAAAGGGGTGGGGCAGGGGTGAATATAAAAAAATGTAAGGGGTTTTTTGCGACGTTCGTGATTGAGATAGTGCACCAAAATTTGGAAATAAGTAGACCATGACATAACTAAGTAATATCCTCAGAGGCGGAAACAAGAGTGGCGGACGAGGGTAGTTATAAGGGGTAAAAGTCGCGGTTCCTATTATTTTTTTTGTGGCGCTCATGATGGAGATAGTGCACCAAAATTTGGGAGTAAGTAAGTTATGACGTAGCTAAGTAAAATCTTCAGGGGCGGAAGGCTGCTTGGTGTACAAAGGGGTGGTAGGCAGGGGTGAGTATAAAAATATATGGGGGTTTTTTTGCTGTTCGTGATCGAGATAGTGCACCAAAATTTGGGAATAAGTAGATCATGACATTACTAAGTAAAATCTCCAGGGGCGGAACGCTGCGTGGGGGACAAATGTTGTGCCGGGTCACAAAATAAATAATACACACTGCGACTTTGACCCCTTAAAACTACCCTCAATCCCAACTCTGGTTTCCGGCTCTGGGGATTTTACTTAGCTAAGTCATGGTCTACTTATTTCCAAATTTCGGTGCACTATCTCAATCTAGCACGTCGCAAAAAACCATTTATATGTTTTATATTCACACCTACCCCCACCCCTTTATCGGCCACGCAGCGTTCCACCCCTGGATATTGTACTTAGTTACCTCATGACCTACTTATTCCCAAATTTTGGTGCACTATCTCGATCATGTGCGTCACAAAAAAAAATAAAAACGGAGATTTTGACCCCTTATAACTACCCATATGCCCAACTCTGGTTTTCGGCTCTGAGGATTTTACTTAGTTATGTCATGGTCTACTTATTCCCAAATTTTGGTGTACTCTGTCAATCACGAACGTCGCAAAAAAACCCCTTATATTTTTTGTATTCACCCCTGCCCCACCCCTTTGTCGGTCACGCACAGTGCCACCCCTGGAGATTTTACTTAGTTACGTCATGACCTACTTATTCCCAAATTTTGGTGCACTCTCTCGATCATGAGCGTCACAAAAAAAATAATAAAAACGGCGACTTTGACCCCTTATAACTACCCTCAACCCCAACTCTGGTTTCCGGCTCTGGGGATTTTACTTAGTAATGTCATGATCTACTGATTCCCAAATTTTGGTCTACTATCTCAATCACGAAGGTCGCAAAAAACCCTTTATATTTTTTATATTCACCCCTACCCCCACCCCTTTGTCGGATACGCAGCGTTCCGCCCCTAGAGATTTTACTTAGTTACGTCATGAGACCTACTTATTCCCAAATTTTGATGCACTATCTCGATCATGAGCTTCATAAAAAAAATAATAAAATCCGCGACTTTGACCCCTTATAACTACCCTCGGCCCCAACTCTGGTTTCCGGCCGTTGGTGAAAGTCATGTACACAACTAATTCAACATATCCCCGTATAGTTTTTCCATATTACTTATCACGCACAAAATCCGCTTCTATCTCTCCGACTATGTGATTTGTCATATGATTTTTCCCATGACGAGCCGCATGACAATGCTTATGACAAAACGAGCCATATAAACAATGCAAAATCATATGAAAAATTACACAGTGTAAACATGTAAATTTCACTCCATGACCAAATCATATGACAAATCACATGATAAATCATGTAATGTAAAGTCGACTTTAGTTAGCAGAAGAGAAATCAGAAATCATACAAAGAATGTTCGAAATATTAATGCAACTTATTCATTAATTTACAATACTAAAACGCTAGGCTTATTTTGCTTTTTACTATTATTTGACATAAGCATTGACATTTAGTTTTGGTTTTTTCTTCTTTTTTAAACGCCATCCACCAATCGGACGTTGGATATCATCATCACTATCTTTACTCGATCTAGCACTCTGCTCTGAAGAGTTTCAGTAAACTGTATTTAAACCAGTCCTTTAAAAGTTTCAGCCGTGACACTCCCCTCCTTTTTATACTCATTCCTCCTCTTATCTTTCCCTGTATTTGTATTACCAATCGTAGAATTTCATATCGCTGTCCCTTATTTAGTGTGACCAACTCCAATTCAGTCGAATCCGGGACAATGCTGAAAAAAAATACCTAAAATCCGGGACTTTTGAATGAAAATCGGGCCATTTGTTATTTTTTTAAATATAGGACTCTAATATCATCATTTTATTGGTTATTTAACATTTTTATGTTGACAATGATATTTTTGATGGTCTTAATCAAATGATACGCTCAAACACCTTCCCGAGCTGCTGTCTCGAAATCAATGCTCGATGAAGCTGTTGGCTTGAAAAATTGAGTCAATTTTTTGCTGCTGGACGCGGAGCAGATACCTCTTCGGTGTTTTTGACTTTTGATGTGACTTAGTATATCCGCTCTACCACTGTGGGCGATCGAAAATTCCGATCCACAAGTATCACACTTCATGTCACTGTTAGAGTTACTTTTTTTTTCAAAAATAGAAATTCTTCTTCCAATATTTTATTGAAAGTGCAATATCGTTTTCTGTTTTTACTTTCGTGTGTTGGTTCCATATTCATATTAACAATAATAATATATTGGAATGAAAAAGTCGGGTCAAAAACAATAATTCCGAGATGGTCACTAATCGATTTTCGGATTCAAACTGATTACTGTACTGACAATAAAATAAATGTTTAGCTAAAAAAATCATATTGCAACGCAGCAGATTTGAATTTGGCTCAAAGCGTGCAACGGTTTGGAAATTAATCATATTTCGCGAACGAACTCAAGAGGTTTATCTACTTAAAGTAGTTGACAAAACCGAAAAAAAAGATGCATCAGCAATCATTACATTACATCGTTCGATGCGGCATGCGTGCCTAGGCATGATTCATTGTGACATGAATTATTATTGTTTTTGAATGGTCTTTTCGGAAGACGATAATTAAAACACAAATAAAAAAAATTCCACAGTTTTCGTTTTCTTTCATAGAACTATTAAAATTTATACCACGATAAAAATTTTTTTTTCGTCTCAACAATTTAATTTGATGTAAATTCTTAGAATAAAAGCGAAAATATAGATTTTTACCAAAAAGTTGAAAATTCGGATGGCCCGGAAGCCTTGTCCTGGACGCCGGGACACAACTTCGTAATTCGGGTCATGTCCCGGATTTTTTGGGCTAGTTGGTCACACTACTTATTACGAACCTATACTAGGTATTTTAATTTTAACTTTTTTATTTTTATTGTGTTTATCATTTCGCAAACGTATTGTTTGCCTATTTCTAGTAATATTTCCGTGTTTATTTTCTTCTGTGTCCAAGCTATTTTAAGCATCCTTCTGGAACACGACATTTCAAATGATTGTAGCATATTTATGTGTTTCCACTTTCCAAGTCCATATTGTAGTATTGAAAACAAGTGCCATCTCAGAGCTCTTAGTCCCAGTTCTAATCTAAGGTCTGTATTGCAATTATTTGTTTTCATTTTTACAAACGCAAATCTTGCTATTTCTATCCTAGTTTGAAGGTATAATCCTTGTCTTATTCTTTCTCTATGTTTGCAATGTGCCTCCAGTTAGTTGTTGTTCCATTTCCGTGGTCTTCCATTGCCGTTTGTTTTCGTGGTCTTCTCACTGATCGTCTTCCTATTGGGGAACCGTCTATCGCCGTCTTTACTACTCTATTGCATTGTTGTTGTCATTGATGTTCTCCACCTTGCACCATCGTCGTATATCTGTAAGTCTAACTCTGTCCCATAGTGTCTTACCTTGGATTTTTCTATGGGTTTTCAACTAACTCATAAAAACCATTCTTTTTGTCATCTCTTTGTCAGGTCGTGTCTCTGCCGCGTATGTCATTATTATTAATCTAATGACAGTTTTGTAAATTCTGCCGGTCATTAATTTCTTTCCCGAAATTTTTATTTCTCTATTATTTCATTCAAGAAACCTGCAGTTCTTTTTGCTCTATTCACGTGATCTTACACTTCTGTTTCAAGCTTTCCATAGCTAGATAGCGTGATACCTAGATATTTAAACTCCATCACTTGTTCTATTATCTGACCCTTCGGCTCTAATTTACATCTTAGTAGATTTGGTGGTAAATTGGTGCAGCATACGTTGTAAATCATTTTCACTTTGAGAGATTGTATTGCGTCGTCTGTACAGCAGATTATCTTTTAACCCTTGAACCCCTGACATGCGGTGTACCTAGGGCGACCAAACGTCCCATAAAAACGGGATTGTCCCGTTTTTTTACGATTTGTCCCGGAGTCCCGAAAAAGTATCTCGGGACGCCTAAATGTCCCGTATTTGCGTTGGGTTGAGTTTTTTATCTGACTATATTTACTCTCTTTAATTTTTCTTCAATTTCTGCATTTGTTTTCATTCTTATTTCTCCCTCTTTTGTTACATTGTGGCCCAGTATTGTTCTCATTATTTTTCTTTCAAATTTCAGAAGGTTATCTTCCTCTTTCTTGTTAATCGCCGTTGTTTCCATCCCATATGTAACACCAATTCTTATTAAGGTCTTATATAGGTTCATATTATACTTAGAGTCTTGCTTCTCAGCAGATTTCTACCGTCTAGATGTTTTTCTGTCCTTCAGGATCCTTTCCTCTGTTCTCTCTTTTCCGGTTTTCCCTATTTTTACTCCTAATTAGCTAAAGGTGGATACAGTTTCAAACTTATGGTTCTGTGTTATTAGATATTTCTGAGTTGGCTCATCTTTCCGTATCGCCATGTATTTTGCTGGGAGCTGGTTTATCTCTAGTCCTATTATTCTCTTCGCTTCCTGATGTAATTTTCTAACTGCAAGTGTTATCTTCGTCTTCGCTGTTATGACTGAATCATCTGCATAATGTTACTATTTGAAGAATCATCTGCATAATACTAACATATTATGTTACTATTTGAAGTTGATCTGTAATAATGTTTTTGTTTGCAAATTTGTCATCCTCATGATTACAGATTATGTCAATATCTGATATTGTTAATATCAAATTAAATACTGTCGGAGAGATAGAGTCACCTTGTTTCACGCGTTTGTGTACATTAATCACCTTAGAAGTTGTTCCGTTGAAACTGATCCTTGCTCTGGCGTTCTTTAGGCTCACTGTTAGCATATGTCTTAATTTTTCTGGGATTCCAACATTCTCTAGTCGCTCCATCATTTTTGTCCGATTAGTTGTATCAAAAGCGTTTTTGAAATCCATGAATATTAGGTGCATTTCTCTTTTATAAACTCTCGAGTGTTGTATTATTTGCTCCAATGTATGTATGGAATTAATCGTAGACCTCCCCCGGTCTGAACCAGTTCTGGTATTTTCCTAATATTCGTTCAGTGCATGATTTTAGTCTTATGTGTCGTATATTTTCTAGAATGTTATAATATGTGTTGTTTAATAAAGTTATTGCTCTGTAATTCTCGCACTCCTCTAGATCTTCTTTGTTTATATATCGGCACCTACTATAATACCTGCGTTCCAATCGGCTGGTAGTCTGTTTTGTTCATATTTGTTGTATTAGCTGGTTTATTCCTTTACGTAATTCTCTTCCTCCCTATTTTATTCCACAGTTATTTCATCTTCTGTGAAAATGTTTTATTCGTCGTTATCTTGTACGGCCTTACTTCTTCATCGCAGTGTATTTGCTTCACAGTGAATACCATTTTTTCGTAATATTCTTCCCATATTTTGCTAATCTGTATGTCCTCACACAAGGTTTTTCTTTTTTTGCTTTTTTAGTTCTCTTGTTTTAATGCTGGGCGTATTTTTTGCTGCTTTGACTTTTGATAGTTTTCTCTGTCTTTTTCAATATCCTCCAGCGAAACCAGTCATTTTTCTTCTTTTTTTTTTCTTTTTATTTGTTGAGTTGGCTTTTATTCTCGATATTTTGTATTCTTCCCTGTTTTGTTCTGACGGGTTGTTGATCCATGCCATTCTGGCGGAGTTTTATAGTTTTCTGTTTCGCAGTCAAGGGCGCCCATATAAAAATTTTTAGGGGGGGGCCAAACGTGAAGATGTTGCACATTACATTTTGCATATTTCGGATGACAATATATACAGTAGACTCTCTCTATAACGAACACGGATATAACGAGGTTTCGCTTATAACGAGGTACATTAGGTGTCCCATGAAATCGCTATTGAACTATAACGCTCTATAACGAGGCATATTTGGTTATAACGAGGAAAATTTAAATCGAAGAATACTTGTCTTTACCTATTTTTAGCGTTGTAATGGTCATAAATAAATAAATGCCTTAACAACCTGTACATAGAAATGCCCGTCTGCCGTCTGTCTTATTATCGAGGCCAGTGCTATAATAAACTCGGCCACCTGTAATAAACATCTGCCTGTTTATCGACCGATATTGAATACTATAGGAAATTTACAATCTATGGCGGCGAAGTCTCATTGTTCACTTTTCAGGTTGACCATCGACACATAATAAACTACGTAAGAGGCATCAACAAATTTCATTATTATTATTGTTTGATATAACGAGATCCGCTTATAACGAGATAATTAATTCACCATTTCAGTTCTCGTTATAGAGGGAGTCTACTGTAGTTTAAACCACCTAAAAAACCTAGTTTGAACCCTGTTGTGAGGAATTATTCATACATTTAAACACTAGACCAAGTTTTTAAATGGAAATATCATGGGTACCACAAAAGTTGGGCCTCTCTTTAAAACCCGTTTGAAAAGAATACAATGCTTGCAAAGCCTTCCCTTCAACTTTGGCGAGCAGACTAACCATGAATATGTGTTGAACCAAGTTTTTACTTTAAAATCTTAAAAAGGAGCCCCCTTTATTTTTGCAGATATAGAATCCTTATGAAAAATAAGGCACATATATTCCAAACATTTTTAGAATTGCTGATAGATGGCGCAAATAAATCGCATTTTCCGAATATAGCGCCATCCGTCAAGTTAACAATTCTAAAAAAGTTCGAATAAATGTTACTTATTTTTTGAAGAGGAAACTCAATCTGCAAGAAAAAACGGGGTTCCTATTTAAGATTTTAAAGTTAACTTTCACCACACCTCCGGAGTGTGGAATGAAAAATCCTGTTTGGTGTCATTCTATAGATTTTTGAAAAATATTAAACACGTGTTTTTTAGTTTTTATTTGGAAGTATATTTCTCGAGATATTAGACCGTTTCTATAATTTTGCTGTGGTATCACGATATACCGTTTTTTCCGATTATAGCGCTATCTATCCACAATTCGCAAAATGGCTCGAATAAAATTTGCTTATTTTTACAAGGAAAATCCAAATCTGCAACAAAAATTAGGGGTTCCATTTAAGATTTTAAAGTTACCCCCCGCTCCACACCCAGGGGTTGAAGTGGTGGACTTGTTTAGTGTCATCGCATAGATTTTTGAAAATTATTGAACATGTATTTTTCAGTTTTTCGATGCGATGTTCATTTCGCGAATTATTCGGCCTTTCCGCTACTTTTGGGACACCCTGTATATAACACTCATTCATCATGAAAGATCGCCTGTTTTTCATTTAAATAAAATTGTTCTGTTCATCATAATGAACACTTTAAAAATAATTTACTTACTAAAAAAATACTTTTGCAAAATAAAATATGACTATGCTCAATAAATTTAAAAAATTATTTTTCAGTATGAATTTTTTCAAAATATAAAATATAATTACTATTTTATACCAGTTGTTAAAGACAAATGGCTCATTAGTGATTATCGATCAGAGATCGGATTTCTTGCTGATATGGTTTTTTTGCAGTATTATAAATGATTCATTTAATTTATAATTTTGGGTGTCAATTACAGTGTATATGTTTCCCACGCCTCTAATCTCTTTCAATGTTTTCGTTAGTAGCATACCGTGATTGTGGGAAATGTGTATTATGCACATTCCATACAGACCACTGTCGCAGACACAAAGATTTTCTGTTAAACTATTAATAACTACCCAATATGTGAATTTTTTTTATTAATAAATATGTTGTTTCCAATTTATCTCTCAAAATTATCCAATATTGTTTTGACAAAAATACGTTTATGTAATATAAATTTTATTTTTTTCTTTCCCGAAAAGCTAGGGGGGCCACGGCCCCCCTGCCCGTGTGTATGGGCGCCTATGTTCGCAGTCGTGATCGTACGTAAATTACACATTCAAATGTAAATTGAAAAGGATTTATAGGTCCCAAATTGGCTAAAAGACTATGTTTTAATTTCCCCTACCTGTTTGGGTATCGCTCCAAACCCTCCTTGGCAGTGGCGCACCCAGGGGGGTTTTGGAGGTTAAACCCCCCAGGGCATATGAAAAATATACAAAAAATCGTAGGAAAATATAACATGTCTTTCACAAACAACACAAAAAAAAATTCGACGCCCAACCAACCCTTTCCCCCCAGACAAAAATTCTAGGTGCGCCACTACTCCTTGGATGTGTCCCGTTTTTTCAAGTTTATGATTTGGTCACCCTAGGTGTACCATACCGCACCGAAAATATATTTTGTTGTAAAACATGTTTTATGAAAGATTCTATAACACCATCTGTCTATAGTCTATACCAGCGTTTCCCAACCGCTGGGTCGCGACCCACTAGTGGGTCGCGGGCACATTTCAGGTGCGCCGCGGCGTGGCTCTTACAGTAGCTAAATAGCGTACAGAGTACGGAATAGCATATCATCATGGGTGAAGAATGGGTCGCGAATATGGAAAAACATCAGAAGGTGGGTCGCGAGACATAAAAGGTTGGGAACCACTGCTCTATACCTTCAAGTGGTGTGTAATTCTATTTGCTCTCAACTGCTGCAATTTAGCATGGTTTAGTCTTTGAGCTACGTTGACGTTCTCTTGCAGTATCACGTATCGCATGTCAGTGTTTAGGTTTCTATAGCTAAAAGCCTTTCGCTTGTGTTTAGATCTTCGCTATTAGTGTGGCAGCAAGTACATCCAGTTGTACTATCTAACTGCGATCAACATTATTTTACTATTTTTTAGTTAGCAATACTTAAGTTTTTTTTGTAGGTAATTCAGTTTATAAAGGATTTTGTAAGAACCTCCACCATTTTTTTAATATTATGCATGCGTTCATAATTTTCTTGAAAAAAAAAAGAATGTGTGTGTACTTTGTACGCATGTAAGAAGTTATACTTCTATTATAATATAATTTCAACGAAATAAATATACCTACTTAACAGTTACAATACAAAAAATTAACAATAATTACCAAAAATGAACCAAAACTTAACAATGCCAAAAAAAAAGAAAAAAATATGAATCGTCCGGGATTTGAACCAGCAATCTCGCGATTTTTTGATCTCTGGTCCAATGCTCTACCAACAAGGCCATCAAACCGCATGCTACTTACCTTTCAGATATAAATAATTATACATCACGGTGACAAGTGAAATATAAAAATAAATGTTTTATTATTTTACGCCCAAGGAAGACAAATCCAAAGACACAATATTATAATAAAAAACCTTTTAAACCACCTTTTTCAAATTGTGCAAGTTGTATTATTAATATTAATGTTAATAAATGAAATATAAATATTTTGACGTTTCACAATTTGACAATAATTCACTTTTAACTGCAGTGCCTTAAAATTTTTAAAGCACTAGTGCATTAAAGTAGCATTTTTAACGCTCCTATGGAGTACTTAAAATTGCATTTTTAACACGTTTGTAGAAAAATATATTTAAAAACACTAATATATTCTTTCCACACCTTTCCTGGACTGATACATACATAAATTAAAACATTTTGAAGTATAACTTCAAAAATATAATATGAAAACTATTTAAAAAGGCAGTATAACTTTTAACTAACCTTTTAGTCCAGGGCGCATCTGTTTTGGGATGGACGTTGAGAGGTGACTCAAATTTTTTTGCAGAAATTGCTTGAAAATAAATCAAATAATAATATTTGAGTTATCCTCCCTCTCAAAAAGGTCCGGAACATTGTTTAAATAATCAAAATGTCAAAAATTGAAGGAAAAATTCGATTTTTTTCTTCGTTTTTTGATTATAACTTTAAAAGTATTCATTTCCGAGAAAAGTTTTACTAACATAAAAGTTGCGTAATTAAATTTCCTACAATATAGAATTGGTTAAAAATTTAAAAAATAGTCACCCTAGTTGCAAAATAGCAATAATTGCGAAAAAACCATACAAAAACAAGTATTCGCATTATACGTTTTTCAACCATTTATGCTACACTTAGGACCTTCATATTTTACCCAGAAAAACTTTATGATATAGTAAAACAATACTGTAAATTTCATTAAGATCGGTTTAATAGATTTTGCAAAATAAATTTTGCAATCCAGCTTTCGCAAAAAGAATTCATTTTTTCAAAATGTTACAGGAGTGAAAATAAAGCAGATAGCAAGTTGAAATTTTTTTTGCTTATAGAAGTGTACTGTACCTTTCATTTGCAATTTTCAAAATTAAAATCGATTAATTATCATGGCGTCAGAAAATTTTTGCAATAAACAATAATTTTTGGTGCTACGCGCAGGACAGCGGTGTTCGATTCACACAAATTGATTTCCACCAAAATTTCTTCCAATCTTTATCTAATATATTATTTTCTTACTCTATATTTTGTTGTATTTTAATATTTTAATTCCACAAAAATCAAACTAATTTTATTATTGTTTGTGAAATATTGTTTAAACAATTGCATATGTTTAAAAATAATAAACTTTTATTATTTAAGTTAAAATATATGAACAAAGAAAGTTTTTGCTAATAAAAGTGTTATTTCAAAGGATAGAGTATGTGTTTTTATTTTGCAATAAACAAATTTATTTATTTATATCGAAATGTAATAAAAATTAAAATGTATCAATCATTATCAAAGGTCATTGGAATGCCCAATCAGAGCAAACTATCCGCTGTCCTGCGCGTAGCACCAATAATTAATGTTAATTTAAAAAAATTCCTGACGCCGTGGTGTTAATCGATTTTAATTTTGCAAAATTGCAAATGAAAGGTACAGTACAATTTTATAAGCAAAAAAATTTTCAACTTGCTATCTGCTTTATTTTCAGTCCTGTAACATTTTGAAAAAATGAATTTTTTTACGAAAGCTGGATTGCAAAATTTATTTTGCAAAATCTAGTAAACCGATCTTAATGAAATTTACAGTATTGTTTACTGTATCATAAAGTTTTTTAGGGTGAAATAAGAAGGTCCTAAGTGTAGCTTAAATGGTTGAAAAACGTAAAATGCGAATACTTGTTTTTGTATGTTTTTTTCACAATTATTGCTATTTTGCAACAAGGGTGACTATTTTTTAAATTTTTAATCAATTCTATATTGTAGGAAATTTAATTACGCAACTTTTATGCCAGTAAAACTTTTCTCGGAAATGAATACTTTTAAAGTTATAATCAAAAAATCAAGAAAAAAATCGAATTTTTCCTAAATTTTTTGACATTTTGGTTATTTAAACAATGTTCCGGACCTTTTTGAGAGGGAGGATAACTCAAATATTATTATTTGATTCATTTTCAAGCAATTTCTGCAAAAAAATTTTAGTCACCTCTCAACGTCCAAATGTACTAATATTTTTACAGATGCGCCCTGGACTATTTGTTGTTTCTCTTCCCACAAATTTTAAAACGCAACAACTATACATAACCAAACCGTCAACCGTCCAAACCACAGCTGCGCTACAGCTGCCATATTGGATAATTTTTGACATGTCATTTGAACATCCAATCAGAACAAAATTATAATGCGCATGCGCCGGGATCGTAGGTTTTAACATATAAAAATTCACCCTCATATCGCGCGTAAAGAAGTATAACTTCAATAAAGTTTACTTTATTTGGAGTAGTATTTTATTCTACAGCAGTGTGAAGCATCATTCCGTAGCTGATGTAAAAAATAAATACAGTGATATAAGACAAATTATTCATATTGACAATAAAGGAGAATTAGCAACGGTATGACATACCGCATGGTCCGCATGTCAGAGTCTACGTCGTGATAAATCCACGTCAGTAGTTAAGGGTTAAGTTGTTTTCTTCCACTTTTAGTGCTTACTTCTTTTTATTATTTCATCCACGATCAGTTGAGCAATAGAGGACTCAGGGGATCTTATCCTATTGGCATACACGTGCTAATATGTAAAAAGAAAAAAAAAGATATTGTGCCGACTTGTGCTTTTGCCTGGGGGTGGCTTTCACCCCTTCTCTGGGGTGAAAAAATATACGTTCAAAATAAGTCCGGAAATGGATAAACTGATTGATTCTAAGAAACTTTTGTTCTTTAGCGTTTTTCACTACTATGCGAGTCAATATGTTCATTTTTCAACAAAAACCACGTTTTTATACGGTTTTTTGCAAATAACTCAAAAAGTAAGTATGTTATCGAAAAAAACATTGTTGGCAAAAATATAAAAACTGAAAAAAATATTGTGAATGTATGAGGTTTCTAGACCCAGTAGTAGCATAGTTGTAAATCGAATATTTCAACGTGAAATAACCAAACAATGAAGCACTTTTTGGGGAAAACTCATTACAACTTTTTTAAAGTGTTCGATAAAAACTTTTTTTCTGTTTTTCTTTTAAATTTCTAGCATACAAATTTAAGCAATTTACGCTCAAAATAAAGTTGGTCTGTCTTTTTCTGGAAAATCATCCCCTAATTAGCATCTCAAAGGAAATTAATCGTTACCGCTTCACAAGTTGCTTTACTTATGTACTATTTATAGTTTTTTTATTGTATGTAAGTTTCATCGGTTCAAAGTGCTTATTTTTGAAAAAAATTGGTTTTAAACAATTTTTTTTTATTTTCAAAAAACTGCTTTTTTTCAAAATAACTTTAAAATTATTATAGGCCTGAATCCCGCGTACCAAAATAAAGTTGATTAATAGCAAGCTGAAAATTTGCTAATAGCTTAACGGTGTCTGGTCGGACAAACTTTGATGTACGGGAACACTGGAACAGAGGAAGTTTTAATTGTGAAATAGTTTAAAAATTTGGAACGTCAGATTACGAAAACGTCCCATGTATTTTGTACTTTTATACTTGTATTACTTATGTACTATTTATAGTTCTTTTTATTGTATGTAAGTTTCGTAGTTTCAAAGTGATTATTTTTGAAAAAATTTGATTTTAAAATAAATTTTTTTTATTTTCAAAAAACTGCTTTTTTTCAAAATAACTTAAAAATTATTATAGGCCTGAATGCCTGAATCCCGCGTACCAAAAAAAGTTTATTAATACCAAGCTGAAAATTTGTTAATAGCTTAACGGTGTCTAGTCGGATAAACTTTGATGTACGGGAACACTGGAACAGGGGAAGTTTTAATTGTGGAATAGTTTAAAAATTTGGAACGTGAGATTACGAAAACGTCCCATGTATTTTGTGGGACAGAATATCCAATTGATTTGTTACCCTTTCATTAAACTCTCATGCAAAAATCAGACTGCTATTACTAACCAACATGATTCCTTTCATTTGACATGTTCTTCGTGTTCCACTCATTAAAATTGGTGATAAACACCAGTGTGATTTTTGCATGAGAGTTTAATGAAATGGCAACAAATCAATTGGAAGTTCTGTCCGACAAAATACATCTGACGTTTTCGTAATCTGACGTTTCAAATTTTTAAACTGTTCCACAATTAAAACTTGTGCTGACTGCAAACATGCACGTGGTTCCCTGATACTGTAATGAGATAACAATGAAATAATTTTGAAAACAATGAGAGAATTGGTAATGTAACTTTTTACACTAACGTATAATTTATTTGGGTATTTCCCCACATTTTTTGAAGTAAATTTTTTTAAATTTATTTTTAACTATTTATCATTTAGTGGCGAAATACCCTAATAAAGTATTGAACTAAAATCTGTATTGTTGTGACGAGTTCAACGTATACATGAACTCGCAACAACATTACAGCAACATTCAACATTTTTAAGATACAAAATAAATGAAACCCTGATGTTTTAAAAATTAGATTAAAAAAATATAAAGATCTGTGTTTGAAAAAGTTAATTTTTTTTATTTTTTCCATTGCCACAATAACTTTTTATATTTAAAAGATATATATACAGTCGGAAAAATGAAAGAATACCCATGAACGAACATATAAAAGACGCTGTATTTTCCTGTCACTGTGTCACAAAGAAAATTGCCCAGCGCAAGTACATGTAATAATAATTATTACATGTACTTGCCTGGCCAATTTTTTGTGTGACACGGTGACAGGAAAATACAGCGTGTTTTATATGTTCGTTCATGGGTATTCTTTAATTTTTCCTACTGTAGCCTTTGTGGCAGTGCAGAAAAATATTTTTAGCTACTCATTTTGGACTTAAAGTTTGTGTTTCAGTATAATGCAACTTTTTTGACCTCAGGTGTTGCTATTTTTCAAAAAAAAAAAAAATTTTGGCCCACCCTAAGTGCACACCTCTGAGGCAAAGCGAAAAATAAAAATATGTAATTGTCATTACAACGGGCATTAATAACCTGACTGTGGCTATCCCATATAAATATAATATTTGTCTATTAATATTTAAATTTTGTTTAAATTAAAAAATTACCTTATTTTGCAATTATTAAACATTTACTTAGCATTAAAAAGTGTTGCTGGTATGAATCGTTATTTCGTTCAAAAAAAATTGTATAACAAACGTTATTTCTAAATGTATATGGTAATCCAGCTACATTGCACTGCATCAGTTATTCTTAACACGCATCTTCAATATATATCTTATACCACCCACTCCAGTGTATATGGTAGACGTAGAAGTTATGGGTTTGGTAATGCCACTAATAGAATTCAATCCATTATTCTTATTTTCAAAACCAACACGATATAAATTATATCTACCATTTATTATTTTCTATAGAAGGTGAGAAAATATAATAGGCTTTTAATAAATGGAACCTAGATGTCTAAAAAACCAAATTTATATCGACGTTTTACAAATTTCTACTAAAACATTCCGCAGCGATTGAAATGGTTAACAGTGGGATTACATCTTGTCAAATATTTACCTCCTGGGGCGAGCCAGGCGATATCTCGATATAGTTTTGTTATGGTAATGGTGAAACACAGTTGACTTTCTAATCAGCATTGTTCTTGATTTCTAATTTTTAAGATAACATCAACTGAGGTATTAAAGGTGGGTGTTTTGATTTTGTTTTTCGGTGAAATACGGGGAAGTACTTTAAAACATAATGGTGTTAAAATGAGCAATAAAGTTTCCATTAGTTTTTAAACTATAATGAAAAAAATTTAAAAACACCGTTTTAAGTCTTCCTTCTCAGTATTTCTCGTTTCAAAATTATAGTAAGTTTGTTAATATTATATACAGGGTGAGTCACCACTATATACGGGACGGAAGATTTATTACAGCGAAATGGTAAAAGATTTGAAAAAAATTTTAAATTAGTAGTTTGTAAGTTGATAAAACCTACATTTTAAAATTATTTTGAAATATACATGGTGTCCCAATAAATGGCGACGTATCAAAGTTATATATTCTTTCTTATGGAACACCCTATATTTTATTGCATTTTTTAATTGTCCGCAAAAAAGAAGGTATAGTTTCATAAGACTTCCCTATACCTATGTACACAGTGTTCTGAGTTATGATGACTTTTCTTAAAATGTAAAGATTTAAAAGAAGGCTTATTTTCAAGTTATTTAAGAAATTATGAAAAAAATACTTTTACATCTAAATAGTTGGATATTGCTTGAATGTATTCCATGATTAGTTATTACACAATTATTTACAGGGTGTTCAACATTTACAGCTTCATTATTGGATTATTCAATGTGTCATATGATGCTTATTTTAAATAGAACCCCATGTATATTAATAAATAATTATACTAAAAAATTTTACGTCTTTCGAATGGTATATGGATGTCCTATACCTAGGTCTCATAGTTTTTGCGTAATTTACAATTATTTAAATTCTTAATCTGTAAATCGATTTTAAAACAAAAGATGTAGTTAATTAATGGCATTGTATGACATTGTCACGTTATGACAGTACGGTCCGGTAATTATTTTATAATTAATGTATTCCATGATTGATTATTACACATTTATTTACAGGGTGTTCAAAATTTACAGTTTCATTATTGGATTATTTAATGTGTCATATGATACTTATTTTAAATAGAACACCATGTATATTAATAAATTATTATACTAAACACAGGTTCCTCTTTCGAATGGTCTAGGGATGTTCTATAACTAGGAGTCATAGTTTTTGCGTAATTTACTATTTTCTTAAACGGTAAATTGATTTTAAAAATAATATTTACAGTCATTCTCGATTTTTAAACAGTACAAAATAAATGTTTGTTTACTGTATCATAATTAAATGAAAATTTTGTCTATTTACTAGACCATTATTATGAAAAGTAGGTATATTGGTCTGTATACAATACATTCAAAAAAAAATCAGGATCTTCTATAAAGTCTAAAGTCCATAAACGATAAGTTAAATATTTATGCTTCTTTTCATGAGCATTTTTCAGTGCGTCACAAATGATAGAAAAAAAGGTAAGTCCGTGATAATACACATTTATAACATTTATTCTAACATGACATTTTAGTTAAATCTGACAGTTGTCACATTTTATTTGCAATTTGGCATAAAAACAAATCAATTGTTTATTGCATTTATAAAATGTTATTTTCTTTGATTTGTATAGTCTTATAAATTGTACAGATTATATTCGTAGATATATATATATATATATATATATATATATATATATATATATATATATATATATATATATATATATATATATATATATATATTATATAATTAGTAAATAATTCTTTTTCGATTATAGCGCCATTTATTGACAACTAGAATAAATGTTATAAATGGAACCGACAAAATGTAATCACCGACGTGCATTTCTTTCTGTCACATACAATTTAATGCGTTAGAAGGAAATCGAAAAACTGTGACGCATTGGAAGATCCTCATGAGCTCATGAGAAAAAGATTATCATAATCCTGTTTGGTCTAATACTGGTGTAGTTGAGTTTTATACGGATAATAGTGGTTTCTCTTAAGGATTCTAACAGTCGTTTGACTAATTTACAATTTACCCAAAATTTTTTCTTTACTAGTATTTTTGTTTTCCGTAACAGAAAGCAGGACATCAAGCTTCTTGACGTCATCACAAGTAATTGGTTTATTTTTATTTAACTTTCAGTAGGCAACATTACCAGTAGCACGGAATCTATTGAAATCTCTGAAAAACGTCCTTTTTTGGATGTCTTCTATCAGGATACTTCTGAGCGTAAACTTAAGAAGGTAAGATACAATTTTGCAAACACTCCCCAATGCAAAGTACCATGTCTACTCTTTCGTAGATAACGTGATTATTCATTTTTAGGAACAATTTTTGAATATCACACACGGCTGTTTATATTTTTGATATACCAGAGCGTACTGTCATAAAATGACGATGTCATACAATGAGATACATCTTTTGTTTTAAACTCGACTTACAGATTAAGAATTTAAATAATTGTAAATTACGCAAAAACTATTAAACCTAGGTATAGGACATTGTTACACCATTCGAAAGAAGTGACTCCGTTTAGTATAATGGTGTATTAATATATATGGTGTTCCATTTAAAATAAGCATCATATGACACATTGAATAATCCAATAATAAAACTATAAATTTGAACACCCTGTAAATAATTGTGTAATAATTAATCATGGAATACATTCAACCAATATCCAGCTATTTAGATGTAAAACGATTTTTTTTCATAATCTCTTAAATACCTTGAGAATAAGCCGTCTTTTAAAACTTAACATTCTAAGAAAAGTCACCATAACTCAGAACACTCTGTACATAGCTATAGGGAAGTCTTATGAAACTATACCTTATTTTTTGCGGACAATTAAAAAATGCAATAAAATATAGGGTGTTCCATAAGAAAAAATATAACTTTGATACGCCGCCATTTATTGGGACACCCTGTATATTTCAAAATAATTTTAAAATGTAGATTTTATCAACTTACAAACTACTAATTTAAAAATTTTTTCAAATCTTTTACCATTTCGCTTTAATCTTCCGTCCCGTTAGAGGTGACTCACCCTGTATAAATGCATGCTTTTGTAATTTTCTTAAGAAATTTTAACATTATATTATTAATTTAAACATTATAATATTTTTGCAAAATTATATACAATTTTAGATACCACAGACAAATACCAAAACCCCTAGCTGCTGATGTTAGCATACGTAGATGACATCGATCTCATGAGAACATCTTATCCATAAAAGAGGTCCAACAAGCAACAAAAATTTGGATGTAAGTCAATAAAGGTAAAATTAATCATCATCATTATTGGTGGCATCCTTATTTATATAATCGGTCCCTCTCAACCTTGGTCTCCTCAGGTTTCCCCAGTAGAGGGCAACTTGCAGAGTAGCTTTCAATTTGCTCTAGCCAGACATCCTGAGCACTCTAGGTGTCTTATTTCTATTGTAGTAACTACATCTTTGATTTCTGTTATTTACATATATAAATACTATTCTGGTTTTATTTGTAGTAGAAAGCACCCATCTCTCAGATCCATAGATAAACACTGGTGTATTCATGTTCTGGCTGATGATATAGTTTTAAGCACAGACACAGTAGAGAAAATGCAGAAACTAATGGATATTTGGCAAAAAGAGATACAGAAATTAAAAATGGAAATGAATCTCAACAAAACAAAACTTATGATAATAAATGAAGATGAGAAAAGAGAAAGGAATAATACTAATAGTAAGGGAACAAGTAATAGAACACGTATCAACTTTTGAATATTTTGGGAAATATAATAACAGATGATGGGAAAAACAGACTTGGCAATAAGTAATAAACTGAAGAAGGCAACTAACGTGTATTACTCTTTAAATAATACAATTTTTGGAAAGTCAGAAATAAACAACAAAACTAAACTCAGCATAACAGCATAGTAAATCCGATAATGACATATGGGGCGGAAACATGGATTGTGCAAAAGAAACATGAATCAATGATAAACGCGACCGAGATGAAATACATGAGAAGAATAGCCGGAGTTACGAAGTTTGATAGATTCAGAAATGAAGATATCAGAAGAGAGCTGGAACAAGAACCGATAATGAGGAAGATCGAAAACAAACAATTAAGCTGGTTTGGACACATACAACGAATGAAGCAAAAAAGACTTACAAAGAAGGTACATGAAGCCAAAATGGGAAACAAAAGAAAAAAGGGAAGGCCGAGGAAGACATGGATGGACCAGATCCAGGATATAGGTGAGAGGAGACACATGAGTATGAGGGATATGAAGAACCTGGCAACCAATAGAAGCGATTGGAAGAAATGGATAAAAGGCGGAACTCGACATCCGACGCCCTGAAGGGTACCAAGGATTATGAGAAAGAAGAAGAAAAAGTATTTATGTTCTGTATACTATTATCTTTGTTTTTCTTGTAGACAATGGTTTCCAAGTTGATTGAAGTCAATAATAACTTTTGTGTCCAAGAGTTATTCTTGGGTTTATCACATACATATATAATCGTTTCTCTTTTACCGTTCGATGCCGAGGGAGGGGCTTCTAGCGTTTGATAAGTTTTCTCCATTTTTCCTGTTCTTTGCCATTTGCGTTACTTCTTACCAAGATTTGCCCTTATTTTGTAACATCTCTGCCATATCACTGTTCCACTCTTTTATTGGTCTGCCTCTTTTGTTTTTCCCTATTGGTTTAGGTTTCCACACTCGTTTCACTTGCATGTGATTGTCCATTCATGTAAGATGTTTTGAGTAGTGTTGCCCAAAATCGGTCTTGGTCTTGCAGTCTTGGTCTTGTTCTTGCGTTTTCGCAAGACCAAGACCAAGACCAAGACCGCCTAATTTTAGCAAGACCAAGACCAAGACTTATCATACAAGACTTAAGCAAGAACAAGACTAAGCCTGCGAGACTCTTGCGTCTTGCGGTTAGAACTGAAAGTCGTTTTAGGGAGTATATAATAGGAGAATAAAATATTTTGCACATCTTTAACAGCAGACGATTTCTTTGCTCTGAACTTAATTTGTCCAGGTTTTTGGTACGAGTGTACCAATCAAACTGTGTTTTTAAATACATATTTTCTTAACATTCTGTTTTTTAATTCATCCGTTTATGTTGGATAATAAAAAACTTAGGTACTTTTTTAACTAGCCATGTTTTTCATCAATACAGGGTGTTTTAAATAAGTATAATACAGTTTGATTTACAAAGTATGATAAGTACTTTACAAAGATAGATTATATAAATAAGTATGATACAGTTAATAATGACAGTTTGATTTGATTTATAAACATAGGTATGTACTATTAGAGGTAAAATTCAATAGCTACACTTTGTACTTGATGAGTTTTTCCATGAACACAATTATTTGATATTGAGAAGTTAATGAATTTATCTCCATAAATTATCATGACGTTGGGATTCAAAATGAAATAGGTAATGAATACAATGTTAATAAATAATTATTAAGTACATAAATAAGTTTATACAAACAGTTGCCTCTATAGAAAATCACATGTGATAGAAACAGAAGTAATGTTACTGTTAAAATATCAACATCCATTTTATACATACAAAGGTACCTATACAAAATTTTGCTGACTTACAACTACTAACGATCTATAAAAAATAACAGTCTATTCTTTAAAAAATGAACAATAAGTTTCGTTGTTTGAAAATACATGCCATTATTTTCGGCGACAGCCACAAAAGTCGCCTGCTTAACCATAAAATAGATAATGTTACCCATTATGTAAGCGTAGGCTATCTGTTACAAAGAAATTTAAACCCATATTTTTTTAATCAATCGCCGAACAGATAATGCACACGAGTAATATACAGTTTCAATAATACAATATAACACACAAGTCACCTGCTTGATCGCAAAATAGATTATGTAAAATATTTGCTACAAAGAAATAATTTAAGCTCATTTCTTTAATCGATCGCCGAATAGATAATGAACACAAAAATAATAAACAGTTATGTTCAATAATGTATTGTTTGAAAGATCACTAAATAATATGTATTACCGATTCGGCACTCCAGATTGTAAGGAAAAATTCACTAAGGGCAATAATAAGTTTTAATGAGTTTTACCTTGAAACTGAAATTCACAATCATGAACTTAGTGAAGTATACCATAAATTATCTCAGCAATTAGAATAGAGCCCCAGTTGATTTCTTCAGAGCTGGACAGTACCGTATTGAGTTCAAATTGATGAAAATGTCAAAATCTCAAAAAAGTGCACTTTGTGAGTTTTACCTTTAATAGGAGGGTATGTCCGCAAATGCTTCGTTTCCGAAATAGGGGTATTAAAATTTTTCTTACAAAGTGAGGATTTATTTATTGCTCTAAAACCGGTTGAGATATGCAAATGAAATTTGGTGAGTTTTATGAGGTAGTTATTGCGCATTTTTGACATACAATTAAGAATTTAATATTCACCATTGGCATGCATACGTAAAAGTCATGCATACGTCATTTTAACATGACTCGTTTGTTTAGAATTACCCCTTAAAGTTTGCCATACTTATTTAAAAACACCCTGTATTAATGAAAAACATGGCTAGTTGATAAAATACCTAACTTTTTGTTATACAACATAAGCGAATGAATCAAAAACAGAATGTTAAGAAAATATTAGACTATAGTTGGGTTTTAATTTCAGTATTTTATATGCTAGAATATTCCACAAAATGATGCGAACTTTGAGAAAAAAACACAGTTTGATTGGTATACCCGGTATCCGGTATACAATGACACTTTACCTGTCTAGCAACAATATTTTTCCAGCGATATTGTTAAAGAATACGGCTATATAGCCTTATATATAAGGCTAACAAGTGAGATATTGAGGAGTAAGTTTCACTCTGCTTGTGAAGCAGCTGACGTGTCATAAAATCTGAAACCCATACTGGTCTGTCCAACCCAACGTAGTGGATAAAAATTAGAACTGGCATTAACATACTGTGCAGATCTGTCACCGAATTGAATGCTTTTCAAATCACAGATAGTGAATAGCAAATACACTAAAAAATGCATGTTTCTAATAAACTTTAGTTAGTTAGAATATGGGCACGGATCACTTACACCGTGAGTTCAAACCCCACCCGGTGTCAGATATTTATTAATTTGGTTGGTTTTTCCTATGGCTATGATATTCAATCTTAAAATGTACCTACCTACTCTGTTACGTTGTTCTAAGATATGCAATATGCTAATGGGCAACTGCGAGACTTGCAAGACTCTTGCTGCAAGACCAAGACCAAGACCGGGAGCGCAATACCAAGACCAAGACCAAGACCAGGTGAACTGGCGCAAGACCAAGACCAAGACTATCTAAGTCTCGTCTTGGTCTTGCATTTGGGCAACACTAGATTTGAGTCTGTCTGTCCTTTTTGTCCCTATCATTCTTCTGAGGTATTTCATCTCTGCTGCTTGTATTCTACTCTGTTGTCTTCTGTTTAAGATCCAGTTTTTAGCTTCGGATGCCAGATGTTGGCATATACAGTGTGTCAATTTGAAAAGTTGCCACCCCCTATAATTTGGTCCCTATAGAAAATCTAAAAATATGCAAAAACACGTCAAATTTATTTGTGGGGGGACATTTTGTAGACCAGTTTTCAACTAAATTACATCAACCCTATAGCGGGGGCGGACACAACTTTGAAGGTCATTAAGTTACCTTTTCAAAAATACCACATGCATTATATTTCTTTTTGGTACTTTTGGAAAAATCTTGAACTCAATACTCTAAAAAATTTTGGAGTTCTGAACTCATACTTAATATCTTTACGGTTTTACTTGATTTTTCCAAAAATACTTTAAAAAAATACTCTAAATACATCAACACCCCAAAAAAATTCAATTAGTTGTTCAATACTCCAAAAAAAATTTTCGAGTTCTGAACTCGATATTTAATTATTAAAATTAATTATAAAAAAAATAAAATTACTGAAAAGAAATATAATGTATGTGGTATTTTTGAAAAGGTAATCGAACGACCTTTAAAATGAGGTATCACTCAACCCCCCTCTCCATTAAAGATTTTGGGGGTTGTGTCCGCCCCCGCTAGAGGGTTAGTGTAATTTAGTTGAAAACTGGTCTATAAAATGTCCTCCTCACAAATAAATTTGACGTGTTTTTGTATATTTTTAGATTTTCTATAGGGACCAAATTATAGGGGTGGCAACTTTTTAAATTGACACCCTATATATTGTTTCATATTATATTATATTGTCATCTTCGTTTTCCTTGATATTTCTTTGTTATTGAGGAATCCTCTATTTAGAGCCTGGAATAGTTTTCCTGTACTCTCTACTAGTCTGTTATTGAGATCGACCTTGATGCTTCCTCTGATATTTATTACTGTTCCCAGGAATTTGTATTTACAGAGTGTTCCAACGAAAATTTGACCCCCCCCCCTCCATAAACTCAGAAACCAAAAGTTTCTTCACAAATTAACAATTTGTATTGGAAGGGGGACGAATTATCATGCAAAATTCAAAATTCATGACCTCGAATGTAACCCCCTACTGCCCGGCATCAACCAGTTTTTTTTAAATAGCAAATGTAGTCGAGTGGCACATCATTTGAAAGGAAATTTTTTTCTCTATACGACCCTCTATTTTTTTAATTTGCATAGTAACTTTAAAGATAATTTTGGATTTAACTAATTTATAATAAAAAATACAAGATCCTTTGTAAAAGGTATATTTAAAATACCCCAATAAGGGTTACATCACAAAACAAAACGTTTTCGGATTAATACGTAATCCATCATCAGTGTTAAGTCAATAGCATGCATGCCTGAGCCACCAAAATGTTATGGGTAAGAACCGTTTAAAAGTTTTAAGATCTTAAATGATACTACATATTTTTAATAAAACAGAAGGGTGTTGCAAATATTCCTGGATATAACCCATGGCAACACAGGACTCTAACCCACGTGGATGTGATATACATGAAATGAACCTCACATATCCTTCACAGGTTCATTCTTTGCATATCATATCCACGTGGCTTAGAGTCCTGTGTTGCCCTGAGTTATATCCAGGAATATTTGCAACATCCTTCTGTTTTATTAAAAATATGTAGTATCATTTAAGATCTTGAAACTTTTAAAGGGTTCTTACCCATAACTTTTTGGTGGCTTACGCATGCATGCTATTGGTTTAACACTGATGATGGATTACCTATTAATCCAAAAACGTTTTGTTTTGTGATGTAACCCTTATTGGGGTCTTTTAAATATATCTTTTACAAAGGATCTTGTATTTTTTGTGATTTATGGTATACAGCCAACTACAGGTATTTTATTTTGCTCGTGGATTTTTAATTTATAATAAATTTGTTAAGTTCAAAATTATCTTTAAACTTATTACGTAAATTAAAAAAATAGAGTGTCATGTAGAGAAAAAAATTACCTTTCAAATGATGTACCACTCGACCACACTTGCTAGGTATTTAAAAAAAAGTGGTGGATGATGCGTGGCAGTAGGGAGTTACATTTGAGGGCATGAATTTTGCATAAAAATTCGTCCCCCTCCCAATATAAATTGACGTATTGTTTAAATTTTGAAGAAGCTCTTGGTTTCTGAGTTTCTGGGGGGTCAAATTTTCGTTGGAACAGACTGTATGTTTGTTAGCTTTAGTTTTTGTTGATCTATTTTCACATCGATTAGATCAACCCTGCCTTTTTTCCTTGTTATTTTTATTATTTGTGTCTTCTATTTATTTACATTCAAGTTGTATTTTTTTGCTTCTGAGTTTCATTTTTCTAAATTGTGTTTCAGTTTTCTTGATGTTTTGGTGAATAATACCATATCATCTGCAAATATGTATTTATCTACATTTATGGTTTGTTCAACAGTAAATGGTTTGAATTCAATTAGTGCGGTCGTAAATATTATTAAATTTATCTGACCTGGCCCATTGTTAAGACCCACCCGGAGCGATAAGCCACCGAGGTAGACAGAGTTGGTCTTTTGCAATTAACACTGACTAGACGGTACTCCCATAATAAAGCCTAAAATAAATTTTACCTGAAACTGGGCCTTTTATACTATTATCGGTTAATCCGGGCTGTTTATAGTGGTAACTAATTGAACTTAACCATTTACTGTTTAACATACCATACCTGCATATATCTGCATTTATCATTTCCATTCTATTCCATCCTATACCGTATTTTTTAAAGGTATTTTTACATGCTTTCAGTATCCCATCTATTACATTATTTACAAAAGTATTGGGCTTAAACTACCTCCTTTTTAACTCCTTGCGTTGTTTCAAATGGTTGCGATTGCATATTTTATATTCTTATTGTATTTATTGCTTTCATATTCTATACATATTATTATATTATATATCCATATATTTTTAGTTGTATCTATCAGATCTGCGTATACTTGTTCCTTGTTCGGGCTCTCCCATATCCTTTTTCCCATATCTTAGTTTTTATTTCGGACGGGGTCGAGTTCGCTCCCAATGGTAAGAATTTTACCTGAACTAAAAAAGGTAGAGTCCGAATTGGCTCCCATAGACAAAATTTATTTTACCTAAACATGTCGAAAATATCACCCAGCGTTGTCACTTCTTTCAAATTTTGTCTTTTTGTTAGAAACAGGTACCTTCCTAGAAATATCTATGGGAAAGGAGGAAGACCTAACCCTTCGGTCCTAACATAACTTTCGGGTATTAGAGTGTAGAGCGCAAACCGGCCGATTTCAGGTAAGGGCGCAAAACGGTCAAGCGCATACCGGCCGACACCGATAATTTGTGTTAAAATTGCCACATATGCCAATGTTGAACTAAAACAAACTCTAAAAGTATTTGTCTAAAAGTATAATTTTCCTATAAAAAGTCTATATCACTATGTAAATTCCTTAATCAGTATAAATATTACACGATTTGGCAACAATGTCTAATGTTTCCGCGATTATATGAGAGCCTACCCGCATTCATGCGGGAGCCAATTCGTACCCTTCTAAAATATACCTGAACGAAGCGGAGCGAACTCGACTTCACCCTTTATTTCGATTGAATCAAATGCTTTTCCATGTGTATGAAAGTTACGTATTCTTCTTTATTTTTCTTTAAAGCTTTCTCTATTTGTTGCATAGTGAACATGGTCTTTTGTGTCATGTTCTTTTCTGAATCTGCTTTGTACGCCCTCTAATTCATGTTCTATTTCTATCCTGATTTTTCTTTCTATTATTATTTCGTATAGTTTTGCTGCTACACATAATAGGGATATGCCTCTATTGTTCTGACAGTCCCTTGTGTTTCCCTTCTTGTGTACTGGTATAATTATTACAATTATTGAATTTACCCATTCTCTAGACCAGCGGTTCTCAACCACCGTGTCGCGACACACTAGTGTGCCGGAAGAATCTATCAGGTGTGTCGCGAGATTTACGAATACGATATTTTTATTTATATTTTTTTACTTGTTATAATATACCAATCATGCATTCAACCATTTTTTTAACTATTAGGTATATACCACGTTATACCAATCAACAAAGTGCCAATCTGTAATTGTTTCCTTAATATAACGTTTTCCAAATAAGTTGCTTACTATATTCATCTGTACTTACCTACCACTAGCAAAAATTTGTACATATTTAAGGGTGTCGCGAATCTGTAAGGAGTACGTTAGTGCGTCGCTGAATAAAAAAGGTTGAGAACCGCTGCTCTAGACAATATTATATTCTTCCATGTTAATTAAGGATGTACCTATAATAATCTAATATAATCTGGACTAAGTACATCGCTCCCAGGAGCTTTTTTAGTCGTTATCTTTCCTATTGCTTCCTCTAGTACTTCTTCCTGTATAACTTTTGTTTCCTCGGTGTTTTCTTCTGATACGTCAATTTCGTTGTTTTCCGTTGTTTTTGCTTACTGCCCATTTAACAGTTATTCGAAATGTTCACTTCATCTTTCCATTCAATATTTGTCATCGGTTAATATTATTCCGTTTTGGTCATAATTTGTTTTACTTTTTAAAAAATTTTGTTGCTTCGGACGTTTTTCAGTTCTATAAAACAATTTTACATTTTCCTTACTGAGTTCTTCCATTTCTTCTTCGATTTTGATCCAACTTTTCTTTTTCTCAATTTTGACTATTTCTTTAGCTTTTATTCTCTGTATTTTGTATCTTTCATATTTTGGTTGCATTTTGTCTTGTAGGTATTCTTTCCTAAATTTCTTCGTTTCTTTCATTTCGATTTTTGCCTATTGGTGCGAGCCGGGCGACATCTCGATATATTTTGGTTATGGTAATCGTGAAACACAGTTGACTTTCTAATCAGCATTGTTCTTGATTTCTAATTTTTAAGATAACATCAACTGAGGTATTAAAAGTGGGTGTTTTTGATTTTGTTTTTCAGTGCAATACGGGGAAGTACTTTGAAATTTAATGGCATTATAATGAGCTATAAATTGCCCATTAGATTTAAACTCTGATGTTAACAAAAACATAAAAACACTCTTTTTTTCTGTTAAACCTTAATATTTCTCAGTATTGTTCAGTTCAAAAATTATTATTTTTAGATACGCACAACGGGCCGTTAAGACCTAGTAGTACGTTCTGTAACGGTAAAATATTGCAAAACCCCTAAATTTTAAAGAACCGCTTGGATTGACATGGAATTTGGTATACACATAGCTAATAAGTCAAAGAAAAAAAGTGATATTGTGCCGATATGTGCTTTTGCCCTGCGGATGGTTTTCACCCCCTCTTGGGGGTGAAAAAATATTCGTCCAAAGTAAGTCCGGAAATGGATAAACTGACTAATTTTAAGTAACTTTTGTTCTGTAGAGTTTTTTCACTAACTCAATACTTTTCGAGTTCTTTGCCAGTGAATATGTTCATTTTTTCAACAAAATAACCACGCTTTTAGACGGTTTTTGGCAAATAACTCAAATAGTAAGTATTTTGTCGAAAAAACATTCTTAACAAAAATATAGCGTGTAAAAAATAAAAAAAAAATGGTGTATATATCACGTCTCTATACCTAGTAGAAGCAGAGTTATAGCTAATGAAAAATAGGTTCATATTCGTCAAATTCCAAATGAAATATTTTAACGTGAAATAACCAAAAATGAAGCACATTTCGGGTAATACTCATTACAACTTATTTAAAGCGTTTAAAAAAAGCTTCATTTTTGTTTTATAAAAAAAAATTTCTAGCATCAAAAGTAAACAAGTTACGCTCAAAATAAAGTTAGTCCCTTTTATTTTGGTAAAAAAATCGGGAAAATCACCCCCTAATTGGTATCTTAAATGAACTTCTTGACTCGTGTATGTATTGTTTATATGGTCTGTAAATTTCATCGGTTCAAAGTCCTTATTTTTGAAAGGGCTGTAGTTAAAAGGGATTGAACGAGTCACTGCTGATCAAGAATGTATGCAAATTTAGAAACACCAAATCTTAATCAATTTTTGTCTAACAGAAAAACAAAAAATACATGATATTCAGAAAGGCAATGCTGACTTTTTTTGTTTTCCGAGACTTTTGGTATCTCTAACAATTTTTAAGTTATTTTGAAAAAAAGCATATTTTTCAAAATTAAAATTTTTAAAAATTTTACTTTAAAACCAAAGTTTTTCAAAAATAAGTACCTACTTTAAATCGATGAAACTTACAGATCATATAAACAACATAGAAAAAATTAGTCAAAAAGCTCTATAGAACAAAAGTTACTTAAAATTAATCAGTTTACCCATTTCCGGACTTATTTTGGACATATATTTTTTCACCCCAATAGGGGGTGAAATTCACCCCCAAGGCAAAAGCATACATCGGCACAATATCACTTTTTTTCTTTGACATGTAAGCTATGGGTATGCCAAATTTCATGTCAATCCAAGCGGTTCTTTAAAATTTAGAGCAAAAACCGTAAAAGAATGTACTATAGGGTATTTTTATAAAATACAATCATAAGATTAAAATTATTTTAAACAAATCTCCAACTTAATACACAAGGAAAAAATTGTCCTGTAGCTGGCAGTATACCATTAATCACAAAAAATTACTGAAAAATCCTTTATAAAAGATATACAGGGTGTTTAATTAATAATTGTCCATATAGTAATTGGAGAAACCTTAGCACAAAATACGAAGATTTAACCTAAAACACTTAAATAAAATGTGGTTCCTTACTGAGTTACAGGGTGTTTTATCTAAAAATTTAATAAATATTTTGGCTCAACATTTTAAAACTATTCAACGTATCCTTTTCATACTTGGCAGAAAGTATAGGTACTGTACAAACTACTAAATTACGTTAAACAAACGTTTCTGGCTATTACCAGAGGCGTACGACGGGGGAAAGTAAATGGTTGACCCTTTCCAAATTCTACGCCACTGGCGGCATTGCTATTTTTTAATTCTCCAATACTTTCTATGAAAATAATATACTCTTCATTCTTAACGATAAAGTCATTAGTTTTCGAGATCTTTGAAGTTAAAAATGAAACGACACGGTTATTTTGATTAATGTATTGTGTCACTTAATTTTTAATTTCAAATATCTCGAAAACTAATCATTTTATCGTTACGAATGAAGAGTATCATATTTACATAAAAAGTATTGGAAAATCAAAAAATTACACTAAAATAGCAATTTCGTCAGTTGCGTAGAATTTGAGAAGGGTCAACCAGCCACTATCCCCTGTCGTACGCCTCTGTTAGTAGCTAGAAACGTTTATTTATCTTAATTTAGTAGGGTGTACTGTACAGTGCCTACACTTTCTTCCAAGTATGATAAGGATACGCCAAACAGTTTTAAAGTACTGGGTACAAATAATTTTTAAATTTTAATCACATGAATCATATCATAAATTAATCAAAATAACTGTGCCGTTTCCGGCGGGTGTAATTTCCTCACCAAAATAATCTTATACCTGAGTTTGGAAGGGTATGTCATAATCCTACAGGTATTTTCCTCACCAAAACTGAAATGGTTGTTTCAGGTAGATTTTACTAAAAGGCATTCAAGGAAATTATTTATCTACTATAAAATTACAGTAGGTACCTATAATAATTAATTAATTAATTTTATAGTATTTTATTTTTAGTCATAATTGGAATTTTGACAAAAATGGCATGTTTAATAGAAAGTAATCTCGGTATTTGAAAATTTTATTTTTTATAAGGTGAAAGTTTTAGAAAGTGAAAAAGTGTTCTGGAAGCAATAAAATAACTTTTAGTGCGAAATTGAATACTATTGGGGCAAATTTTACAATAACTAGAAGTAGCCTACAACATAATCATGAACCAGATCTGCAGAAGACAGATCGAAAAATTGTTTCTAACTCTTGTAAACGTAGAGCCGAAGAGAATATACTAAAAAACCGCCAAAAATCATTCGCCAAGAGCTTGCAGCTAATTTGCCTGAAACAATTACTACGATTGATGTCTCTTACATAAGAAAAAATATATATAATTATCGACGAAAATGATGCCTGGTCGACTTCCTTCCAATATTGATGAGGTTCAAAAATTTGTGAAGAGCTGTGCTCAAAAAACAACCAAGGAGGAAAATTTTCTCTTTATAAACTGTGTCAAAAGTAAGATAACTGTATTTAGTTGTGAATGTGAAACAAATGTAAGATTTTTAGCAACACTGAATTTTATACAGAGAGGGGCAAAATTATGGAATATATTAATTTTCTCTAAAATGGACGATTTTGGACAAAAAACCCCGAAACACGTCGATTCTTATTTTTAAATCACAATTTTTTGGCATATCTATATTTCATATTAGTGACGTCATCAAACAATCAATTAATCAATCAATCAATAATTACATTACTGTTTATATTACTGAATAGAGAATATAACACCCTTTCAAATAAGCTACCACACGACCCCTATTCCCATTTAAAAAATCATTGATTACGTGATCACCTGATCACGCACAGTTAGATGACGTTACTACTATAAAAATATAGGCTAAAAAATTGTAATTTAAAAATAAAAATCGACCTGTTTCGGGGTTTTTCTCCAAAATCGTCCGTTTTAGAGAAAATTAATTTATTCCATAATTTTGCCCCTCTCGTATATTATATGTATGGCACAATTACCGTACCACATATTATTTGCAATTATTCACTATTCATGGGCCAATTAATGGGCATTATATTTCTTTATTATACTGTTTACTGTCAAACAAAAAAAAAACAGAAACTTAAAACAATCTTTTCTATTTGTTAAAATGAGAAATTTTTAAAGCTCTCGAAATTGAGTTTAATCCTAATAGTAAAGTTTTTGTGGATTTTAAAAAGGCTATATTTATACATAATGCAATCATTCAAATGTGTCCAAACACTGAAACACATGATTGAAGATTTCACCTAAGTACACCAAACTTGGTATAGAAAATTCAGTCTCTTGATTTAACATCAGAATATACAAATGATTCTGAAGTAGGCTCAAACATACTTTTGGCCTTACATTTTACATTATATAAAACCGGAAGACGTATCAGATTGTTTTGTGTTTGATTTAATGTCATGCAAACTATAAAATGAATTTTTCTTTATTACTGCAGTCTGCAAGTAAGCTGAGGAAAATGTAGAAAATTTACGTACGACTGGTCTATTATTTGACAAATAATGACATTATTTCGAAGTCTATTAAATACGATATAACGCCCAAGGGGGTGTTATAGAAAAATAACGCCCTATCGCCTATTAAATTTAAATAACGAGTTAAAGTTAAATACTGTCAAGTTGACAAATAAAACTCTAAGTAAAACTATGGTTACCACAATTACGTTACGACTATTTCTGGTAAATGTAATTATTCGAAAACTAATTAATTCAAAATGTAGGTATTCAAATTTTTTGCACATAAAGAATAATTTAGTCGGACATTAAACGTTGAAGGCATCACGGGTATTATAATAATAAAATAATAACGCTTTCGGTCAACGTATATACCTCGGGCCGAAGGCCCTCGGTCTATACACTATTGACCTCAAGCGTTATTATCGTTATATACCCTTGGTACCTTAATAACTATAATAAGTTATCAGTCTAATCAAATGACTATAATGGATTTTGTAAAGTGTATTTCTTATTATAGTAAATAATAAATACTTAATAAGTTATACGTTTTGCACATTATCTATATTATAAACTATTATTACAACGTAAGGAAATGAATGTCTTTTATTCGGATTTCGGATGCTTTCATAATAATCATTCTTAAATTACATCTATATTTTTTATTTTATTACCTGAGTGAGTTGGTGAGGAAAATACCTACCGGATTAATACGAACCCTTAAACTTGGTGAGGAAATTACCTGTCGGATTATATGGTTCTACTGGTTGGTGAGGAATTTACCTCCGCCCGCCGTTTCATATTTAACTTCAAATATCTCGAAAACTAATAACTTTATCGTTACCAATGAAGAGTATATTATTTACGTAGAAAGTATTGGACATTCTAAAAATGGCACTAAAATAGTAATTCCTCCAGTGGCGTAGAATTTGAAAAGGGTCAACCATTCACTATCCCCTGTCGTACGCCTCTGGTAATAGACAAAAACATTTGTTTAACATAATTTAGTAGTTTGTACAGTACCTATATTTCCTGCCAAATACGAAAAGGATACGTCGAATAGTTTTAAAATGCTGAGCAAAAATAATTTTTAAATTTTTAGATAAAACACCCTGTAACTCAGTAAGGAACCACATTTTATTTAAGCGTTTTAGGTTAAATCTTCGTATTTTCTGCTAAGGTTTCTCCAGTTACTATATGGACAATTATTAATGAAACATCCTGTATATTTATTTAAAAAATCCTCAAAGGGCCACATCTAAATCACAGAACGTTTTGTATCTACATACACATACAGCATAATTATTGTTGGTAGAGGCAAATCACATACTGAGCCACCAAAAATCATCATCATCCTATAGTCCCCCACTGCTGAACATAGGCCTCCTCGAAAAACTTCCATTCAGATCTATCTTGCGCTGCTGCAATCCAGTTGGTACAATGGTACAAATCCTCTTTATGTCGTCAGTCCATCTTGTGGGTGGTCTTCCCGGGTTTGGTCTATCCGCTCTCGGACTCCACTCCAAGATTTTTTTGATCCTCATATCATCTTTCATTCTAGCGACGTGTCCTGTCCACTTTCATTTAATTTTGGCTAGGTGTTTTATAATGTCTTCTACACCACTTCTTCTACGAATTTCTCCGTTTCTTACCCTATCTCTCAACCTTATGCCCAACAATTATCTTTCCATTCTACGTTGCGTCACTTGTAGTTTTCGTGCAGGTGTACTTGTTAAGAGTAAGTGTCTCTGCGCCATATGTAAGAACAGGCAGGACACATTGATTGAAGGCTCTTCTTTTTAAGCTGATAGGTATATCACCTTTAACAATATTACGCAGTCTTCCATATGCTTTCCATCCCAGAGTTATTTTTCTTAGCAGTTCAGCAATTTGATTGTCTCTACTAATTTTTACCACATAAGGTAGCTGTCAACAACTTCAATTTCGACGTCTTCTACCTTTAAAAGATAGTTCGGAACTAAATTCGTCATAATTTTTGTCTTTTGGTAATTAATATTTAGACCTACTTTACGTGCTGCATCGCTGAGTTAATTTCAAATCACATGCTGAGCCACCAAAAATACATGAGTAAAAGTAAAAACCCTTTATAGTCCGTTCTTTAACGGTAAAATGTTGCAAAATCTCTAAATTTTAACGAACCGCTTGGATTGACATGAAATTTGGCATACACATAGCTAACAAGTCAAAGAAAAAAGTGATATTGTGCCGATATGTGCTTTTGCCCTGGGGGTGGTTTTCATCCCTTCTTGGGGGTGAAAAAATATTCGTCCAAAGAAAGTCAGGAAATGGATAAACTGGCTAATTTTAAGTAACTTTTGTTTTATAGAGTGTTTTCACTAAGTCAATACTTTTCGAGTTATTTGGCAGTGAATATGTTCATTTTTTCAACAAAATAACCACGCTTTTAGGCGGTTCTTCGCAAATAACTCAAATAGTAAGTATTTTCTCGAAAAAACATTCTTAGCAAAAATATATCCTGTAAAAAATTTTAAAAAATGGTGTATATATCACGTCTCTGCACCTAGTAGAAGCAGAGTTATAGCTAATGAAAAATAGATTCATATTCGTCAAATTGCAAATACGTGAAATAACCAAAAATGAAGCACATTTCGGGGAAAACTCATTACAATTTATTTAAAGTATTTAAAAAAAGCTTCATTTTTGTTTTATAAAAAAAATTTCTAGCATCAAAATTAAACAAGTTAGGCTCAAAATAAAGTTAGTCCCTTTTGGTTTTGGTAAAAAAAATCGAGAAAATCACCCCCCAATTAGTATCTTAAATGAACTTAATCGTTACGACTTCATAAGTTTCTTGACTCGTGTATATATTGTTTATATGATCTGTAAGTTTCATCGGTTCAAAGTCTTTATTATTGAAAGGGCTGTAGTTAAAAGTTGTTGAACGAGTCACTGATCACGAATGTATGCAAATTTAGAAACATCAAATCTTAATCAATTTTTGTCTAACAGAAAAACAAAAAAATACATGATATTCAGAAAAGCAAATCTGATTTTTTTTTGTTTTTCGAGATTTTTGGTATCTCTAACAATTTTTAAGTTATTTTAAAAAAAATTATATTTTTCAAAATTTAAATTTTTAAAAATTTTACTTTGAAACCAAATTTTTTCAAAAATAAGCACTATGAATCGATGAAACTCATAGATCATATAAACACAACATAAGTAAAATAATTTGTGGAGCGGTAACGATTAATTTAATTTAAGTTGCTAATTAGGGGGTGGTCTTCCCGATTTTCTTTTGCAAAAACAAAAGGGACCAACTTTATTTTGAGCGTAACTTGCTTAAATTTAATGCTAGAAACTTTTTGTAAAAACATAAATAAAGCTTTTTTTAAACACTTTAAAAAAGTTAAAATAGGTTTTCCCCAGGAAGTGCTTAATTTTTTGGATATTTCACGTCGAAATATTCTATTTGAAATTTGGTGACTATGAATCTATTTTTCATTGGCTATAACTCTGGTTCTACGAGATCCAGAGACCTAACGAGTACACCATTTTTTTTGATTTTTTATAAGCTATATTTTTGCTAAGAACGTTTTTTTCGACAAAATACTTACTTTTTGAGTTATTTGCGAAAAACCGTCTAAAAATGTGGTTATTTTGTTGAAAAATGAACATATTCATTCGCAAATAACTCGAAAAGGGTTGACTTGGCGAAAAAGCTCTATAGAACAAAACTTACTTAAAATTAGTCAGTTTACCCATTTCCGGACTTATTTTGGACATATATTTTTTCACCCCCAAGAGGGGTGAAAGTCACCCCCAAGAGGGGGTGAAAGTCACCCCCAGGGCAAAAGCACACATCGGCACAATATCACTTTTTTTCTTTAACATGTAAGCTATAGGTATGCCAAATTTCATGTGAATCCAAGCGGTTCTTTAAAATTTAGAGCAAAAACCGTGAAAGAATGGACTGTTAAAGGTTAACAAAATATGTTAGTTACTTACATTATTATTAAAAAATTCAAGTGATGGATACAAATCCATATGGATATGGCCTTTGTCATCTTATGACTCCCCACAAGGCACGTGGGTTGCTTGTTTGAAGAGTAGTATGTCTTTACATTACAACTCGATTTGCTATTTACCGTCCGAGTTGCTACTCACCTTGCGTAATGTAAAGACATACTACACCAGAGGTCCCCAAACTATTTTTTCTGGTAGCTGGTAGACTACTTTAAAAAATTTACTGGTTTCGGTGGACCCCCTGCTGCTACATTTTTAAAATCGCGAATGTTTAGACAACGCGTTTTAGTTTAGAAAGTTTTACTTTTCCGCACGCGTGTTACTTTTCCGCACGCGTTTTACTTTTCCGCACTCGTTTTACTTTCCGCACGCGTGTTAATTTAGATATGTTAATATGGCCTTAAAGTAATTATAATACATGCAATAAACTAATATTAAGATATTATTTACTAATTTATTTCAAATATATCTTATTGTGTTCATGTTTTAATGAAATAAACGCGAGAATTCGATGAAATAAAATAATTTTGACATAATATTCGAAAGTCAAATCAGTAGACAATAACAGTGGTTTTGAATCGTCGTCATGGAAACCAAGATCGTCGTCATGCTAACCAATTATGCTGAAAGTTTGGTTTTGACAACCTTGTCAAAGAATTAATTTGTGTATGTATTTTCATATTAATTAAATTAATTGATTAAGATTTGGTCATTTTTTAAAAACACGTAGAAAAAATATTGTTCCTAACGCTTGCAGAAAGTCTCTTTTCCGCACTCGACTGCTTGCCGAACTCCCGCTTCGCGTCGTTCAGCAAACTGCAGTCGCGTGCGGAAAAGTATGACTTTCTGCCCTTGTTAGGAAAATAACTATTTGTGGCGATATTTTCCGAGTTATGGGGGGAAATAGTCACAATTAGAGCATAATTATTGAATTATCTCGTTTATTTAGAATTTAGTTTTAGAACAAAAATCTACCTAACAAAAATGGAGATAATTAGATTTTATACAATTTTGATCTCTTTCATTTTTTTGCTAAAATCAATATTTCAGGTAGTACGTATGCGGTAAAAGCGCCAGCATAAGACCTGATTGGTTTGATAGCATTGGTTTTTGTTCAATATCTCCGTTATTTTCAACTTTTCGACAAAAATGGTAGGAACTGAAATTGTTCCAAATAAATCGTGTTTACAATAATTGTTACAATTTTTTTTTACCATTTTCTTCGTATGGTCGATATTTTCCGAGTTGATTGTACTTACAGTAAACGCCTATATTTTTGTCTCTGGTATTATTCACGTATTTTTTTTTTGTATTGTAAAACTATACAAATTATTTTAACCAATTAAAATCCTGCGTTTTGGCTATCTCTGGGCAAATTTTCAGTCAAATCGAAGGACATGTATTTTGGGAATGGAGGAAAATGTAAAAACTGGTATTTTAACGTTTTCTACACTAAAATTAAAATTTCATCAAAAACTTATTTTGAATAAAAATAACTTGTTATATCTTTTATTGGCATACACATTAGTGATTTAGCCAGTTACAATTTAATGTTTTAGCTGTAACTAACCTAAATAATCCTAACTACCTTAAGCGAATATCCGAAAGAAAAATCAATAATTATAACAAAAGGAAAATGCGTTATAATGACATTTTTGAGACCCAACTATTAACCCACACTATTATCCCTCGTGGACCCTTGGAGGTCCACCTGGAGGGAATCACTGTACTACACTGAACAACTCGAGTTGCTATTCACCGTCCGTAATGTAGACACTATACTTCAAACAAGCAACTCACGTGCCTTGTGGGGAGTCATAAGATGCCAAAGGCCATATCCATGCGGATTTTTATCCATCTTTTGGAATTCTTAATAATAATGTAACTCTAACATATTTTGTTAACATTTAAAGGATTTTTAGCCATGTATTTTTGGTCGCTCAGCATGTGATTTGCCCGTATCAGCAATGATGATCAGCACTATGTAGATCAAAAACGAACTTTCGTTCCAAGACGAACGATCGAAGATGAATACGCGTCTCAATATTTTCCTTTCACATCTTTCCAGATTACCCTTATTTAATGTCCATGCCTCGCAGACATAGAATACGTCTACTTATTACTGTTTTGCATTCGGAGTCCGCCTCGGTGGCATCTGTGAAAATGGTATTTGGAGGAGCAGGTACAACTACGAGGTATGCCACATATATAAACATATATTTGGTGGTAAAGACGTAGTACCTCTTATGAGAATAGGAAGACTAAGATGGGCAGGACATCTGGTAAGATCACAGCATAACAACCCTCCAAGAAGAATCCTTATGTCACAACCTGTGTGAATAGAAATAGCGGTAGGCCAAAACTTAGATGGAAGGATGGTGTAGATGAGGATGGGAGAAAAATAGACCCAGCAAACTGGCAACGGTTGGCAATAAATAGGACTGACTGGCGTAATAGACTTGGGAAGGTCGAGGCTCTTTCATAGGGCTGTAGCACCATTGATGATATTCGGAGTCTGCCTTGTCTAGAAATGTTTTTTGAATTATTGAATTTATTATGGCTCTTAAACTGCCTAATTTTTTATTATATATATAACCGGTTCTATAGAGTTATACGCCTTCCGGTACCAAATCGCCAAGCCTGTCGATCTAGCCAGTCTCTTTTTTGTAGATTTCCTTCTGACATGGCTTTTGTAATTTCTTGTTTCCAGGAGATCGGTGGCCTTCCTCTTTTTCGTTTTTCTGGCGGTATCCATCCCATTGTTATTTTTGGAAGTCTTTCATCTCCCATTCGTTGAACGTGTCCATACCAAGTGAGTTGGTTCCGTTGTACCTCTTCCACTATTGTTTTCTGCCTACCTACTTTTTCTCTGATATTTTCATTTCGAACATGGTCAAATTTTGATATTCTGGCAGCTCTTCTAAAAATTATCCATTTCGGTAGTAAGCAGCTTATTTTCGGATTTTTTTGTCATTTGTCACACTTCCGAGCCATACGTTAAAATTGGTATCAGAATAGAGAATAGCGTCGTACATTCTCATTTTTGTATTTAAGGTTATGTTATGTTGCCACAAGACAGGGTTTAGGGCTCTAGTAACCTTTCTAGCCTTCGTTTTTTTTATTCCATTTTACTATTCTGGCATAGAGCTCCCATTTCTCTTTTTATTTCCATTTTTATCGAATACTACACTCAAGTATTCAAAGTTGTCCACCCTTTTAAAAGTATAGTTTTACCACTTACAGAAAACCCTACTTCTTCTTCTTTTTTTTTTCTACTGTCTTCATTTAGGTCCAACTCGAATGTCTGTGCTTCTTCAATAATTTTCTTCACCACTTTTGTTAATTCTTCCGCGGTTCTTGCTAAGGTCGTTAGATCGTCAGCGAATGTCATGCACTGATACTAAATTTTCATGATTGTTTCTTCCACCTTCATGCTGCATTTTCTGATTATCGTTTCTAACACTAAGTTGGATAATGTAGTGGATAAAGGGTCTCCCTGTCTCAAGCCTTTTGCGACCGTAAATTGATCTGACATGTGGCTATACCATGCAATTTCACAAGTACAGTTATTTAAACCCTCCGTTACTCGCACACGGTGTGGGAGACCGGGCCTGTAAATAAATTCCTGTAACTCTGCTTGTAGTGGGGATTTTGAATGGCTACTTCGTATACTTCTTCAGTGGTCAATCAACTGCGGGTAAAGTCAGGTCGCAGTGTAAAAAATAGTACTGTCCTTTTTTTTATTACGCAACACGGTCCCGTACACCGTGTGCGAGTATTTGTGCACCAATTTTTGTGTTTGGATCACACATCGATATTTTTAATTAGTAAGGTAATTTAAGATCTTTTCCTTATTTTCAATGTTTATAGATTAGTTTATTTATATTTATATATATATATATATATAAATATAAATAAGTATATAACTTACCCAGAACCATCAGAATGAGGTTTAGGGAGATATGTGGTTTACCAACAGAACAAGTACCAGTCGTAACACCAGGAACTTCAGATCGCTGTGCTGTTTGTGATTGTAAGAAAAATAGAAAAACAAAGTTTTACTGCCAAATATGCTCAAAATATCTGTGTTTGGAACACCATTGTTCCAATGAATGTGACACCATTGTGTATTTCATGTTTTAAAAACGTTAATTAATTTTTATAACTTTTTTTGTTACTACAATTACTCTTTATTTTTAATTTTTTTGTCTATTGAATTAAGATCTAAAGTTCTTAGTAAACAAATTTAACCATATTCAATTTTTTTTTCACTTCCAAAGTTTTTGTATATACATATAAATGGATAACAATGAAAATTATTAAATTTTTGATTAAAGTAATATAATGTGAACACAAACGCATATCTACAAAATTATATGATCATATATTCATTAAATAATTTAATCGTACACAATTTTGCAAAAAAAAATAATTTTAAAACACTGCTGACCCATATTTTTGGACCCGGTCTCCTGCACCGTGCGCGAGTATCCGATCACAAAAAGTTGGCGCGAGTAACGAAAGGTTAAGTATAATATGTCATATGCTTGTCTAAAATCCATAAAAAAAATGCACAGAAACTTTACCTTCATTACAAGTTGTTTGTATCTCCTAAGGAGAAGATTTGATCTATAGTAGATCTGTACTATCTAAAGCTGATCTGGTACTCATGTAAGATCCTTTGCGTATAGCAATTTAGTCTATTTCTTAATATGCTTGCCAAGATTTTGTATACAGTATCTAGTAAGTCTATACCTCTTCAGTCACATTTCAGTTTGGCTCCTTTTCTATGCAGGGGGCATATGCGGGCCTCCTACCAATCAGTTGGCATTATTTCATTTTCCCATACTTGCAGTATTAGATATTTCCTTGATCTCCACCAAACTTGATCATTTTTATGCATATGTCAGTCTCCCAGGACTTCTGTAATGTTTCATTTCTTGAATTGCTGTCACCACCCCTCTGTAGGCTGCCTTGCAACTATCTCATCTTCTCCAAATTCTCAGTTGTTTACGGCTTCGCGCTTTCGGACGTTTTTTCGGGCAGTGACTTTGGTATCCTATGTCCATCTTCTTAACACTCACCTCTTCGTTTTGAACTTTCCTTCTATCTGTTTGGAATCTCTTTTTCTTTCTACACAGAACTTTCAGTTTCCCTCGAAATATTTTAATATATTCTTGTTTTTTACTCTATATTATATTATCTATTGATAATTGCTTTCTGGTCTTCTCCTTTCACATTGCTATATCCAGAATGGGGGAAGAGTGTGAAATTCTCATAACCATCAAAACAAAAAAATTAGAATATCTAGGACATGTAATGAGAAATCAAGAACGTTACGGCCTTCTCCAACTGATTCTCCAAGGGAAGGTAAATGGTAAGAGAGGACCGGGAAGATGACGCATTTCCTGGCTTCAAAATTTACGAAAGTGGTATAACACGACTACCACTGAACTGTTCCGCGCTGCGGTAAACAAATTCAGGATAGCCATGATGATCGCCAACATCCGGAACGGTTAGGCACTTTAAGAAGATATCCAGATACTCTTCATCAAGCCAATATTTGTTTGTACTTCTGTTGAAGTCGCCCTTAACTATTTTCTCGCTAATTTAATTTATTCCCAGGCTTGCTCTGTTTCTCTGTTTGTAAACATTTTGGTCACATTGTTAGAGAATTTTATTTATATCTTCTTCATATTTATTTTTATTCTTTCTGCCTTAAATTTTTCCATTGTACTTTCCCTGCGTTTTCGTTTTCACTTTTTCTTCCTACCTTCTCCCACATGTGACTTTAATGAGGTATATAATTCAGCGCCGGATAAAGGGGCGGGCGACCGCCCGGGGCGCCGAATTTTTAGGGGCGCCAAATATTGAGGAATGCCGATAAAAAATTGAATATTTTTTACATCCATTATTTTTTATATTATCATCATTATTGAATAATAATTTTAATAACAAGAAAACTATTAAGCTATAATCAGAATCAATACCCCAAAAAAAGATTAATAGATAAAAACAAAAATTCTCTAATCAATGTAATCCTAATTTTTAATGCAACCTAAGATTTTTTATCACCCATACAATATTAATGTAAACTAAAATGTTTTTTACGATCTAAAAAGTTTGTTCAGTTTTTAAAAGGACATTTTTGTCACGTACCTATCACTTGTGGTAACAATGTATTTACATACATACTTTAAAAAATTGACAAAGATCAAATTTATGAATAATCAGGGATATTATAATACTGGCGCTTGTATATTATGTCAGGGATGTTAATAATATTATACTTCTCAATGGTTAAGGTTAAATAATTTTGTCTTTCTGTTCTGTAAACTTTGCGTTGACAAGATTGGCGTGTGTCCGTGGGTGTGTGATAATTAAAATGAAATAAAACAAAGATTTGTTAGATATTGAGAATTTGTGGTATTTTGGTATTAATTAGGTAATTTTCTTTATTTTTTGACGTTATACAAATTTCGGTAAGTAGGTATCCACGTAATAAAAAATATAAAATTTATGGTAGGAAACATAATATTAAATTGCACATTATCAGGAGGTACCTAAATGACGGGAATTTTGAACATTTGAAGTAATTTTTTAAAATTATTATTCTCATCTGTGTCAGTAAATAAATTTACCTATTCTTGCATTGAAAAGTGATTTATTTCTTCTTTTAACAATTTGTTCTGCCAATAAACGGGGTATGAATGAATTAGAAATGACAAGTTCTTTTTCATATGAATATACATATAGAAACGTAGATATCAAATTCTTCATTCATGTCAAAAAATGCGCAATAATTATCTCTTAAAACCCATCAAATTTCATTTGCATATTTCAACCGATTTTAGAGCACTAAATAAATCGTCGGTTTGTAAGAAAAATTTCAACAGCCTGTATCTCGGAAACGAATCATTTTCGTAGACTTAAACTTAGAAGAATTTAAACAGTTTTCACTGTATTGTCTTAAATGGACTGCATATTATATTATCCATTTTGATAGCTACTTTCTTATTCTTGTAGACTGCTTTTACTGCTATTATTAATATGCGTGGAACTTCGATGTATTCCATTGCTTCCCATAGTTTGGTTACTCATTATTTATGAGATAAGTAATAAAAACATAATAAATGCTTATTAATTGAATTCGTATAGCTTATATATTCTAAGAATAAACTCTTAAATTACGCGCATTGCGATTATTGAGCTACAACTCCTTCGCAAGAAAACCACCCCGTCTTCCCGTCTTAAGAGAGAGTTGTACTTAAAATGAATTAAATTAATTAGCCACTGACTAGCTAGACAACTAGCCAATTAATTAGCTGACTCAGACCCCCCCACTAAAATATTAAATTCCTGCTCAGTGTAACGAGCTCAAAATTTTTAATTTGCGAAATATGAAATTTTATAAATCAACGCTTTTTTAAATTTTTGTAAGTGGGGGGGGGGTAGCGCAACACGGTTTCTTTTTTGTTATTGTACAACATTATACACATTTTTTGTTGACAATGTGCATTTATCTTTATCTTTTTATCTCGCTGCTTTGTCGTTTGAACTTCCTTATGCTATGCCATATGTTGGATCAGTTATAAACAATAACTATTGTACTATTTTTTAAATAAATATATTTTTACATAGTTCCTTATAGCGAAATTTTGAATTTTTTGCCTTTTCTGATATTTTTTTATATTTGCAGTAAATTTGTAGGTATATTCTTGTATGAAAGGGCGCCAAATTTTATTTTGACCGGGGCGCTCAAAACCCTAAAACCGGCCCTGGGTCCTAATCGATTTAAGCTCCTCTCATATATCTAACCTTTTGAATCTTCTTCTTCTTCTTTAAGTGCCATCTCCGCCACGGAGGTCGGCAACATCATTGCTATTCGGATTTGAGAGACGGCTGCTCTGAAAAGTTCATTTGGTATTCAATGGTACCATTCATCCGTACCATTCTCTCAGCTTGCGCCGTCACGATATTCTGCGTCTGGTCTCCCTATGCTTCTTTTTCCTTGAATCTTTCCCTGCTTAATCAATAGGAGCAAGTTGTATCTCTCTCCACGTGTAGTATGTCCGAGATATTCCAATTTTCTTGTTTTGATGATACGTAAGATTTCCATTTCTTTATTCATCTTTCTCAGAACCTCTTTGTTTGTGACGTGTTCTGTCCACGATATTTTCAGAATCCTTCTGTACACCCATAGCCCGAATGGTTCTAGTTTTTTCATTGATGCAGCATTCAAGGTCCAAGCTTGCATTCCATAAAACAAAGTCGAGAAAACATAGCACCTAGCCAACCTAACTCTTAGCTCCAACTTCAAATCTCTTGTGCAGATCACTTTTCTCATTTCGTTAAAATTTGGTATAATCTTTTCTATTCTGATTTTGATTTCATGTAAGTATATCACCGGTAGAGTTGATCATTGTTCCAAGGTATGCATATTGGTAGACTCGTTCGACATTGGATCCGTTTATGAAGAGATTCTCGTTATTTCTTTGAGATTTCGACCTTTTGAATGATATTCATGTACATATTTACTTTCAATGATAACACGATCTATGATCTATCTGATTCATCATCCTTCCATCTAGAATTTAGGGAGACCCATGTACCTTTACAAAGTGTGTAACGTAATGGTCATAAATTAAACCACATATTCTGGGACCAAAAATAGTTCGGTTGAACCTAACTTACCTTAATACAAAGGTGCATATAAAAAAAGTTACAGCTCTTTGAAGTTACAAAATGAAAGTCGATTTTTTTCAATATGTCGAAAACTATTAGATATTTTTTATTGAAAATTGAATGAGGCATTTTTACGGCAGGAATATCTTTAAAAAAATATCAGTGAAATTTTTGTACCCCAAAAATTTTATTGGGGTTTTGTTCTCTTAAGCCCTCCAAACCCTTGTGTACGTTCCAATTAAATTATTATTGTGATACCATTACTTAAACACAATTTTTTTAAAACTTTTTTGCCTCCTAGTACTTTTTCGATAAGTCAGTTTTTATTGAGATATTTTGAACATTTGTAAAATCCACCACAATTTGTAAATGGTAAGATTACAGAGATCTGGTAATAATAGGAAAATTTATTTATGATTTACATTTTTTATAGGTATACATATTTTATGTATGTATACACCGTTCTTAGGCGTCAACGCCCTTCGGTAGGGATCTATGGGGGAGTTTCACCGAGCCGCAAGCCCTTATCCCTTGCCGTACTGCTCCCTCATAGGTCGATCAGATGCCCGCATATTCCAGTCTAAGCGCCAGATTCACATTTAGAATTTTATACTGACGCGTTAGCCTTTTTGTTTTTCCGATGGCCTGGGCTGGGCTTGAACGCACATACCTCACGGCGAAGTGAAGTGTGGGTCAGCCGCTAGTCGCACTGAGCTATCCGATCGACTTACATATTTTATAACATATTAAAAAAGAAGCCACATCTCGATAAAAACTGGCTTATTGAAAAAATACTAAGAAGTAAAAAAGTTTTAAAAACATTGTGTTTAACTAATTGTGCCACAATAATAAATTAATTGTAACGTACAAGAAGTTTGGGGAGACGTAAGGGAACAAAACCCTCATAAAATTATGGTGTGCACAAATTTCACTGTTATTTTTTTAAGATGCACCTGCCATAAGAATGCCACATGTCCATTTTCAATAAAAAATCTCTAATAGTTTTCGACTTATTAGAAAATATCGATTTTCATTTTGTAACTTCAAAGGGCTGTAACTTTTTGATGTGGCCATTTGTACTATCGTAAGTTCGGTTTAATCATCGAACTATTTATTGGTCCCAGAATGTGTGATTTCATATGACCTGCCTTTTTGTTACACCATCATGTATGTATATCTCTTTTCGTTTTAGTTGTGTGTTTTTAACTATCATGTTTTTTTGGGTGAAGTCGAGTTCGCTCCGCTTCGTTCAGGTATATTTTAGAAGGGTGCGAATTGGCTCCCGCATGAATGCGGGTAGGCTCTCATATAATCGCGGAAACATTAGACATTGTTGCCAAATCGTGTAATATTTATATTGCTTAGGAAATTTACATAGTGATATAGACTTTATATAGAAAAATTATACTTTTAGACAAATACTTTTAGAGTTTGTTTCAGTTCAACATTGGCATATGTGGCAATTTTTACACAAATTATCGGTGTCGGCCGGTATGCGCTCGACCGTTTTGCGCTCTTACCTGAAATCGGCCGGTTTGCGCTCTACACTCTAATACCCGAAAGTTAAGTTAGGACCGAAGGGTTAGGTCTTCCTCCTTTCCCATAGATATTTCTAGGAAGGTACCTGTTTCTAACAAAAAGACAAAATTTGAAAGAAGTGACAACGCTGGGTGATATTTTCGACATGTTTAGGTAAAATAAATTTTGTCTATGGGAGCCAATTCGGACTCTACCTTTTTTAGTTCAGGTAAAATTCTTACCATTGGGAGCGAACTCGACCCCGTCCGTTTTTTTCCATCGCATAGTTGACTTTCTAATCAGGATTGTTCTGGATTTCTAATTTTTAAAGATAACATCAACTGAGGTATTAAAAGTGGATGTTTTCGATTTTATTTTTCGGTGCAATACAGGGATGTAATACTTTGAATATTAATGGTGTTATAATGAGCTATAAATTGCCCATTAGTTTTAAACGATGATGTTATAACAAAAAATAAAAAGCACTGTTTTAAACTCAAATTTCTCAGTACTGTTCATTTCAAAACTTATAGTTCCATTGTTAATAATAGTTAATATAAATTTTTGTCATTTTCTTAAGAAATTTAATATTACATTTATCCCGAAAACATGAAAGTAGACATGCTAAATAATATAATTGTGTTTCACGATATTGTACTATACATTAGTCTTCGCAAAAAATATTTAATTTTAGATACCACAGATAAATCGCAAGACCCCAAACCGCTGTTAGCATACGCAGTCATATCGATCTCAAAAGAAATTCCATCTTATTCGTAGAAGATATTTTCAATAAGGTCGAAGGAGCAACAAAAAGTTGGAGATAAGGTCTATGACAATAGGTTCGTTCCACGACGACACATTTGTACGATCCCTTGAACCGTCACGAAATCGATTGGACTGTTTTAATGCGCAGAGTCGCCCTTGAACGGTTTTCTTTCGATCCCGAACCGATTACCGGTACGTAACGCTCTTGGACAGTCTTTGAACGTATTTGTGTACCATTTCAAGTTAGAGTTACGCCTGAGCCATTTTCAGTACGAGTACCACTAGTAATTTGCTAGATGGTTAGAAATTATCATTTCTAACATGTTCAATAAACATCACTTCAACTTCAAAATCTTCCTCAAAATCGATATCTGACAAATCGCTGTCTTTTATAAAAAAAAAATAAATTATCCATATTTTTAAGATTAATTAAAAAAAATTAATAATTATTTAAACGAAATTCAAGATTCACAGATACTAATAGCGTGGATTGTGGATTATTCTATTATTGAATCATCAGCTGATCTCATAGCAGTGACCAGTAAAAATGAAAACAATCCAACTGCGCAAGTCAGTACAAATAGTTTCTGCTTGAAGGCATGTATCAAAAGGACCGTTCAGTTACCGATTTCGAAACGGTACATGGATCGCTTGGAACAACACAGTGTACGATACGAATCATCGTTCATGTTCGCTTGGAACGCATTTTTTATAATGCGCATGACGAGGGCAGTACGAAGGACGGTTTTCATGTCACTTGGAACTTGGAACGCGCCTAATATGAAGACAAAACTAAATTATCACATCATCATCGGTACTACGGTGCGAGTACATTCGGTCCTGATTCGGTCCCATCAGTGATGTGTGAGGGAGGGTCCCATAATCGTAGCTTGGTATCAGTTTACCACTCAATTTTCCTGGTATCCTTATTCCTCCTTATACTCATGAACCCTTATCGGCCCCTTTTAACCTAAAGTCGTGTAGTTCTCTCGGCTTTCTCGAATAGAGTACGACTTGCTAGGTTCTGAATAATGTAGGCGTCTAATTTTTATTTGAGTTCGGCTATTTTGTTGTATTCGTATTTATTGTACAGGGTGTTTGGTAAAGAATGGGCCATAGCTTAACCGTAGATTCCTGAGGTTAAAATAGGTCGATTTATGCTAACTTACTTTAGTACAAAAGTTGATATTAACCGAAATACAGGGTGTCAAAGTTAAACTTTTATTTTATTTATTCTTGAATATTTCCCGACAGGCATGGGATAATTCACGAAATTTGGTAAGCGGGGGTTTTTTGGGATGAGAAATCTAAATTCGCCACCAAAATGATGTATTGCCCAGAGGGCGCCACATACGTCTTTCAGTGCTCATTTAATACGTTCAGTTGTTTTATCCCCCACTTTACATACTATTTGAATCAAAATTTTTATTCTCTTAATATTTTTTATTTAAAAAAAGTATATGTACTACATTTATCTCGTTACATTCAACTGTTTTCGAGATAAACGCATTTTAAATGTGCAATATAACATATTTTTGTGCGTAATATCATTGTAGTTATTATATATATAATATATAATATAATATATAATATATAATATATAATATATAATATATAATATATAATATATAATATATAATATATAATATATAATATATAATATATAATATATAATATATAATATATAATATAATATATTATAGACCCGAAAAATAAACTTGAAACCATAATAATTGTGCCAGTTCTTATATTTATGTCATTGGATCGCAAATTCCATTTGAAGAAATTTGCGATACATTTTTGTAAATTTTTATGGTTTTAAGTTATTTTTCTGGTGTAACTACAATGATAATATGCAAAAATTATGTTGACTCACATATTTAAAATGTGTTTATCTCAAAAACGGTTGAGTTTAGCGGGATGAATGTAGTACACCTTTTTTAAGTAAAACTATTAAGAGACTAAAAATTTTGATTCAAAAAGTATGTAGAGTGGGGGATAAAAAAACTGAACGTATTAAATGAGCACTGAAAGACGTATGTGGCGCCCTCTGGGTAATACATAATTTTTGGTGGCGAATTTAGATTTCTCGTCCCAAAAAACCCCCGTTTACCAAATTTTGTGTTATTATCCCATGCCTGTCAGGAAATATTCAATAATAAATTAAATAAAAGTTTAACTTTGACACCCTGTATTTCGGTTATTATCAACTTTCGTACTAACGTAAGTTAGCTTAAATCGACCTCTTTTAACCTCAGGAATCTAAGGTTAAGCTATGACCCATTCTTTACCAAACACCCTGTATATGTATACATACTTATATCGATGATGCCAAGTTTTAATTACTTTATTGGGCATAATCAGATTAAAGTTTTACCAAACGAAAAAAGCCACAATTCGAACATAATAAAAATATTAACAGATAGCCCAATAAATGAACGGGAAATTCGGCAATACCGTGTAATTTTCAGGGGCAACTCCGAATTGCATGAAAATTTGGATTTATGTTCTACGTACCCTCCACTTCAAAGTTGAAATTGTGCCGTTGGTTGCTGTTACTTGGGGGGTGACAGTCACCCCTTCTCGGGCGTGAAAAAACATACGTTCAAGATAAGACCGGAAATGGATAAATTGACTAATTTTAAGCAACTTTTGTTCTATAGAGCTTTTTACGTAAGTCAATACTTTTCGAGTTATTTGCCATTGAAAATGTTGATTTTTCGACAAAATACTACGTTTTCAGACGGTTTTTCGCAAATAACTCAAAAAGTAAACATTTTATCGAAAAAAATATTCTTAGCAGGTGTAGCTTATAAAAAACCCAAAAAAAATGGTGTATCAGTAAAGTCTATCAATCAAATAAAAACAAAGTTGTAGCTCATGAAAAATACGTTCTTATTCGTCTAATTCCAAATCGAATATTTCAAGGTGAAGTCACCGAAAAATTAAGCACTTTTCGGGAAAAACCCGTTTAAACTTTTTTAAATGTTTATAAAAAGCTTTGATTTAATTGTTAAAAAAAGTTTTAGCATTAAAAATAAGCGAGTTACGCTCAAAATAAAGTTGCCCCTCTTTTTTTTTGTAAAAAATCATGAAAATCTCGCCGTGTTTAGCTCCCCAAATGAAATTAATCGCTACCGCTTTATAAACAATTTACTTACCTATCTATTTTTTATATGATCTGTCAGTCTCACCGGTTTAAAGTGTTTATTTTTGAAAGGGTTATAATTGAGAAAGCTTGAATGGTTCACTAATAACGAGTGTATGCAAATTTTGAACAGCCATATCTTAACCAATTTTTGTCTTAAGGAGAAACAAAATGAAACTAACATATTTATAATAGCAAAACCTACATTTTTTTACTCTTTAAGATTTTTCTTATCACTAATACTTTTTAAGTTATTTTGAAAAAATGAGATTTTTCAAAAATTTTTAGAAATTTTTTTTTTACTATAAAACCAAATGTTTCCCTAAAGAAGCACTTCAAACCAATCAAACTTACAGATCATATAAACAATACACATACAGTTAAAATAGATGGTAAAGCCAAACGATTAATTTCATTTAGGGTGCTAAATAGAGGGAGGTTTTCACGATTTTTTTACTAAAAAAAAAGGGGAAAACTTTTTTTTCAGTGTAACTCGTTTATTTTTGATGCTGTAAACTTTTGTAAAAAAAAACAAATAATAAGGATAATATTTGTGTGGTGGAGTGGGCTATAGTTCCTTTAATTTTGCTGGCCTTGACTGTTCCTTCTGTTGCTTTGAATAATGTGGTTGCCTGGGAATCGCTTTGTCGCACTCCTGTTTCTATTGCACTTGATTTTGTGCTACTTTTTTGTTTTAACTTTAGCTCGAGATCCATGCATAGTCATTTTTGTTAATCTGATTAACTTTGCTGGTATATCTTGATTTTTCATTTCAATAAATAAATAACATATTTCTTCCAATACAGTCAAAGGCTTGTCTGAAGTCTACGAAGAGGATGTGGAGTTCTATGTTATGTTCGTGGCATTTTTCGATTGTTTGTGTAATTATGTGGATCGCATTTGTAGTGGATCTGCCTTCTCCGAATCCTTCCTGGTAGTCCCCAATTTGTGAATTGAGTGCGTTTTTTCTGATAAGGGGTGTTAAAATTTTATATGTTGTACTTAGTAGAGATATTCCTCTATAGTTGTTATAGTTTGTTACTTCTCCTTTCTTAAATATTGGTATAATTCTGCCTTCTTTCCAATCCTCTATTAGGTTATAGATGCTTGTTAATAACTTTTTCCCTCCGTTTTTAATTAGTTCGTTGAGAATTTCATCTGGGCCGTGTTCTTTTCTGTTTCATTTTTTGATGTCTAAATATTCATATGTTGGTATCCCTATTTCATTATCTCTCATGTTTTCCATTGCTCCTACTTCCTCTTCCGGGCTTTCTTTGCATCTATATAGTTCTGTGAAGTGTGTTTCCCATGATCTATTGTCAATTTTAACTACTGGTTTGCCTTTCCTTTGTTGAGCTTTTAGGTATCCAAATAGTTGGTCGCTGTCGTTACTATTATTTTCTAGGTCCTTTAACCCATTAACCGCCAAGCAAAGAAATACTGCAATAATATGTAATATATTTGATTAATTAGAGTAAAATAAACTTAAACATTCGTAAACAATTTTTTTTACACTTTGATAATGGCAGGTGTCACAACAACAAAATGGTTCGTTTTCGAACCTTTGGCGGAAATGAGATATAAAAATTGAAATACACAATTTTATTTGTTGTGAAAAGTCTTAAAACATTTAGAGTCTAAATGGGCCTGGAAGTTTTCATAAACAAAAATAATATGGTTAGAACATTACCTACACCTTCTTCAGCTTCTTTGTCAAAAACGAAGTCGAACGGCCCTCTGTCCTTTTTAGAAATTATTTTAGATATTTCAAGTTTACACTTTCCAATCCTGTATCTTGCACTGTGCCAGTTGCATAAATTCGACAAATCGACATATTGTCTACTGTCTACAACACTACACAAACTCCCTTATGGAGCCCCCCGCCCCCCCACTCTAGATTATAACAAAACTGAATACCAGAATACCCGTCTTTCTAAAGGTACGTATCCACTATGTTCGTAATATTGGACCACCGAGGCACTGCCGCACGGTCGGTCGTTGGCGCATTGTTGCACGGTCCGGGAGCGCCAACCATCCACTATGTTCACGAACCTCTTGCACTCCGCGCTCCCTGCAACTGCTCCAATCGATACGGTATGCGTTCCTCTACATATAAACCGACACCAATTGGAACGCCGAGGCGGAGCGCGCACTGTTGCACGGTCCGGGAGTGCCTACCATTCACTAAGTTTACAAACCTCTTGCGCTCCGCGCTCCCTGCAACTGCTCCCATCTACATGCATGCGCTCCTCTACATATAAACCGCCACCTATTGGACCGTTGAGGCGGAGCGCACACTGTTGCATGGTCCGAGAGCGCCAACCATCCACTATGTTCACGAACTTCTTGCGCTCCCTGCAACTGCTCCAATCGATACGGTATGCGCTCCCTTACATATAAACCGCCCCAGATTGGAGCGCCGAGGCAGATTGCGCACAATTGCACAGCCCGGGAGCGCCAAACGTGTCCACCATGTGGAGCAGTTGCAGGAGCTCGGAGTGCAAGCATAGTGGATACGTGTTTTTACACATAATAAAGAAATATCCCAACAAATTACTGCCTGTGCATCACCTTGAACTTATTCCTGATCAGACAGGATTATATGTCGACTTCCGCCAATGGTTCGTTATCGAACCATTATTTTCAAACACGAGATTTGATGACTCAGAAATCATTTTTTTTTTGTATTTTTATAACAATTGGTGTACAAATAGGTTAAAAAAATAATGTTTTAATTTATTTGACCACAAAAGTGTTATGCCGATAAAATTACTACAGTAAAAATAAAGTTGCGTCGAAGGATTGAAAATGTCGGACATTTAGAAAATATTTTTGTGATGAAAGCATGAGTTTCTAAATTAAACAAAATTAAATTTAGTTGCACTTATATCTTCTGGTTGCTTAAAAAATAGAAAGATTTAAAAAAAATTAACGAATTGCCAAAAAAAAATTCTACAAATAAATGGTGCGTTTTCGCACCTTTGGTGCTAAATGGGTTAACAGCTCTTCCATCCTCAGTTTTTTTTGTTCTTGCAACATTTATATGCTACTTTCTTTTTTTCTTTGTATTCGTTTCGATGATGTTCTTCTATAGTTGATATCCATTTCAAAAGACCTATACAAGGAGTTTCAAAAATGCAAATTTTCAGCCATAAGAGAAAAACAACCGTTTGCCAATAGTCAACACCAATTACGACAACCAAATTTAACATACACATGGCCAGCAAAAAAAACAGAGAATGCCAGCATATCAACAACTCACAATACGAAAGATGCAGATTCAGACAAATAATGATACTGCCATATATACAATGATAAAATAGACTAGAAAATATTATTACTGGATTAGCAGATAGATTAGACGATTTATCAATTCGCTTAGCAGCACTCAAATCCAGAATCATCTTCAGGTAATTAATATTATTAACCTCAAAAGTCACCAATACAGGTTAACCTACATATATTAGCCAACAGACAGTAGACAATTCCCACCTCTTCTTGTTTTCTGTATAACTAAATGTATCATCTAACAGTTACATCATGCTTTAACCTAATATACAACCATCCGCTAGTATTATTTCTCACAGACGAAGTTGATAGCACCAAAGATAGGCAAGTTATGATGAAAATAAGGGAACCCTTAGATTTCATAGAACTCCATAGACCCCATAGAACTTACCCTAATGCACCCTTTGCCTAGGTACAGGGACTAATTCACCCCTTTCTCAAAAACGCACTCCTTTAAATGGTAGCACTTCGCCGGTTTTTTCATATTTAGAGATCCATTGACAATATGAAACAATAAAACCCCCTTAACGTTGTAGTTCCTCTCTAAAGTACATAATCAATAGATATCTAGACATTCTCTTTTTGTTTTTATATCGTTTATAATTTTTAACATGAATTCTGGTAAAACATAATAATAAACGTCGAGATAAGTTTATAGTTTATACCATAAATACATGAGAATGTTTTCGGACGATATTCATCATTTTATGGAAATTCATGTGGACGGTTACCAAAGTTCTCAGCGGGACATAAGTGCAACGTTGAAAAATAGACATATTTGACCTGTAAAAAATATATAATAAAATGCTAAATGGCCTAAACACTAAATTTACATCTGAAGATAAAGAGATACATCTGTAGATAGCCGTGACAAACGTATAGTGGGTTGTTAGTTAAACAATGCGGTAGTCAGTTCCAAAAACTCATAAATTACGCTGCAAGTGGTTTTCGGGGTTGACTCTCTTCTTAACCCCCTGTTTGGCTATAGAAATGGAAAACTACGGGTGTTATTGAAGGAACAGATAGTTTTAATTTTGTGGCAAACTAATAATTATTATTATTGAATTCTAGACAATTTTACTTTAAATACAAATACAAGAAATGGAAGAGATGGATAGAAGATGAATAAAACCTCCGACGCCCCTGATGGGCATAAGGAGTTTCGAGAAAGAAGAAGAAGATACAAATACCAGAAAACTCAAGAAATATTTTTAGTTCATACAACGAATAAAAAGGTTAAGAAGTTGTTTAAATTAAGCTGTATTAGTCAATCATCCCACTCTGTATATTTATTCTTCTAGTTCTGAGAAAAAATCACCCACCTGAGATATCTACGGTGTCAAGAATATTGAGCTTTGAGAATACTCTTTCTGTTTTATATAAGCCCTAGGTGTAGACCTGGGCATTTAGCACTAAAAGCAGTGAAATAAATCGATTCTTAAATACAGCATCTATAGAAAAATGGGTGGAAATGCATACTTGCATTTTAAACTGCATAAAATGCACCCAAAAAGTGCATAAACATGTCAAAATCCCTATAATAAGTACCAGATTTGTTGCTAAACACGACTACGCTATCACAACCGACCTCCGGGGCACCTGGTACCCAGGGTCACAGCTAAGGCACGTCACCTGAGATTCGAGGGCACCCCCGATAGTGGCTGCAAGACTTTGACGTGAGTTCTGCTGTAGGGCTGTAGTACAGCCCTATCTAAACTGTCAGCTTAAGCTTCCTACACCAGACTACAGTGGCTGTATCAAATACAGCCGCTGTAGTCTGGTGTAGGAAGTGGAACAAGTATGCATGTGTGAATGAGTAGGATCTCCCTAATAAGGAGCTCTTCGCTGAGTGTAGGTACCCCCTATAAACGGGCTAGGCCTGATGAATGGGAAGCATGAAAGGATGTGAAACGACCTTGCTAGATCAGTTCCTGTCACCACTTGGCTCTCTGGGGTATCTGGGAATCTCTCCTAGGTAGTCTAGACACCAGAAGTGGACGAATTGCTTCAGCGACCAAGAAGCAGCCTACCCCAAACCCACCCAAGCTAAGGTGGATGGTAATCGTGCCGATGGCTGGATGGCCACAGGATGTATGTGGTCGTGAACGATCCCCTTGGGGTACCAGGCGAAACCCCATTGCATATAGCCTAAAGAATGAGGAAGGCCAGAGAGGCGGCAAGGAAGGCACCTACGGGAGCCACCCATCCCTCTCCAGCCCCTCCAAAAACAAAGGTGAGGGTGCCCGCATCGGAAGCTCTCAACAGTTCCACCTCTAAAAGAGGACAGGAACCGACAGCCCCCGGTGTGAAGCGCCTTCACCCAAGTACTTCCATGGAAGGCGCAGAAGCACAAGAAGGTACGCAGCGGTGGAAACACCACTGCCCCTTCCCAAAGCTTCGCGGAAGCCGCCGTAACACACCTTAGGGTAGCTATCATAGATAAGGTAAACCCGTACGGCAAGCTTTCTGTCGACCGGGAAAACCTTATCAAACGCAGCCTCATGGAGGAATTGGACAGAGCAATCTTGTTCACCTCCAACAGCCAAGCAAAAGAACCCACATTTAAGTCGTGGACCTATTCTGGTGAGATCATCAGAGTAGAGTGCGATGACGACGAGGCACTTGCGTGGCTAAAAAAGGCTATAGATGACCTCAAACCGTGGGAGGACGCATCACTGGCTGTTTTCAGTCAGGATAAGCTGCTCAAGGTTACTAAAGCCTCTCTATGGATCTCGGAGAATGTTACTAACACCTCCGATGACACAGAAAGAGTGCTGCGGAGGCTAACGGCGCAAAATCCAGACGTGCCAGTTGCGAGATGGTGCACCTTCTACCATGAGGCCAAAACCGATCCAAACGGACACCTGTTCGTCTTCGGAATCGGAGACGAGGACATGGCTGTCCTTAAGAAAAGAGCAATGAGGCTGAGCTACGCGTTCACCTCATTGACTCTAAAAGCAAGCAAACCAAAAGATGGAGGGCACCTCCTCGGAACCAGGGACCTCAGATACTCGGCAGCCGGATACGGTCACTGAGACTGAGACACCCATGGTGTTAAAGCAGGACGACGACCATTAGATGGTGGTCGACGAACCCTGCAGAGGAAGCACCGAAATGACTAAGGCTGCCGCCTCATCAAGTGAGGAGGAAATGGACGCCTAAAAGGAACCAATACGAGACCTTCGCCATGGGCAGGGGCGTCGGGAAAAAAGTAACGATTATTCAATGCAACCTCCAGCACAAAAAAGTGGCAACCGCGACACTCTGCCGCCACATGGATGTAAAGGAGGATGCAATAGCATTAATCCAAGAACTTTGGATAATTAAGATCAAAATAACTGGTTTTGGCAGTCTAAATGGTCAAATCTTACCAAGCAACCAACAACCGAGAGCAGCAATATATGTATGTTCCCAGGAAAATCAAAGCCTCCCCCTGGTGCAGTTTTGCACCTCAGACGTAACTGCTGTTAAAGTAAAATACCCATGGGGAAAATGCAAAAACAAAGAGTTGGTACTAGCATCGGTCTACCTACCCTCAGATGCAGCCACCCTACCACCAACAAAGGAAATGGAAGATCTGGTAGACCATTGTCTTAGCCTGAAGGTAGAACTTATTATCGGCTGCGATTCGAATTCTCACCATCTAGGCAGCAAAGGTAACAACTCTCGAGGTAAGTCTCTTTATGACTATATTATTAGTAAAGATTTGTATATCTTAAATAGAGGCACGGACACGGAACCTACATTTATTAATGTTCGTAGCCAAACAGTTATAGATATCACGCTAGCAACAGCAGAAATATCTAATAAAATTCAGAACTGGCAGGTCTCAGAGGACATCTCTATGTCTGATCACCGCTGGTTGACCTATATTATTAGTCTGGAAAAAAGCCTTATCAAATCTCGCGACCCCAGGAGGACGGATGTAGAACTCTACAACCGTCTCTTAGAAGATGCTCTGCGGAATGAAAAGGCTTTAACTCCAGGAACTAATACAGAATTGGAAAGGTACACGGTATCTATACAAAATAAAATAAGCTACGCTTATAAAAAGTCCAATCCGATAAGGATGGTCCAAGAAAATCGCAAAACCAACTCTTGGTCGAACTGGAACACCTTAGAAAGACAGCAAGAACTTCTTTTAATAAAGCAAAACGCACCAAACTTAAAGAGGATTGGAATATTTATCAATCAAACCTCAGAAAGTTTAAGAAAGTCTACAGACAAAAACAAAGAGCTGCTTGGAGAGCCTACTCTGAGGAAATCGAAGATTTTCCGCAAGCTTCCAGGCAACAAAAAGCGCTCTCAAAAGATCCACATCGGCATATCAGCATACTAACAAAGGAAGATGGAAGCAAAACTTCCAATATTTGCGAAAGTGCTGAGGTCCTGATGAAAATACACTTCCCCGGTTCTAGCGTTTCAAAAGCACCGAACTGGATGGAAGAAAAATTCATACCCACACCAAATGACTGGCATCTTACCAGAACATTAATTAGTGAGGAAAAGATAAGATGGGCCATATCGTGCTTCGCCCCTTTCAAGTCACCAGGGCCTGACGGCATATATCCAGCCCTACTACGGTGGGGACTGGATATCCTTCTGCCGCACCTGTGGGAATGTTCAGAGCCTCCTTGGCTCTGAGATATATTCCTAGAGAGTGGAGAGAGGTACGTGTGGTCTTCATACCAAAACCAGGTAGGATGGATTACACTCTACCGAAGGCTTTCCGACCAATTAGCCTAACATCTTTTCTCTTGAAAACGATGGAAAGGCTATGCGAGAGGTACATAAGAGATGAAGTTCTGGTTCATAATCCACTTCATCCAAATTAACATGCATATACTTCGGGAAGATCTACCGATTCTGCACTTCATCAAGTAGTGGGAAGAATTGAAAGATCGCTGGATAATAAAGAATCCACCCTAGGTATATTCATAGACATTGAGGGAGCGTTTGATAAAACAACTTTCCCAACCATCACCCAACAGCTCAATGTCAGGAATGTCCCTCTGGCCATGAGCGAGTGGATATTCAGTATGCTGTCAAATAGAGCAATAAGCATAAACGTGTAGAAGACGTTTTGGTTAGAGGAATGGTTACGGGAGGATGTCCACAGGGGGTGTTCTATCACCACTCCTCTGGAACATAGTGTTGGATACCCTGGTTGACCAACTCCGCAAGAACGGTTTCTACACAATAGCCTATGCAGACGATATAACCGTCTTGCAAAGCGGTAAGTTTGAGAACACACTATGCGAGAGATTACAAGTTGCTCTCAGACTAATAGAAACATGGTGTAAGGAACACTCACTGTCTATAAATCAAAAAAGACAGAGATGATCCTCTTCACCAGAAAAAGAAGGATCACGGGCTTAATACCCCCTAGGATTCGAAACTGCAGTCTGAACTTCTCTGAAGAGGGGAAATACCTTGGTATTACCCTTGGCAGGAAGTTAACATGGAACGCTCACTTAGATAGTAGAGCTAAAAGAGCATATATTGCCTATGAACAGTGTTTACGAACGATCGGACGCACTTGGGGCCTTTCACTCAGGGTGGTCGCCTGGATCTACATTACTGTCATTAGGCCAATGCTAACTTACGGAGCCATTGCTAGGGTACCATACAGGCAACAGCCATCAACAAACTAAACCATATTCAACGGATGGCTTGTCTAAATATAACAGGTGTCATGAAAACAACACCAACTGCTGCAATGGAGTTGCTCATTGGCATTACTCCTTTAGACATATATGTCAGAGAGGTGGCGCTGATGACGATGATGAGATTACGCTCAGCGGGTGCAAACCTTGATGTAGGAATGGGACAATTGAGATGTCGTTTCTGGCGGGGTGAGCTGGAGGCACTGCCCCAGCTACATGCGGGCCATGGATGCGACTCAATTAAACCTACGTTTGTCTTCGACAAACCCTACAAAATCGAAACAAGACAACATAGGGAGTCAAACGTTGCAAATGCATATTGCATCTACACCGATGGCTCCAAAACGGAAGAAGGCTCAGGATGCAGAATATACTCCAGTTCACTAAACCTTAGTATACAATGGGATATGGGCAAAAATGCCAGCATAGTTCAGACTGAACTGGCTGGTATCTGTATAGCCACAAAAGAGATAATCGGGAAAGGTATAGCCGGCAAAACTATAATAATCTGCACAGACAGCAGACAAGCGCTACTAACCCTGAACAGACCACGTGTCATATCAGGGCTAGTAATGGAGTGTCATGAATCATTAGCCCAAGCTTCAGATGGTAACAACATCATCCTGAGGTGGGTTAAAGGACACAACGGAAATAAAGGCAACCGCATTAGTGACCAGCTAACTAGGAAGGCAGCAGGCCTAAGACTCTTAGGAATTGGTGATCTTTTTGGCTGGTCAACTGCAACAATCGCGGAAATTGTCAAATATCACTCCCACACGCAAACCATGAAAAGATGGGAAGAAGGGCCAGGATGTAGACTTGCCAAGGTACCTTCGGAAGTCAGCATCAGAAAAGTACTTGAGAATGACCAGGAAAAACCTACGCTTGACAGTTGGTTTTTTAACTGACCATTTAATTGTCAACTAAGAAAACACCTCCACACACTGGGGCTAGTAGACACATCTCTATGCAGGAGGTGTGAACGAGATGACGAAACTGTCGAGCATGTCCTATGTAAATGTCCGGGGTTATCGTCAATACGAGAGTATGCTTTCGGCGAGCCTTGGCCTACACCTGCCGATATAGGGGAGATGTCACCAGGTGATTTGTCCACCTTCCTGAAAATGGCAGGATGGATGATGAACTAAGGACGACAACCCCCTGGGAGGATGTACAATGGGTCAATTGTGGCCTAAGTGCTGTGGGACTTGACTCACACTCCCTACTCTACAGATACAGAAGCCCTAGGTGCAGATCTGGGCATTTAGTACTAAAAGCAGTGAAGTAAATCGATTTTTAAATACAGCATCTATAGAAAAATGGGTGGAAATGCATACTTGCATTTTAAACTGCATAAAATGCACCCAGACGTGCATAAACATGTCAAAATAACTATAATAAGTACCAGATTTTGTTTCTTGAAGGTTTCTGGGGTCGCTGAACACGACTACGCTATCACGACCGACTTCCGGGGTACCTGGTACCCAGGATCACTGCTGATGCAAACAGATTATTTGGAGGTGTTTGAAGTCCTGGTGCAGAGCACCTGGTGCCCAGTGTATCTACTAATGCACGTCATCCAGGGATTTTGGGAGCTTTCGGTATTAAATTGATGCAAGTAGATTACTCGATCTGTTTTTTGGGTTACTGAGAACGAATACGCCATCAGAACCGATAATCGGAGTACCTGGCGTCTACGTTCACGTCATCTTCTAGAGTTTCGAGGGATTTCGGCACTAAATTAATGCACACAGATTACACGAGGATTTTTGGGATTACTGAAGACAAATACGCCATCGGAACTGACACCCGGAGCACCTGGTGTCCAAGGTGACTGCTAAGGCATGTTGTCTTCCGGAGTTTAGAAAGTTTTTGGGCAGCAGGTACGTCGGGAGTTGCTTTTGATGGCGTATTCGTGTTCAGCAACTTCAAAAACCTCCAAGTAATCTGTTTATATCAATGTAGTGCGGATAACCCTCAAACCTCCAGATAACGTACCTTAGCAGTGACTCAGGGCACCAGGTGCTCCGTAAGTCGGTTCTGAAGGAGTACTCGTGTTCGGCGACCCTAAAAACCCCCCGAGTAACAAAATCTGGCCATTAATACATTTATTTTGACATGTTTATGCACTTTTGGATGCATTTTATGCACTTTAAAATGCAATTATGCATTTTCCCCATTTTTCTATAGTAGACTTTTCCTGATATCATCTTAAACGTAATGCAAATAGTTGTAAGTCTTTAGGTGCTGTATTTAAAAATCGATTTATTTTGTGCCAAATGCCCTGGTCTAGTGTCCTAGTTAGAGTTGCACAAGTTTGACTTGAATGTTTGAACTTGACTGAGTTTGACTTAATTTCAAGTCAAACTCAAGTCAATCCCTCTAACAAATAATTCAAGTTAAGTCAAACTGGTCAATCGTACAGGTTTGAAAATTCAAACTGTTTGTCAAACTAGTTTGAAAGAGTTTGAAATAGCTATTTGTATAACAAGGGAAGAAAGTTCTACTTTTCCTCCCGAGAATGAAGTTTACTTCCCGACGCGTAGCGGAGGGCAGTAATCATTCAAGGGAGGAAAAGGCACTTTATTCCCATGTTATACATATGGTTTTTCCACCTTCCTCAAATTAATAACAAGTCATTTTTTCATTTTTACTTTATTTATGTAACTAACCAACAAAATTTATTAAAACTAAAACTAACAAGTAGGTACAATATAACTGTCAACTGTCAAATATAAGTCAAATTGTTAATATAAACACTGTTATATACATTATAAATAAACGTTAAAATGTATAGATACTTACGTAATAGAAAATAGATATTGTCAATAAGTTATATTTCATGAATGAAATACAATGACGTCACTTTTACTTTTCCTCCCTAGGGAGGAAAAGTACAACTTTGGTCCCTACAATCAGGTCCGGAAAAGTATACTTTCGGTGGAGGTAGGTGGAAAAATATTTTATTTCGTAGATATATTTTTTTGTTGAGATAGACATGTCAGTTGCCAATTAAGATAAGAAATTTAATAATACATTGAGTGCCATATAAATCATCCTTTAGTTCCAATAATTTTAGTATTTGTTTCCCTCTACTCATTTTTAAAAATTATGTACAATAGAACACTGACACTTTCACAGTAAACTATTTTTCCACCTACCTCTACCGAAAGTATACTTTTCCGGACCTGATTGTAGGGAGCAAAGTTGTACTTTTCCTCCCTAGGGAGGAAAAGTAAAAGTGACATCATGGTATTTCATTCATGAAATATAACTTATTGACGCCCTGTACAATATCTATTTTCAACTACGTAAGTATCTATACATTTTAAGGTTTATTTATAAAACACTCTGTATTTTGCAGAATGGTAAAAAACAGTAAATTGTTATTTTGATTTAACAATGTTTACATTAATAATTTGACTTATATTTGACAGTTGACAGTTATATTGTACCTACTTGTTAGTTTTAGTTTTAATAAATTTTGTTGGTTAGTTACATAAATAAATTAAGTAAAAATGAAAAATGACTTGTTATTAATTTGAGGAAGGTGGAAAAACCATATGTATAACATGGGAGTAAAGTGCCTTTTCCTCCCTTGAATGATTACTGCTCTCCGCTACGCGTCGGGCAGTAAACTTCATTCTCGGGAGGAAAAGTAGCCTCCCTTGTTATACAAATAGCTATTAAGCACGCACAACAAAATTAAATAAAAAAATACTAAGTGAACAATTTGTGGTTTAAATGGGATCTAGCTATTTTCATAATTTTCTGCTTTTATAACCGATAACAATAAACACCGGCATGCACCATCTTCAACGACAGAACGAAAGTCATAAAAAAAAGGTTTAGGAAAGTTCAAAAGGAAGAAAACAAAGAACCTCAAAAATCTGTTTTCGTACCAACAGTATACGTTGACTTGCACTCTTAATACAAAGCAGACTTTTGAAATTAAAAGTTGTACTGTTGGAATAAAATCAATATTTATACATGAAAAACAGGCTATTGACTTATACTCTTAGTACAGGAATAATTAATAAACATTCAAAATTCAAAATATAGAAGAATCCCGAAAGGTCCATTTTATGACTTACACTATAGGTACTCTTAGTACATAGCACGTTAGATATAATATAGAGATTTTATATAGATTATTTGTATTTTCCAATTTAATTATATATAATAAATTACTTTTAATGGGAAATAAGCCACAATTTTACCAAAAAACTGATTTTATTAACGTAGTATTTTGTATTTTGACAACCAAACCCGATTTGGGCTTCGAAAATTGGTAAAATTGTGGCTTATTTCCCATTAAAAGTAATTTATTATAAAAATGCCACAAGAAAATAGCTTCAGAACAACATTAATTATATATAAACACAGCATTTTCACTTCAAAAAAATTCCATAATTTTTTGACCGAAACTTCAAAATTAATGTGTACATTGATGGGGACAAAATGTTATTCTGGCCAAACGCTTAGTTTAGCATAAACAGACCAAAGACGGTTAGTCGGTGCTTAGTCTACAATTGCGAAACTGTTATGAATGGCAGTTATGAATATATGGCAGTTATGAATGGCAGTTAAGAATGGCAGTTATGAATATAGTCTTGTTAGGCAAAACTAAAAACCCTTAATAGACAAAATGTCGCTTGGTTTATTTTTGTTTTTCTTAATAACCGTTAACGTGACAATAACAGGGATTTTTCCGAGATAGTTTTAGCTATGCGTCACCAGAATCCGCTGTTATCTCGATTTTAAAGAAATAGCGCTTGGTCGAGTATGCATAACGCCGTCCTTTTAAAGAATTAGTTCACTGTTTGTGATTTTGTAACGCTGTTTTTTATTTTTAGATAATAGAAGTATAGTCCGTCCGCTATAACTTTTCCCATGCGGTACGATTCATTTTCAATCAAATTAAGTCAAAACATAAATTGAAACGAACGTCGATGTGTATATACATTTTGTATACTGTATACGTATACTATATACTACACACATCGGCGTACGTTTCACTTTCTCTTTTGACTTAATTTGATTGAAAATGAATCGTACCGCATGGGAAAAGCAGGGATGGGCGGTGTCGATAATGTCATGTCGACAATTCGATTGTCGACATGTCGACAATCATGTCGATGTCGAGTGATTTAAAGTTGTTGCCAATGTCGACAATGTCGAGTATGTCGACAATTAGCAAACGATCAGAATGACGTTCCGTGCGCACTAATTTGAAATTTTAGGTTAATCTGGCTGCGCTGACTTATTGAAAAAGTATGCATTAATGTTTCAACAAGTTGCAAAGAGACCAAATAATCTCAAACTTTTGAAACTTTTAACCTCACTATTAACTTGCGATTGTCAAATTCATAGGATATTCCATAATTGTTTGATTGCAGGTTTTTCAAGTGTAAATGAATTTTAAATAGATTCATATAGAGACAATTTATTATGTGCAAACCTCATGATAGAGTAATGCAATGTAATGAATCTAAAATATTACCATATAGATGCAAAACCAGAAAAAACCAGCAAAACAAATTTTCATAGATTTTTAATTTTCTATCGTTACTCGTAAACTCGTAACATTTACAGAAAGGTTTAAAAAAATTAAAAAGAAACGTAAACCTAAACGTCAGTAAACGAGGTAAGATTCAAAACCACAATCAAACATATCTCAGTACATTGAAACCTTACCTTGTTTCCTAACATTTCGTTTACTTTTTTTTAAATTTTACTAACTCTTTATTATAATAATTATAGTATAATAATTACTGAAACAGTGTTGAATCTCTTCGTGCTTTGGCAGAGACTGCATAATAAAAACATTACAACATTTTGCGGTTTTGCTAATTTTTAACCAAAGAAAACATTTAACCAATAATACATCAAATAGTTGTACTTTCCCCGTCCATATCTACAATTTCTTCCTCGTCCAGGTCATAACTATTTTTATCAGGATATTCTCCCTTTAATGAAACATAAATATGTACCAATTTCTTGGAATTAGTGAACGTTAATCTATTTCTTATCAGACTGTGAATGTGTCCCCAATTTGAAAAGAGTCTCTCGATTTGAGCTGAGGAGGCTGGCATTTTTAGAAGTCTGAGAGCCATTTTAGCAAGAATTGGGCATTCCAGTTTGACCACTCGCCAAAATACTAGAGGCTTTTCAACTCCTTTTTCCCAAAGTGTTGAGAATATTCCTGAAATTGTAAACCTAATATATTAAAAATCAAAAGAGCGATAATTTTGTCTGAAAGACTTACCCCATTTAGTGTTAAATTTGTCCCATTCTTCTATGCCCTGATTGCACAACTTTCTGAGTAAGAACTGAGTTATTATACCAGTGTGCTCTGACGTAAGCTTGGAATTTTCATATTTCGGATGCAGATAGTACGCAGTTAATGCGTACACGTTTAACGCCATTTGTTGTCTGTGTTTCAATTTTTCTTTAAGGTTATCTGGCAGATTCAAATTGAGCAACAGATGAACGGCATCTGCTACAGATATGTCAGATTTCTGACAAACATTGATCAGATTACAAATGGGTTCATAAATTTCTATGTTCTGTTGAATCTCATCCACAAATTCATCGTTGAAGATTAATTCCTTGACTTTCGGCTTAATCTTTTTTTTTCGTTACAGCGGCTACTTGTTTCATATATACCAGATTTTCTAGGAGACTTTCGAAAGAATCTCGGTAAGAGCACCATCTTGTTTCGGCCGGCAATTTGAATCTGCGCCCTCCCTTATCAACTATCATTTTTTCTAAATCTGGTTGCTTAAATTCTTTGAGGACAATGACCACATTGTCGACTAACTTTTTATCCAGCACGTCTTTGGCTAAAAGGTTGCCGGTGTGGCTATTGCACGTAGAGTGCCACATGTTGTGCTTGAGGAGGGATCCCATTTTAATCATTGCACTAGCATTATCCGAAACTATACCGTACGCATCTACATCGTATTTTTCTTTTGCAATTTTTTTAGATTCTGTTATTATTTCGGCAAGTTTTTCTCCAGTCTCAGACTCCGTGGTTAAATCCCAAGCATCAAGAAAGGCATTTTTTCCGTCTGCACTATGCAACATTGTCACAACCGTTTTAGAATTAGTAGATGAGTTTTTCCAACCGTCACACAAAATGACTGACTCGGTTTCCACTTTTTTACGTGAAATCTCAATACAGTCTTCATAGCACTTATTTAAAAGCGATGTACAAAGTTTTTTCCGGCCAGGAATTTTGTCTAAATAAGCAGGACGGATCGTTTTTATAAAATTTTTAAAGAGAGGTGATTCTACCACAGTAAATGGTAAGTTACAGCCGAATATAAATTTGGCTAGTGCAGTGCTTATCTTCTCCTCTTCATACTCTTGTAATATGTCCATATAGTCGGTGATTTTCTTTGATTTTTTGGCTGGTCTAGCTTGAGATGTAGCGAATAAATTTCTTTTATTCGTGCTTGTGTAGCTTGTGCTGGAGGAAGTTGGAGTACTTAAGTTAGTCAAATTACTACTCTCAGTATCAGTAGTTGATAACATCATATTTTCAACAATACTATGAGTGCCTTGAATTGCTACACCATTGTTTTCTTCCAATTCCAATAAGGCGGCATCGGTATCTAATGAATTTTCTATAATTCCATCTAGCATGTTTTCAGGTGAAGTTCCAGTCACAACAGCTAGCGAACCATCTTCCATAACTTCGTAACTACCGTTCGTTGTATTCTAAAATTCAAAATAAAAAGAAACTCTAAGGTGACTAAATATGAAGGGCGGATCTACGGACACCCTGTATACAGAAGTTGGCATAGATACAGCGTTTTGTACTTAATTCAATAGGCCAATCCGTTTTTTGCCGTAAAATACTAAACTTGGTGTTTTTTAAATGGGACACCCTGTATATAGAGATGCAACAACGTGAAAACCTCAGAATACAAATTCTGGGGTGAAAACTGATGCAATTTATGTCCCCTTCCGAATTCGAATTAAATAGTAATCAAGAAATCTACAATAATATATAGTGCGTTATTTTCACTTCTTGCCGTTAGATGGCTATACGGTTTTTGACGCCATGTTTTCTCCAATATACTACTACCGAAATGGTGATCCATGCGTTGTTGAGTTATGCGGCTCCGAACACATTTTACGATTCATTTTTATATTATAGATAAATGTAATTTCAAAAAGTTCCCCCCAAAATTTTTTCTAGATCCGCCCCTGCTAAATATGTAGTAGAACATACGTCCTATATACTCACTTGTGGATTAACTGTAGGTGTAAAACCTGTGTCTGAGCCAGTATTTTCGTATCTCGAAACATGCGACATTTCATTATTGGATTGATTACCATTGCCACGATCTAACTTGCAGACGTTTCTTAAAATGAAAGTACGGGACGGGGTTAGTTATCAGCCGATACAAATATCAATTTCAGAGAATAAATCTCTATAGCTATCCAGCTAAAATTAATTAAAATATTTCTTCTTACCTGTGACTTTGCAATCTTGCTGCAGCTCTATTTTTTATCACATTTCCACATACACAACATTTAGCCGCGTGCTTTCCTTCTATCTTTAATACTTTGAATGATAATATATCATAGCTTTTATTCAGTTTTCTGCCACTCATTTTGATTCTGATCAGATCAGATCACATTCAAAGTTTACAACTGAATAATTTCATAACATAACCTCACTTTTTTCCATTATGGACACGTTGCTGACATTGTCGACATTGTCGACATTGTTGACACGTTCTCGACATTGTCGACACGTCTGTGTCGACAATTAAAGTCGACGTGTCGATGCCCATCTCTGGGGAAAAGTTATAGCGGACGGACTATATGTATGCACTTTGCAATTTTCATTGTTTTGAAATCACCTGCCGCAACATCAAATAAATCAATATAATTATTTTTCTTAGTTAATACTGCTTCGACTACAGATTGTTTCTCTTAATTTTTGCACTGGGAATACCTTCAATATCAGACTCAATTTGTTCTCGTACTTATTCTAAACCGAAAAATATCCAAATTCAGTTATTATCTTCCAAAGCCACACACTTCAAAACGAACGTAATAAAAAAGCCAAACATGGACGTCTAAATATGAACTACAAACTAATTTGCGGAGTAGCAGAGTACAGATTCAGACCTATCCAAATAAGTCACAACAAAATCCGTACGCTCTCAATAATTAGAATTGGAAATAAACACGTTGCCAATATATGGATATTCAAACTTCAAACTGTTTGAAGAAGTTTGATTTCAAGTTAAACCTAAAGATATCGAAATCAAGTCAAGTCAAACTTTTTTACAAAAAAAGTTTGATTTTCAAGTCAAGTCAAGTTTGTTGAATAAAATCAAACTAGTTTGACTTGATGCATCTCTAGTCCTAGTATGATTGTGTAGGTTATATTAGGTTAAATGTTAAATAAAACAAAACAAAATAAAACGAAAAATATTATTAACCGTTAAATACTACGGTTTAGTTAATATCTAACCATATCATAACATAATATATATCATAACATATCTAAGACCATAATAAATATACCTACACAATGTTAATCGGAGAACATTTTAAATAAAATTCTCTCTTAGACACACTCCTTACACATACAAAAAAATTGGTCAGATCCGGGAATTTAAAATGCAATTTACAATTTTTATTGGAGATAATCCAATAAATAAAAATTGGAGAAATAAATTTTAGGTGGTTTAAAAAAAGTTTATTTTGACGTTTTGTTTTCCACTTTGGAAATCGTTCTCAAAATACTAAAGGATAATAAATTGTTTAAAAATTTATTAATGTTTTGTATTTTGAGAACGATTTTCGAAGTGGTAATCGAAACGTCGAAATAAACTTATTTTAGAGAATTTAATAGTTGTATTATTTCGAGCAACGTTACCTTTAACTTGAGCCCATATCAACTCTATCGCATTAAGCTCACAATGATAGGATCGCAAGTGAGGTATTCCATACCTCGTTATCTGGCTATCTCCTCAATAACATATTTTTGATAATTTTGTTTATGGATGTTGGTAATATTTATACTACAATTACAATAAAGTTGCACTAGAAATAAACAAACCAAGATACGTTGAATGTTACGAGGAGCACTCTCAAATCATAATTTACTACGTATGTATACGGGCAATAACGTAAATCCGGCCAATAACGTTAATAACCGGCCAATATTTACAATGGCCTGTTGAATTAGTCATTATCGACAATGGCGGGATATTAGATAACTTTATTGTCCATAGAAACTGGACATTGATGATCATTTTAAATTCTTGATTACAATTCCATCATTGTCCGGTCAATGTCAACAACGCCCGTTGTTAATCGGTCAATGTTGAAATTTAGACTAAAAGATAGGTTATGTTTATTATTTGCTTCATTTCTGTGCTCGTGCTGAAATTATTCTTAGTAAATTTAGGTAAAAAGTGTTACAAAATGCCATGGTTCACTATATTGTCAAAATAAAAATGATTAGCCTTTAAAAGCTATCTTGTATAAAAAAAAATAATAGGACATCATACCTAATTTTATTTATTTATCAACATTGGCCATTTGCTTTTGGCCACTGTCGTTATTGACCGGTTATTGATGAAAACTCCAATTTTAGGTTATTTTTTTATAACATTGGCCAATAGCTAATGCTATTGTCGTTAATGGCCGGGCATTGTCGTTAATAACCAGGGGAAATGGACATTCACGACAATGCCCGGTCTTTAACGTCAATAGCCAATTTACATCATTATCCGTAACATATACATCGTAAATCCCAAATCATGATTTACAAAGTTTATGCATTGTAAATCATAATTCGGAAGTGCTCCTCGTATCGAAACATTCAACGTGTCTTGGTTTATTTATTTCTAGTGCATCTTTATTGTAATTTTCATATTATAGTTCTGTTTTTGTTCTGCATCGTCAAAGTTTAGTTCCTTAAAAATTTACTAGGTGGTAATTTAATTTTTCTTCATTGCGTTGTTGTTAATGTTGACTAATGGTAATCAACAGGCTGATTCTAACAGACCTGCAAGGAGACGAGATTTTAGTCCAAACAGCTAAGGGTCCCTACAGAAGGAGTACTTCTCCCGTCCTTTCGTCACTCCTGGTGGATAAATTGATTTCACTCCTTAACGCACTGGAAGACTGGAAGTGAAAGTGCAGGCCTATGCGGATGATCTAGTAATGGTACCTAAGAGCAAAATATGGAAATGTTCGATCTAGCACACACCAAAGAATATTAAACATCCTTACTAGGTGGTGCGACAGGGAAAAACAACAGGTTGGAAGTGGTACCAGATGCAATACAACCTAAACATAATTTCGTTTACCGTCCACATTCCAGAAAGGGACGAATTAGAGTCGAATAAAACAAATCTCATAATGGCATATCAATGATGGTATACATAATACATCTCTAAAACTGATGAAGGAGTTGACGCTGGGGTATACGGAGGGAAAATAAGACTAAACCTTAGTGAAAGGCTAGGTAATCACACTACTATCTTCAAAGCGGAAAGTTTTGCTTAGAGACGCGCATGCAGGAATTAATCAAGAGGAGTTGCAGGCACAAATCCATAATAATTATACAGTGCGGTGGAATAAGTGTTGCCCCCCCCTATTAACTTGTTTATTTTAAGAATATAAACAAAACGCTCGGACAGGTCGATTTTTAAACTAACCATAGTATATTATAGCATCAACGTTTCGAACTTTACGCGATCCCTCTTCAGGTGACAGGCATAACTTTGATTTTGTTAAATAGGAAAGTACATCATGTGACACCTCATTTAAAAGCTCTTAAAATACTGATTTCAAAAATGTATAATACTTTAATCCTGTTTGAGAGCGTAGGCGCAAAATTTCGGTCGAACTCTTTTTAAACGCATTTATTTTTTTCGAATTCTGAGAAAACTAATAAGTATTTTTGAAAAATTTAAACGCAGAATCAAAGATTAGATTATTACCGAGGACTTACAGTCCCTTATAATAAACAAAAAATTTCGTTTGAATGATATATTTGAAATTAAAAATCACACTAAATTTTCTCTTTTTATCACCACTGTGACTTATTAAAATAAACATTATAGGAGTTCTCAGTTACTTTGGATCATCGAGAATACTGTAATATTTCATTCTGCGTTTAAATTTTTCAAAAATATTTATTAGTTTTTTCAGGATTCGAAAAAAATGATTGCATTTAGAAAGAATTCGACCGAAATTTTGCGCCTACGCTCTCAAACAGGATTAGAGTATTATACATTTTTGAAATCAGTATTTTAAGAGCTTTTAAATGAGGTGTCACATGATGCACTTTCCCATTTAAAAAAATCAAAGTTATGCCTGTCACCTGAAGAGGGATCGAGAAAGTTCGAAACGTTGATGCTATAATATACTATGGTTGGTTTAAAAATCGACCTGTCCGAGCGTTTTGCTTATATTCTTAAAATAAACAAGTTAATAGGGGGGGGGGGGGGCAACACTTATTCCACCGCACTGTATGTTAGCCAGGCTGCAAATAAGGTACTGGAATCTAATCGGACTTCAAGTTAGTTTGAAACCGTCTTCATACTCTGTTTAGAATCGGAAAGAGTAATAAAGTACCTTTACTCTGGGTGTCTGGACATACTGGTATAGAAAGGAACGAAAAAGCGGACCTATTTGTCAGGAGAGGCACAAAAGTAACATTCATAGGTCCAGAACCTATCGATGGCATAGCAAGAAGCACAACCAAAAGAACTATATCAGTTGGGTGGAACGGATGAAACGTTACTACAGCAATTCTGCAACAGACTGCGATACATAAAAAAATGTACCATCAAAATATTTTCACTGTGGTGAAGGACAACTGAATATTTCCCGCTGATAGATTGTACCTAAAGAGCTGCATGGCTGTATAGAAGAATCCTGAGAATATCTCCTTACGTAGACAGAGAAACGAATGAAGATGTCTTACGATGACTTTCAAAAGAAAGAAAACTGAATAATGAAATAAAGATATCTTGCCGACACGTAATGAGAAGAACAAAAAAAAGAGGCTTCTGTAGAGAAAGATTTTAGGAGCAAGCTAGCGATTTTCGTTGGCAAGCGACGAATACAAATAGTCAACAGAATATAATATGTAAATGGTCATGATGATCTCCAAACTTCGAAAGAAGACGACACCTTAAAAAGAAGAAAGTGCTGCAAAAATAAATGATCAGCAAATTAAAAATCCTAGTCAGACTACAAAAACAGCAGGAGCTATTCCGAAACTAAACACTAAACCTAGCAATTTTCCGCAGTAAGATGAATCACTCTGCAACTTTTTGCATTCGATTGGAGAAAGTGTCAGGAAATTTCGTGAATAAAATTCATGGTAGTAAAATGAATTTTGCATTTTATGCATAAAAAAAAGCATCTCCCCACCGAGAGAACAATTTATTTTCTCCTATAACACTGATTTCTTTAAGCCATCTTTCTTAAAATTTAACATAATATTATATCATATTAACCTTAAACATACCGGTATACGTATAAAGAAACGAGTTTTTTTAAACAGAACTCAATAATTTCTTACATATAATTTCTTCAATACTAAGAAGTGCATTGATCGTTACATTTTTATTTTCTTATCCTGAAGTTTTTTTTCTTAAATTGAAAACTACAAATATTTTTCAGTATAAGAAATATATGTTAAGTTAATCTATATTTATGTTTGTGAACAAGAAATTTTCTTGCAATCAAATAAATATTTTAAATAATTTCTTCAATACTAAGAAGTGCATTGATCGTTACATTTTTATTTTCTTATCCTGAAGTTTTTTTTCTTAAATTGAAAACTACAAATATTTTTCAGTATAAGAAATATATATGTTAAGTTAATCTATATTTATGTTTGTGAACAAGAAATTATCTTGCAATCAAATAAATACAAGAAATAATTCTTCAGAAATATCCTCTGTAGTAACTGTGGTTACAAAATAAAAACTTTATCATTAAACCGAAATGTTACTTGCAAAGAGTTTCTCTTCCACAAAAGAATTGCGCAGATTAACTATTTATGATTTAATCGTCAGTGTTTGTCAAGATGGCGTGATATTAGGTCATGTTCATACAGATAGATTTTGGATTTGTTGGTGTTCTTTAAAAATTAACGGATATTTTGAAGGTACGTACATATATTTATTAAATAAAAGTAAATTGAGTAATTTAAGATGTACTAATAATATTGTTGCGTATCCGAATGGTTATAAGAGAAACATAATAATACCTATCTTTATATGCTTTTTAGGTATAATGATGAACAACTCTGAAAGAATGGAGCTTATTATTCTAACTGGGAAATAAGCCACAATTTAAAGCTGGGACAGAATGATATAATATATAGCTTCAGAACAATATTAAGAAAGGAGATATTAACCAACTGCGGGGCCTTCCAGAAATTGTAGAATTTTATACATGTAAGTATCTTTTTAAAAATGTGTATACTTATTTATCAACTATAATAGGTTTCTTAAATGTATCGTCTTATATAAGAATATACAATACAACGCTATATCCGCTAGGTATGTCAAATATGGCGGGTGCAACGCTGAGGATGTTTTCTGTTCATTTATTTGTGATAAAGAAATCAGTTTGCCTAAAAGAAATATTTTAATGGTTAAGAAATTTTATTGCCGAAAACTGTGAATTAGTTAATATGTATTAAATGACTTAAGATGTAAAGTAATAATACATTTCTGTAATAAAATTTCTTAATGATTAGGTATGCTGTCTCTTTTAGATTATAAAAATAAAGAAAATTACATATTATGTCTGCTTCAATGTTTTACATTGGTTGTATTTTCCCTCTTGTTTTAGCTAAACAATATTTATTGTGTGACTTTATATTATACAGATAAATAATTAATATTTCATTAACAAAAAGAAAAAAATAAACAAAGATGTGTAGGTTAAATAATGCTGTGTTTGAACTAAATATGATTGATTATTATTAGTAGATATTAATAGTTCTTATGTGGGGCCGTGTATTTGTTTTTTTTTTGTATTTTATAAATTTGTCAAAATAAATATCTATATCTTTATAAAAAAAATATTAAAATAAGTTTACTCTTTCTACATAACGATTTTGTTTTAGTGAATTGCTGATATACAAAGTGCTATTAACAAAAGAAGGAAAAATTGAGGAAGTTGGATTTGCCTCTCCATTCTTTTATTGTTGTGTAGAAGCCAGTGGTTTAAGAGTGGAGAAAATATTTGTATGTAATAATAACGTTTTATATCTTGTTTTTATTAATAAATAATGATTTTACCTTAACACAATGATTTATTTCGCCGTATGTAATATCACTTTATTTTCAAGAAATATTACTTAATTCTAAATATACGATTATATACAATACGAAATATATTTCTTAACATTAAATACATTAATTATTAATAGTAAGGTCCTTACTAAAAAATATTATTGCTCAGAAAGAATAGTTTTGTAATGTCAAGGAAATATATTCTTATGACTAATAAAATCAATTAACATCAAGTGTAATTTCTTTCTGATAAATGGGTTTGAAGTTTGCCAGAAAGTGATAGTTCAATCATGTTTAAAAGATATATTTATTTGGCTATAGTAAATTTTATTTGAAATATTTTAGAAAATTATATTATATTACATACGAAGATATATTTCTTAGGCAATATGCCAAGTCGATCTTTCTTAAATATAAATAAAGTTTCTTTATGTCAAGAATTTTTTTCTCTCGGTGCAAAGTGCACAGAAAATGAAAAATTTGCAACTCGGGAAATATCGACAGAAATAAGTTCAACTTTATTACTTTTGAGGTGTTCGAGATCCCTGAATACAATAAAATGACGATGGTCCTTGAGCTACCTAGTGCCCAGAGAGGAGCTGATCTGGAGTTTTATGTTATTTTCATTCAAATCAGTCGAAAGTCATCACTCGAAAGTTTTCGAGGTCGCTGAACACGAATATGGTGATGGTCTTCGAGCTCCTGGTGCCCAGGGTGGACCTCGTCTACTGGAGATTTATGTTATTTGTTATGGCATAAAACATATCGTCCCCTTAATACTACAACTAGGTAACTCGAAATTTTGATATTTTAAGCTATCTACCGTTTCCTATAGAATTTCTCACTCTCTTTTTAATACTACAACTAGATAAGTTCTATTCCCATTCTATACATGAGAATCCAATTACACAGTAAGAGCTATGTAATAAGTTCGAAATAAAAATTGTTGCTAAAAGTGGTCATCTTGAAATATCTAAAAGTGCATCTGACAACGTCAAAAATCTCTGCTGCAGCAAGTGTTTAATTTGATATACCTAATTGTGCGCCCGGGTAACATGTGTTATGGTTTGCCTCGTCCGGATATTTTTGAAGATACCTATTTGTGCAATTGTTGATAGCATAAGCTGTGAGGGTCATTGTTGTCCACGAAAATGCACAGAAAAATTTTCCTATGAAGAAAGATTGTAGATTTTTGAATATAGGTACTACTAGTAAGAATCCTATGAAAGAAAACGGGACTTTATTAATGGCCATACAGAAAAGAAAGATAAAGAAGGCATACTACAGAACAGTCCAGACGTCAAAAATCATTTTATTCTATTAAAAATACCTAAAAATTTTAATAGAAACCAGGTGTGTAAAACCATGTTCATCAATACCCTGGGAATTCGAAAAGGAATTGTATGAAAAGGAGAACCGAATTTATCCTCAGACCTTAACATCACTCTTATGTATTCACTCTACAATAAAGAATGCTGTCAGATCAACCAAAGACCAGCTAAATCTGCCATTTATAGATAGGTTTTTTCAGAGGAATATAATCTTGGCTTCAACAAACCTCATAAAGACCAGTACCGTGTTTGTATGGTCTATTACAACTCCCCCTTAAGCGATAAAGCATCTATGGAAACCGAATATCTCACTCACATAGCAGCCAAGAACAGAGCCTCTAATGAACAGATTAAGTAGATACCTAGTTGACGGAAAATTCCAACAGTAAACTCAGAAAACTCAAGTTGCAATTTTGATCTTCAGCAAGTGCTTTTGGTACCAAATGAGCCAACGAATAACGCTTTGTTTTACAAGCAAAGATTATAAATATTTAACTCCAGCAACTAATACAGAATGGGGAGCACAACCACACACTCTCCGCACTTCTGCCTTAGCAGTATGTTTTTCGGCCGCGGAGTTTGGACCATCAGTATGGGCAAGCTCTGCTCACGCAAAGAACGTCGACGTGGCTCTAAATGAAACGGTTCGTATAATATCGGGTTGCCTGAAACCGACACCTATCGAAGAGGTATATCCCATAGCTGGGATTGCTCCACCACCTATCAGGAGGAAGGTCGCGTCAGAGGTAGAACGAAAAAAGCAGGAGACGGACCGAAGACACCCCTTATATGACCACCAAACTCAGCCAAGCCGACTAAGATCTCGGAAAAGCTTCCTGAAAACATCAAGATCCATCCCCGAAGCGCCAGAGACGCGCCGAATACACCTATGGCAAGCGTCAGCTACCGCGACACATTTTCCTCCCTCAGAGGAAATGGCTGCTGGACACAATTTACCGTATCCAACTTGGAAAGCGCTAAACAGACTAAGAACCGGCGTTTCACGTTGTGCTAGTAACCTGAAAAAATGGGGATACCAGGAGGACGATACCTGCTGTGGCGCGATTCAGACCAGCCGGCATCTACTATCATGCACAGAGATGAGAGAGACCTGCAGAGAGGAAGACTTAATTATAGCAAATGACAGGGCCATCTATGTGGCCAACCATTGTAAATACAGAATTTAAAGTTGTTGGTGTTCCGCACACGGAAAGTAAGTAAGTAAGCACAAAATGCACTCATTTCTGCCGATATTTTCCAAGTTAAAAATTTTTCATTTTCTATACATTTTGGAGATGCTTTTTTCCTTCTGCACAAAATGCAATTTTATCACCATGAATTTTGTTCACGAACTTTCCTGACATTTTTCCAATCGAATGCAAAAAGTTGCATAGCGATTCACCTTACTCCAGAAAATTTGTCGGTTTGATACTTTTTAACGCTTCATTTCCTCGCATAAAAATCGCATTAGAAAACACTATCATAATTAAAAAAATATTCCGATGTGAATAAAATTTGTCGTAACTTCCTTGTATATTAACGGATAATATTGAACTCCATATTAAAATTAATGGAAATGAATATTTATGACGGCTGTCAAAAACAGTGATACATAAAGAAGACAATGAGATCTACACGGAGCAATTCTTTCTCCTCTAAAATAGACTTCTACCTGGCGCGCGTGTGGGACGACTCCACTTCTCCACGAGCCTCATTTATAAAGCTGCTTGTCCTCACAATTAAAATATATAATCGTATTTGGACAATTTATATTATTGATGAACGATAAATGGCCGGCCAGTATCATTTATCTTGTTTGTTGTGAACACGGATTGCCAACCCGAATAAGAATACTATCACATATCTGTATTTATGTCTTCTTCTTCCACCACCACCTGCAAGCCTAAACATGAATAAAATTAAACTTGATGCTTGTTGTAGGAGGATAGTATCGAGATGGTCATATTCATTTTGCTTTGTTCTTTTCATTAAAATACACAATTAATAAAGTTATTTAAAACCATTAAATACTGATGAAAATATCCATAGTTCCAAAAATCAATAAGTACTTTGTTGCAAATATTTTTTTGTTTCTCTTTACTTTTACTACTAGTCTTCTTCTTCGCAAATGTATTTCAAGTATCAAGTAGTTTTTCCAAGTAAATTTAAATATAGTACCGCTAATTTCCTTCTAAAGGTGCCTATCTTCTAGAGATGTTGGCGACCACATTGACCCATCTTATTCTATTCACAGTAGCTTAAAATAGATCAGTTGACGTTATACCAATCCACTTCCTAAGATTGGCCAGCTAGGATATAATATGTACGCCTACGTCCAGGCAAAGGATATATAGCTCCGTTGGTCCAGGGCCTCCCTTGCCCTCAATCTTGCCTTGTAGAACCAATTCGGCCTAGGCCAAACTAGTTTATCCTGATATAATAAAGACTCCCACTTCAGGATAAACTAGTACGGCCTAGTCTAAACCAATTTAGCCGAGTCGAAAGTTTTACATGCGGGGAATTCCCAAATCACGTCCCAACAGGGATGGCAAAAAAAATTATACATTGATATATTGTATCATATATAATACATCGAATGAAGATATTGATACATGCTATAAATCAATATATTCTTGTATAATTAAATAATTAGGGGAGTGCAATTAGAACGAAAACATGCATTGTTTCGGAAAAAATCAAACAAGCTTATATTTTTCTAAAACTTTTTTTGTTAGTTTATATACATGTTAAAGTAGAAAGTTCTACTCGCGGATTTGGCCGCTAATTGTTTATTAATTGTTTAAACAATAACAACTATTTTGTATTAATAATTTTAAAAATATCGGTAAATTCATCATTTTACTTCGATCAAATATGTTTCTATTTTGTTTTTGATTATACTGAATCCGAATATGGTATTGCAATTTGAAAATTCTTATACAGTATGTCTGCGTAGCTAGGAACCACATGGAAAACTTTTTTATTATCAATTTTACGAAAAAAACTTATTCTTCATAAAATGCTCTAGATTTAGATAGTCAAAAATCTAAAACTCAACCATCAGATATCAAGTTTTATCAATTTTATACGAGTTATGTCAAAAATATGAATTTCGTTAAAGAGTAAAGTACCTTTATATTCCAGAATATCAAAAAATGCTATTATGAAAAGTTGTTTGAAATTAAAAACTATGTGTAAATATACAATTACATTATTCTAATCGAAAATTTTTTTTAAATTTTTTCTCAAATTACGGATAGGTACTCATCAACATTTTATTACAATTATGATAACTATTTTATTATCACTTTTACGAAAAAAAGTTAAGCTTCATAAAATGCTCTCCCTGGTATAAAATCTAAGATTCAACCATCAGATATTAAACTTTTTTAATTTTATACGAGGTATGTAAAAAATATGAATTTTTCTTAAGAGTTGAGTGCCTTTATTATTCACAATATTTTAATTAGAAGGATGTAATTGAACACTAAAACAATTTTTTTAATTCCAAACAACTTTCCTTAATAACAATTTTCGATATTGTGAAATTTAACGATACTTTACTCTTGAGTGAAATTCATATTTTTTGACATACCTCGTATAAAATTCATTAAATTTGATATTTGATGATTGCATCTTAGATTATATATGATGCAGAGTATTTTATAAAGAATAACTTTTTTCGTAAAACTGATAATAAAAAAGTTATCAATAGGTTCCAAGTTACGCAGACATACTGTATAAGAGCTAAAAAAAATTTTTTGCTGAACATTTATTATTGTTGAAGTTTATTATTAAATTTATTTTAGGTAAGTTTTACAGAAAAAAGTTATGATAGCTTTATATAAACATTTTTTTAGCTGGTAATTTTCGGTTTTTGTATTACATTTTTGTTATCTTTCTTAATTTTCTCAAAAAGAAATAGTCTATTTCATTTCTAAAGTAAAATAATTCAGTGCATTTTAAAGATTACATTCTATGCCTTAAAAAAGCACTTATAAAACTGTAATAGATCTGTTCAAACTTGAGTAATACTGTCTTAAAGTGGTGGTAATTCTATAAAACTACGAAGATTTCAAAAATTACATTTTTTAAGTCGTCATATAATTTGAATTAAATTCTTGAGATTTTTTTGAATAAAACATCATTTAGTACGATGCTTGAAAGGTAAGTTGTGCAAAATTGAGAGTTTTATAAGAAAAATTTTATTAGTTACACATTTTTAAATCATTTTTAAACAAAATTCATGTAAGGCTCAATTTCCGCCCCCACCGTACTTATGCCCATACATTTTATTTCTTTATATTATAACCATAACATAGCTTAATTATTTTTATTTTAGGTTCAAGCTGCAAAATTTCATTTGATCCATTAATTAAAGAATTACATTAAAATAACTCAACCGTGTACTTCGCCGTATGCTAGTTTACAGTACGCCAATGTTTGTGAGAAGGGGGACCCTAGCGCGGAATGGGACGTTTCATCGCCGCCGGTTCATCGCCGCCGGTTGATCGCCGCCGTTTCGATGCCGCCGGTTCATCGCTAGTCCATTTCATCGCCGGCCGTTTCATCGCCGGCCGTTTCATCGCCAGTTAGAGCCGTTTTACATGACCGAGATTTACTTCGAAACTGACGCTGATAACTACCATGAAAAATTATCTAATAAAAATATTAGATGTAATACACAAGATTTACTCTGAAATTTACCATGATAATTTTCAATATAAAAATTTAGAACCGGTTCTATATTCTAGAAAGATTTCAGAGTAAACTGCGCGAGTTTCTGCGCAGAACGTTAAATAACGCGGTGGTGTTTAGGATAACACAACCTTTATAATTACAACATGTGCTGATTTGTTTTTTCAGTGAAGTATCTTTGATTTATTCAAATTAATTTTTTTTGCACAAGAATTTACTTCTCTCTCCAAATATATTACTAAAAAATAAACAAATGTAAGTTGTAACTTATAACCTTAAAATGTCATTTCACATTTCTTATTTTCTTATGTTACCTCTAACTTAGTTTTCTTTCATCAGTGGCCTTTTATTTATAAGAAAATTCTATTTAATGTCAGTCACATTACACACTACGCATGCGTTTCACAACAATTATATTAAGATTTAACTGTAGGTGTAAAACAAGAAACAATGGAAAAATTGTATAATTTTACTACATAAATTTTCGTTATTATTCTTGAAATAATTTTCGAAGTAAATTTCGGTCATGTAAAACGGCTCTTAGTCAGTTGATCTTGTATTATGGGAGATGACACGACACGACGTTAAATTCAGTTCAAAACTTATGACAAATAAATAGATAAAAAATATTATTATATTAATTTACTGTTCTATTTCTACTTCCCCTAAATTTGATACTAAACAGTATTAAATTTGTAGTGTTAAATTATATTTTATATTATAAAAGTTTAAAAGTCTATTAAAAGATTAAGTATGGCAACGGGAATGGTCATATCTCGCATTTCCTAGAATTCCTAATTAATACTAAAAATGAATAATAAATGTAACTGTCGAAAATTGGTCGAAAATTCGGAAATATATCAGTTAGCGATTAACTGACTGGCGATGAACCGGCGGCATCGAAACGGCCGGCGATGAATCGGCCGGCGATGAACTGGCGGCATCGAAACGGCGGCGATGAACTGGCGGCGATGAAACGTCCTAGACCCCTTTAGCGTTATAAATAAAAAATTATAGAAGATACAGATTTAATTTTAGAAAATTCTTTATATAAGGTTTTTTTTTGTAAAATTTTCTGAATTTTTATTGGTCAAGTCAGTTTTGTTCTAAAATTTATATTTTCGGAGTTATTTAAAAAAACATCAAACTTCGTAGTTCATTTGTTTAATAAAAAATGAAGCACCCACTTCTCGAGTAGAACCTGTTGATATGTTGTTTATTAAACATGTCTTAATGAAATTACAGAAAGTTCTATCTTGTTTGATTTTTTCCGAAGTGAAAATCTATATGCACTCCCCTAAATATAAAAAGTAATAAATAAAAGGGTGAGGTTCTCTCCAAAAATTAAAAGAAGAGATACACTTACGAATAAAATCGAGTACGAATTAATATTGTTTTCACCAATTTTGAAAAAATGTGAAAACGTTGAATTATCTACGTCCGTCTGTCCGTCTAGGCTGTCTGTCTGTCCGACCGCGAATATAACTCAATATTATTGTGTGTTTGTTACAAATAATTATAATTTTAATAAAAATTATTATTTTTCGAAGAACAAAATATTTTATTCAATTTATTATTTATATTAAGCCGTACTAGTTCGCTGAATTACTTTCTTCTTCTTGGATTTTTCCCGTTATGAGTTTGCCGTTTTCGTTTTCCATAGCACTCCATTCTCCCAGTCTGTCAGCATCTCTAAGGTCCTCTATCATAGCATTTCCTTTGTGAGTTTTTCATCTCACAACAGGTCTTCCTCTTCGTCTTCCTTCCCGCTGGTCCTAGTCCAGTAATCTTTTCGGCCACCTGTGCTCCGGCATTCTTTGTACATGCCCGTACCATTTCAGGGCTCTACTTTTACTACCACAACTTTTTTGTAATTGAGCATTCTACTTCTATTCCTCTGTTCAGATTTCCTCTGTTCTTATTCTATCCTACCTGGTAATTTCTAGACATCTTCTCATAAACTCCAACTCAACTGTTCGTATTTTATTTCGTATTATTGTTGTCACTGGCCATTCTTCCGCTCTTGTAGGGTAATATTCAGCACTATAGCCTGAAAAATCGTTTTTTTGTTTTAGTTAGAGTGTTCTTCCATATCACTCCATACTCCATGAAGGGCTTTCGTGGCTTGTTTTCCTCGTACTATTTTCATTTCTATATCTTTCATACAAGTGCCATCTCGGTTTATCATTTACCCTAACTACTCAATAGTCTTACAACTCTTCATAGTGTCTTCTAAACTTACGTTTAAATCAGCAACAATCTGTAATCAATTACTTTTGACTAGATTAAGTTGGTTTAGACTAGGCTAAACTAGTTTATCCTGATATAAAAACATACACTTCAGGATAAATTAGTTTGGCCTGAAGTGTGCGTCTTTATATCAGGATAAACTAGTTTGGCCTGGGACAAACTAGTTTGGCCTATGCGCGATACGACAAACTAGTTTGGCATAGGCCATACCAGTTTATCCTAACGCGTTTAGGACAAACTAGTTTGGCCTAGGCCAAACTAGTTTGTCCTGAAATCGGGTTTTTCCGGTAACATATATATATGAGACCCTCAACATACGTCGGTAGCACCACATTTCAAATGCGTCTAATCGTTTTATGGCATCTTCTGTAAAGACTCACGATTTCTACTCCGTAGAGAAGGACACTAAAGACGTAACATCTAAGAATTCTTATGCGTATATTGGTACTTAAAGATAAGTTGTAGATAACCTTCCTAGACCGTTAAAAGAGCTTCTGGCTTTTTCAATACGAGTTTTTATTTCGTAGCTATGATCCCAAGTATCCTTAATATTTCAGCCCAAATAGCCACATTTCTCCACTCTCTCTAACGGTGTATCGGTTATTGTGATTTGGGCGTTTATGTTGGTGTTTTTACTAATGATGATAAGTCCTGCTCTGAGTCCTGAAACTTCACTCAGAGGTTCTTCTAATTTGGTGAATATGCGCGAGTGAATGATAGCAAGGAGTATGAATGTGGAAGTGGAATGAATATTGATAGTAGCCAGTTTTTTGGTAAGTAGCCAGTCTCATAATATATTGTTGAATAACTTCGTATCGTAAGAGCTGTGATTTGGTGTTCCTCTAATAGCTTTAAAATTCCACCATGCACCTCATCAGTCCTGGTGATCTCCCATTTTTAATCCGCTTAATGGCCATACTTACTTCTTCATTTGTTGTTTCTGGACCGTAGGGATTGTCTTTCTTCTTCTTGAAGACTTAAAGAAGAAAGTTAGCATGGGTAGCTAGAGATGCATCAAGTCAAACTAGTTTGATTTTTTTCAACAAACTTGACTTGACTTGAAAACCAAACTTTTTTTGTAAAAAAGTTTGACTTGACTTGATTTCGATATCTTTAGGTTTGACTTGAAATCAAACTTCTTCAAACAGTTTGAAGTTTGAATATCATATTGTGCAACGTGTTTATTTTTAATTCTAATTGACAGCATACCGCCTTTTGTTTTGACTTATTTGGACAGATCTGAACCTGTACCTACTCTTCTTCTTCTTCTTGTGCTACTCCTATTAGAGATTGGAAATCATCAAGGCTACCCTGACTTTGTTTACAGCTGACCTAAAAAGTTCATTAGTGGTGCAGCCAAACCACTCTCTCAAATTCTGCATCCATGACATTCTTCTACGGCCTGGATTCCGTTTTCCTTCTATTTTTCCTTGCATTATATTTTGAAGTAATGCGTATTTATGACCTCTCATCAGGTGACCCAAATACTCGAGTTTTCGTCGTTTTATCGTTCTGGGTCTCTTCCTATCCTTCGTATTACTTCAAGATTTGTGATTCTTTCAACCCAACTTATCTTCAGCATTTGACGGTAGCACCACATTTCGAAACTTTCAATATTCTTTATGTTGTTCTGTTTGAGAGTCCAGGCCTCTACACCGTATAATAGCGTGTTAAATACGTAGCCTCTTAGCATTCTTAATCGTAGAGGGATGCTTATATCTCTGTTGCAGAAGAATTTTCTCATCTTTATGAAGGTGGCCCTGGCAATTTCGATACGTCTTTTTATTTTATTGTTTTGGTCTCCAGTTTCGTTTATTAAAGTTGCCAAGTATTTGTAACTTGATACTTTTTCAATTTGAATGCCGTTTATACTAATATATGCTGGTTGTGTCATGATTTTACTGAAGACAATACTTGGTTTTTTTGATATTAATGTTTATGCCATAATTGTTGCAAGTAATATTTATGTTTGTAAGTAATCGTTGTAATTCTTCTACTGTTCTTGCAACTAGTACAGTGTCGTCTGCGTATCCAATATTATTTACAACCTCTCCATTGATTACGATTCCTTCATTTGCTTGCAAAAGGGCTTCCTGACAGATGCTTTCACTATATACATTAAATAGCAGTGGTGACAAAATGCATCCCTGTCTTACTCCTCTACGTATTTCTATTGCTTTTGATATCCCAGTATTATATGGGTATAAGACTTTTCAATCATCTTCCCAATGGTATTAGATCTGAAATAAACCCAAATAAATTTCGAGGCAAACTAAAATCGTACCTATTGCAAAATTGTTTCTATAGTGTAAGCGAATATATGGGTGATGTAAATAATTAATTCTATGTACTGTTTGTATTTTATCTTATAATAATTTTTAAGTGATATTTTATATATGCATATATGTATTTGTATTTTAAGCTGACGTATCCTATATCATGTAAATGATCTTGCAGGACAAATAAAGTATTCTATTCTATTCTATCTTATTTTCTATTTTGATGTTAGCTTTCTGATTCCAATATAAGTTGAGAATTATTCGCAGATCTTTATTATCTAGTCTTTTCTTTCAAGAATGTCTCTTAGCCTATCGTGGCGTACTCTGTCAAACGCTTTTTCAAAATCGATAAAACATGCATCTACTTCTTGATTCATGTCTAGGCATCTTTGTGTAAGAACATTCAAACCGAAGAGAGCTTCTCGAGTACCTAGTCCTTTTCTGAACCCCATCTGTGTATTACTAATATCTTACTCCAACTTTTGATAAACTCGGTTGTGGATGATTTTTAGAAATATCTTTAGTAGATGGCTCATTAAAGACATTGTTCGATGTTCTGAACATTCTTTTGCATTGGATTTTTTTGGCAGTGTAACGAATGTAAACAGCAGCCACTCTTGAGGTATAATACCAGTATTGTATACTGTGTTAAATAAGTGCAATATTATACCTATTGATTCAAGAGCTTTAGTAATTCAGTAGGAACCCCATCGGGTCCATTTGCCTTTCCAGTTTTGGAATTTCTAAGTGCCATTTCTACTTCACATGTTAGGATTTCAGGTCCCGTTACACCATTTACCTGGACAATGTTATTTATGTTGTCCTCAAACAATTCTCTTATGTATTCACTCCATCTATTAATTTATTCTGTTAAGTCTAGAATAATATTTCCGTCTTTGTCCTTAAGCAAACTTATTTCATGTCTTCTTTGGGTTCCTGTAAGTTCTTTTACTTTTTTATGTATATTGAATGTGTCATACTTTCTTTCATAGTCTTCCATTTCTACACATTGTTCTTTAATCCATGATTCTTTGGCCTTCTTTATTATTTGCTTTATGTTCTTATCAACCTCTCTGTATTTTTCTGAATTATCCTTCAATTTGCGTTTTTCATCCATTAGTTCTAGTATGTCTGGTGTCATCCACACCTTATGTTTCTTTGTAGATTTGGTTAGGTGTTTCTTTCCCGTAGTTCTTATTATAGTGTTTATATACTTCAATTTTTCATCTATGTTGTCTGTTCTGCGGATTTGGTTTTCTGCTACACTGCTACCTGTACTCTGCTAGTCCGCAAATTAGTTATATTGGTTATAGGTTATATTCATATTTAGAAGCATATGCTTTGCTTGTTTGTTGTAATATGTTAGTTTTGAAAGGTGTGCTTTGTGCAATAATGTCTGAACCTGAACTTTTTCCGCTCAGAATACGTACCAGAACAAAGTGAGTATGATTTTGAAAATTTCCCCACTGCAACAATTAAGAGAAAAAAATCTGTAGACGAAGCAGAATTAATTAACAAGAAAAATAAATATGTAGGTATACTGATTTATTTAATGTTTTGGCAGGCGATTCCAAAACAATGAAAAGTGCAAAGTGCACAATATGTAAAAATAAAAACAGTGTTATAAAAATGACATAGTGGAACTATGTAGTTCTTTAAAACATCTGAAGGTGCATTTAAATCAAAGCGAACACGAACGAACGAACGAAGGAACGAATTAGTAGGTGTTCGCTTGGTTATTCGTTCGCTACAAAGTAGGACCACAGAATAATAAAATCTAATATTATGTTTATTCTAATCTAATATTATATACTTATATTTACTATGATGTGTATCTTATATTTACTATGTTGTCGAACCAATGTCGGATACAGGTGAAGATATAATTGTTAGCGTTGCTAGTTTTATAGTTATTGCAGGGCTTGCCGAAAAAAAAAGGAAGAAGAGAGTGTGCTGTTCGAGTTTGTTACAAAAGGGAAAAGAAGGAGGAGGCGACGCCTTGTTAAGTGATTTAATGTCTGACAATTTATTCCAAGCTACAAATTTCTGTAGAATGTCTGTGGAAGATTTGGAGTCACCTCTGTTAACCGTTAGGGGACATACAGAAGTTGTATTGACTACATAAGCAAAAACGTTAATGTAAAAATATAAAAAAAAAAGTTAATTTGATTTGTGATGAGGACACAAACGGCTATCCATTGCTAATAGATAAAAAATTGTTGAAATGGCAGCAAAGGCGGACCAAACCGATTCAGAAGCTGACACAGACTTGGAATTTGACTGTAGATATGTTGATGCACCTATTGTAACTGACAAAGATGCGTTAATAATCTAGAGAAACTGCATCGCATATGCAATAATTCATTGAGTTGGTATTCTCAACAAGAAGAAGCCGATAAAGTAGATTGCATGATCTTATGCCGATTAAGAAATTCAGCCGTCGCAAAATGTGAAGCAACAGTAAAACAAATACAGATTTCAGAATATTTTAAATTGATTCGATTGTATGAACACAAATCCCTCTTATATTGTCAAACAAACCATACAAATGAAATTTGAGAGTTGTACTATGAATTCTCAATTTTTTTTAATGTTCTGTTAACCGTCTTTTCGATTATCCGTCATACCCTTGGTCCGGTGCCCTGACGGATAATCGAGGTTCTACTGTACTGTTAAAGAAAGAATGCTGCTAACCCTCCGCTTTCTTGCAACAGGTGACTTCTATGCAAGTCTTAAGTACTTGTTCAAAATTTCAACTTAAGAAAGTAACAAATGAATTATGAAAAATATATTTAATGGTAAAATTTAAATAAACAATTAATAATTATTTTTGTAGGTCTATAATTTTAATATTATATTATTTGTATATGTACAAAAATAAGTGCACTACCAGACTTAATTCGGTTTTAGTCACCAGCCAGATGGATTTAAAAGCTTAAAAATAATATGTATTTAGCAGTGACGTAAATTTTCATTATTTTTGACTATTTGTAACGATTCCTATAACTATCAATACCAGGTACTTTATACTCTTAATGGCAGTAGTTTTATTAGTCATCTAACAAATATAAAACTACCAAAGTGTATTTCTGGACCATCGTTCTGCCAATTCGTTTTCATAATAGAATAAAGAATAGTAGGATTTTTTTTATTAGAGTTACAACAATAAAGCAACAAATACTGTAAAATATCAAAGAACCTTTTACTGACAGGTACCATTTTTACCCAAGTTTCGACAAATGCGGGAAGGCATATTGCCCGCACATGTATTTAAAATGGGCCAGTCACTGTTTGAGTTTAAAGTCGTGTTTCTTGTTAGTGAAAGTGAAATTTTAATACAATAATAGCTAAAAAAATGCAATTTGTGTTCTGCAAGGAAAAAAATGAGAAAATAATAAAGATATGTCATTTTCTTAAATATAAGCATAAATTTTGATACGACTTCAATTTCATTTTGTCCTGTCTGTATTCTATAATTATTTAATTTAAAACAAAAATAAATTTTAGTTATTAATATTTAATTTAAATCTGTCATTATCAACTAATAGTTTGTGATAAATAATATCCGGTTGCACCAACAGATCTTAAGCTTAAGTCTTCTTCTTCTTCAAGTGCCATCTTCGTTCCGAAGGTTGGCGATCATCAGGGCTATACGTATTTTCGAAACTGCTGACCGAAACAATTCGTTGTTGCTACAGCTATACCATTCCCGTAGAATCTTTAGCCAGGAGTTTCGTCTTCTTCCTATGGACCTTTTATTTCCTGCTATCTTCCCTTGCATAATTATTCGAAGCAGTTCATATCTTTCGCCTCTTGTAATGTGTCCTAAGTATTGCAGTTTTCATTTTTTGATCGTAAATATGACTTCCTTTTCTTTATTCATTCTTCTCAAGACCTCGACGTTTGTGACTCTCTCCGTCCATGATATTCTCAAGATTCTGAAATACATCCACAGTTCAAATGCCTATAATTTTTTGGTATCAATATTTTTTAGCGTCCACGACTCTATTCCGTAGAACAGCACAGAAAGTACGTAACATCTCATCAGGCGAAGTTTCATTTCAAGGCTCAAATCTCTTCCACAGAACACTCTCTTCATTTTAGTGAATATGGATCTGGCTTTTTCTATTCTTATTTTGATTTCTGCTGGGCTATCGTTGTCTTCATTTATAAAAGTGCTTAAATATTTGTATTTGCTAACTCGATCGATAATTTCATTGTGTAAATATAAATTTTGGACATTTCGTGTTGATTTTGATATTACCATAAATTTAGTTCTCTTTATGTTCAAAGATAGTCCATATTCTTCGCTGCAGTCTGCTATCTTATTCACCAATGTCTGTAGCTCTTCAAGTGTTTCTGCGATCAGAACGGTGTCGTCGGCAAATCTCAGATTGTTTAATCTAACACCATTTATTTTAATACCTATGGATTGCTCAGAGAGTGTTCTATTCATTACGTCTTCGGAATAGAGATTAAACAGGGTTGGTGACAGTATACACCCTTGTCTCACACCTCGCTTTATTTCAATTTCTTCAGTGGTATTATTCTCTACTCTCACTACTGCTTTCTGATTGTAGTACATATTTGCTATTAGTCGGATGTCTCGTTTATCTAAATTCTTTTCTGCCAGGAGTCTGATTAGATGATCATGCCGCACTTTATCAAAGGCCTTGTTATAATCTATGAAACACAGCAAAAGCTTAAGTCGAGAATATCATAAGAATTAATATAAAATTATTATAATATATTACAATAAGAATCCCATAATACAGGGTATTATTAATATAATATAATATAATTATATTAATAATTATATTAATATAATATAATTATTTTTTTTTTTTTTTTTTTTTTTTTTTGGCATAGGCTTTTGCCATTCAGCCAGTCACAACCTTTTTAAGTTCCTCCTAAAGCAAAGAAAAGAAAGTAATTATCACTATACCTATTTGATTATCAGTAAGGAATAACATGGTTACTCGCTTCTCGTCTAGGGACCCACCAAGACATTAAATTAATACACAAACTAGACTGGGTCACGGAAAGAAGGTTTTAAACAAATGGGGTAAAACAAAGGTTACTAGTTTAACTGTGCTCACAAGTGAAGGTTACTTTTTGAAATGAATTCTGTTAAATAGTCATATACGGTTTTATTATTTAATGACAAAAGGTAGCAAATGTTATAGGGAGGAAGGATTTTATGTTTGATTAAATTTTTTATTAAGTCATCAGTTTGTTGTATATATTTTGTACATTCAAAGAAAATATGGTTTAAATCTGCTTCTTTTTGACAATCTTCACATAAATTGGAACTTAAAATTCTAAGTTTTGCTAGATGGGCTGGATAACACGCGTGTCCAGATCTCATTCTGATAATAGATGTAATGTATCTACGTGGGACAGAGTAATTTTTAAACCAAAATTCACTCGGGATTGTGGGTTGTATCAGTGCATATTGTGACTTGGAGTGTTGACTATATTCATAATATTCTTGTTTCCACTGTTTCTTTAGATCATTCTTGATTTTTATAAATAAATCTGGAATGCAGAGCTTATAATCTGTTTTCACACCAGAAGCAATGGCTTTCTTAGCTAATATATCTACATGCTCATTATACTCGAGCCCTATGTGAGCTTTAATCCACAAAAATCTAACTGTTCTTTGCTCATGGTGTAATTCAAAAATAATTTTTTTAATTAGAAGAATGTAAATATTTGTGTTTTTACTGGGTAAAAACATGGTCTCAATGGCTAAAAGAACCGACAAAGAATCAGACGAAATTGTTGCGGAGCTGTCATTGGAACTCTTAAAATACTTTAATGCTTCATAAATTGCTATGGCTTCAGCAGTAAAAATTGAAAAATTATGATCCAGTGTAAACATGTTTTCTATACTTTTTGAGGGGATATAAAAAGCGCATCCAGTGCCAAAAGAAGACTTTGATGCATCTGTGTAAATAACTGTTGATTCGGGCCAGTTTTCTAATAAATTTCTTAAAATATTGAAGCTGATTGCAGTATTTACATGGTACCTTGGTTTAATTACCGTAATAGTTTGAAAAAAAGCATCAAAATCTTCAACGTTTGAGCTGTTATATGTATGTGAGTTGGTGTAATCAGAATATGAGAGATTCCTAAAAGCCTCACAAAGTGGAGGGGAGTTCTTGTGGATCCAATATTTATTTATTAAATCTGCATTATTAAGTTTGCTAATATTGGAGTAGAGAGAGGGGTTTCTATGACAAATATTAATCAGAAATTTTTGACTAAGATATTGTCTTATATATCTCAATGGAAATTCGAGAGATTCAACATATAACGAATTGGTTGGAGTTGACTTCATAGTACCCAGGCAAATACGTAATATTGTATTTTGAAACACATCTATTTTTCCCAAGATATACTTAGCTGCTGAACCATACAAAACACATCCATAATCGATGATTGATCTTATGTACGATCGATAAAAAAGCAATGCCGTTTCTACATCGGCTCCCCACCAAGTTTTAGAAATTGCTTTAAGGAAATTTAATCCCTTGTTGCATCTGTTTAACATGAGTTCGATGTGTAGCTTCCAAGTTAATTTACGGTCAAGAATCATCCCTAAATATTTAATTGAGGCACAGAAATTATACTCACGACTGCTTACTGTTATTTTGTCTATTTTTGGGAGATTATGTCTCGTGAAAATACATATACTGGATTTGCTCGGTGCTATTTCAAATCCATTTTCTTTGAACCAGCTATTAGAGAAGTCGTCCATTTTTCCTAAAATTTGTATGCACTTTTCGTATGATTTGGAAGATGAGTATATCAGAAAATCATCAGCATATTGTATTATATTAAAGCTGTTATTTACCATTGAAATATTGTGCAAGTCAGCTGTATACAGATTAAATAATAGAGGGCTTAAAACTGACCCCTGTGGAAGTCCTAGGTTATTATATCGAGGACCTATCAGTCTATTATTATTAGATCTCAGATAAATTTTTCTGCAAGTGTAAAAGTTGAGTATGGTTTTCGCTAATGCAGCTGGTATGTGAAAATTTCTAATCATTCTTTCCATTAGGATGTCAAGACACACACTATTATATGCACCTTCTATATCTAAACATATTGTAGGTAGATATGTATTATTGGTAAATGTATCCTGAATGTCTGTTACTAATGTAGCAATAGCGTCTATAGAACCACATCCTTTTTTGTATCCAAATTGAAATTCTGGAAGTAAGTTATTCCTATCTAACCACCATTCTAGTCTATGTTTGATCATTCGTTCTAATGTTTTTAGTAAACAAGACATAAGGGAAATGGGTCTGTACGAATCTGCTAAGTTGGAATTTTTACCTGGTTTGAGAATAGGAATAATAATTACTTCTTTAAATTCATAAATAACTGAATTATTAATAATTATGTCGTTAAATATATCTAATAAAAAGAGTTTAGCAATTTTAGGAAGAAATTGAATCATAGGATATTTAATATTGTCTAGTCCTGGGCTTGTGTTGCATCTGTTTTTGAGTGCATATTCTAACTCAGCAATTTTAAATGGTTCTAGTAAAAATTCCTTTTCATTATTTTTTGTAGTAGGTATTATAATTTCTCGTGGTTTAACAGATGGTGGTGCTATCTGGTCAAAAAATTCTTCCTCTAATGTACTGTCAAAGCATTTTGTATTCGATATTGGTTTTCTGTTTATTTTCCTGGCTTGATTCCATAAGGATGATGATGGAGTATTTTTGTTAAGGGTGGAGACAAAATTTTTCCAACTTTGTTTTGCGATTGCTTTCAGTTTTTTCTTACCGTTTGCTATGGTCTCTTGGCATTTCAAATAGTTCTCAAAATTCGAATTGTGTTTATAATTTGAAAGTGATTCTTGTCTCTCACTGATGATTTTGTCACAATCTCTATTCCACCAGGGGGGAGGGGTTCGAATTTTGTTTTTAAAAGGTTTGTACCGTGGAATTGAAATTTCTGCTGCCTGGTTGATCCCATCTATTAAGAAATTGTATTTTTCTGATATATTTTCCATTTGGTATTGCTTATCAAAAAATTGTTCTACACAAGATGTATATAAATACCAGTTGGCCTTTTTTACGTTCCACTTGCTCGCGGGATTAATCTCCTCATTTTTATTCTGGCAATTTATTTCCATGTTGATGATAAAATGGTTTGAACCTAAAGTGTCAGGATAGACGGACCAGTTTATTTTACTAGTTAGTTCAGGCGAAACAAAAGTTACATCAACGGCTGAAGTATTTTGGTCAGGTCGGGTACAAATAGTTGGTTGACCATTATTCATTACTATATAATCCAAGTCATCTGCAACTGTTATGAGTTGTTTTCCAACTGCGTCATTAAAAGTCGATCCCCAGATTGCATGATGTGCGTTGAAGTCTCCACCTATAATTGCTGGTTTACTGACTTCCGAAAAAATATTTTTCCAATCATCTACTGTGCTCTTACTTTTAGGTGATCTGTATATAGATAATATGCTTAATTCACTTTTTTCATATTTAATCTTTGTACCACAAACTTGAATATCCTTATTAAAATTACAATTTAAGTTGAATTCACTAAAAGAAATTGAATTATGAATTAATATACCCACACCGCCAAAACCATCTTGGCGATCATTTCTGATAAGATTGTAACCATTAAATCGATACTGCAAATTTCTTTTAAACCATGTTTCACTTAAGAGGAGAATATCTATTTTTTCTTTGTTTAAATAATTCATTAAGCTACCTTTATTGGCAACCGCAGATCTAGCATTCCATTGACTTATTTTAAAAGTATTTTTAAGAGACATTAAAATTTACTATTATCTACTTTATCCAATACTTGTTCTAAACCTGAAATTATTGTTTTATCGTCTATTGTTTTTATGTCTTCCAATGTACGAATGTTACTTAAAAGATTGATTATAAAAAGATGACACACATTTAGCTAATTCATTTTTGTTGTCAGTTTTTCCATAGTTTGGTTTGTATGGGTTAGGAGGTAAGGGTTGTGAAGGTCCAAATGTGAATGGAAAAAGTGGTTGATGTGCTGGTGATTGCATAGGAGGGGTGTTGGCTTTTCTTTTCTTTGCTGTAGGAAGGTTTTCACTACTAGAAATAGTTTGACGGTGTGTTGAAAATTGGGTTTGTTTCATACTTATATTAGGCCGATTTAAAGAAACATTATTGTTATTTACAGGGAGTGTGGGAAATTCTTTATCATAACTTGAAAGAACAGAAAAAGGATTGTGACTGATTTGGCCGGAGAATGAATTTTCGCAATATAATTTTGCTTCTAAAAAGGTAGTTTTTTGCTCTATCATAATGGTCTTGATTTTTTTCTGCTTTTCATAAAAAGGGCAGTTTTTAGATATTGTTACATGGTTACTATTTTTACAGTGAATGCAAAACATACTTTTCTCACATTTATGATCTGGATTTTTTATTTCACCACACTGTATACAGGATTCCTGTGAGCTTTTACACTGCTTAGAGACGTGCCCAAATTTGAGGCACCGGTAACATTGAACAACCCTACCAACAAAATGCTCAACAGGAAAATAAACACGATTGAAAGCAACGAAACTGGGTAGAATATTTCCCTCAAAAGTAATGACTACAGTTTTCTTATCTACATATTCTATTGTACTTTCTTTTTGAATCCTGCGTTTTGTTCTGTATATATTTAAAACTTTTGACGTGCATTCAATATTCTCTAAAAGATAATTAACGTCAAACGTCGTATCCACGTCTCTTACCAACCCTTTCACTTCTAACAAGTGATTTGGTATATAAGCTCGCAAATTATGTTCTTTTAGAGACTTATTATTTACTAAGTTGTTAGCATCTAAACGAGAATTTAATAAGACTTTTATCCTATTCTTCCCAATACTGCGTATTTGCTGTATGTGAGTAAATTTTAACTTTTTAAATAATAAATCCCCTAAAACCATGGGGTGTAATCTTGATAAATTACTTAAATCACCAATTCTTTCAATATATACCCAGATATTATTTAAATTGTACTTATCTGACTGCAAATTAAAATGCTTTATCTCCTTTTCCTTGGACTGCAAATCATCTTTTTCCTGAGTTGTTTCACCACTAGTTTCCAATACACTATTTCCACTAGACACGTCCATATCAATTTCTTTCGTCAAACAGGACGTCTTTAGATTTTTATCCCCCATTACGGGGTCTATTTATTTAAAAACACACAATTTATGTATTTATTTTTAAACAATCACCAAAACAAAAAGAAAAAACTAGAACTAATTAACAAGCTATTAAACCAAATACGATTACTACTAGACACGTCCGTATGGCTTAAAAGTATGCGGTAGAATGAATGAATATAATTATAATATATTACAATAAGAATACCATAATACATAATATGTACAGGGTGTAACAAAAATACAGGTCATAAATTTATTCACATATTCTGGGACCAAAAATAGTTTGATTGAACCTAACTTACCTTAGTACAAATGTGCACATAAAAAAAGTTACAGCCCTTTGAAGTTACATAATGAAAATCGATTTTTCCCAATATATCGAAAACTATTAGAGCTTTTTTATTGAAAATGGACATGTGGCATTACTATGGCAGTAGTATCTTAAGAAAAAATTATAGTGAAATTTGGAAATCCCTCAAAAATTTTATGGGGGTTTTGTTCCTTTAAACCCCCCCCCCCCAAACTTTTGTATACGTTCTAATTTAATTATTATTATAGTACCCTTAGTTAAACACAATGTTTTAAAAACTTTTTTGCCTCTTAGTACTTTTTCGAATAAACAGTTTTTATCGAGATATTTTGAATATTTGTCAAATCCACCACATATTTGTATATGGTTAAGTACGATTATGGACACTTGGTAATAATATGAAAATTTATTTATGATTTACATTTTTAGGTATATTTTGGTTCTAGTTCTAAACCAAAGCCAGAATCAGAGAGAAGCCACACCTCGATAAAAGGTGCCTTATCGAAAAAATACAAAGAGGCAAAAATTTTTAAAAAGACTGTGTTAAACTAACGGTACTGCAGTAATAGTTTAATTGGAACATACACATAAACATTTATGGGGTTTAAAGACACAAAACCCCCATAAATTTTGTATGTAAACGTATTAAAAAATGAAGCCGCATCTCGATAAAAACTGCCTTATCGAAAAAATACTAAGAGGAAAAAAGTTTTGAAAATATTGAATTTAAGTAATGGTACCACAATAATAAATTAATTGTCACGTACACAAAAGTTTGGGGGGGTTTAAGGGAACAAAACCCCATAAAATTTTTAGGGGGTACACAAATTTCACTATAATTTTTTTTAAATGTTCCTGTCATAACAATGCCACATACTTATTTTCAATAAAAAATCTTCAATAGTTTTCGATATATTCGAGAAAATCGATTTTGATTTTGTAACTTCAAAGGGCTGTAACTTTTTTTATGTGCATATTTGTACTAAGGTAAGTTAAATTCATTCGAACTATTTTTGGTCCCAGAATACGTACTTTAATTTATAACCTGTATTTTGGTTACACCCTGTATAATAATAGATATAATTGATAATAAGGTAAGAATCTAAAATTATGGTGCAACGTAAGTGATACTCAAGGAGGCCCTATCTATAAGTAGAGCTTAGCTAAGCTGGAGCTTAAGATCTGTTGGTGCAACCAGGCATAAAACGTGGAAAAATGTCTGGCAATTATAAATTCATATTTCTTCTTCTTCTTAAGATGCTGTGCATTTCTGCATAGACGGTGAAACGTTAGATAGTCAGGATTACATAATTCTGTTTTTAGCAGCATTGCGAAGCATTTCATAGCTGTTGGTTTCCTGTCCTTTGGCGATTATGCAGCCATGACATCTTTTTACGTGCCAGTCCGCTCTTACCCTCTATCTTTCCGTCGAGTATCAGTTAGTGAAAAGTGTATTGTCGTCCTCGTAGTATGTGCCCCAAGTATGTAGTCTTACTTTTAACATAATTAAAAAGTTCCCTATCCTGTAAACCGGCTCTTCTTAGTACTTCCACCTTTCGACTCTGTCCATCCATGATATTCTATGTATTCGACGTAGGCACCACATTTCAAACACTTTCGACGCCCAAATCGGGTGTCGTTGTCAAAATACAAAATATTACTAAACTAAACAAAAATGTTGTTGCTTAGTAAAAAATTCTTCTAATAATTTATTTAATCTGACTCATTTATATCGGCAATTCAGACATATATTATACATTCTAAAGTAGACAACTTTAAAATGATATTGCCAATATTTATGAGTTGCGTTCCTGAAAAATTGCTAAACATTTTTATCTCGAAGAAAAGTATATCTATTAAATAAATTAATTTTCAAACTCTTTCAAACTAGTTTGACAAACAGTTTGAATTTTCAAACCTCTAACCATTGACCAGTTTGACTTGACTTGAATTAATTGACAGAAGGATTGACTTGAGTTTGACTTGAATTAAGTCAAACTCAAGTCAAGTTCAAACATTCAAGTCAAACTTGTGCAACTCTATGGGCAGCATTCGGCAAACTGAATTATATACTCAGAAATCAGCAAATTCAACTACATCTTAGATCTAAAGTTTTTGATGCATGCATTATTCCGATATTAACATATGAGGCACAAACATGGACAATCACAAAAAAGAATATGAACATACTCAGAATAACTCAACACGCGATGGAAAGAGCAATGCTTGGCATATCACTTAAGGACAGGAAAACAAACACATGGATAAGACAGAAAGCCAAAGTCACCGATATGGTACAAAAATCATTAAAATTGAAATGGGAATACGCTGGACATGTAGCTAGGAGCAATCTAAACAAATGGCACAGAACAATTCTAACCTGGAGACCATACCAACACAAAAAACCTAGAGGCAGACCTCCTATGAGATGGACAGATGATCTGAAATGAACTGCTGGGAAAAATTGGCTACAAGTAGCGTACAACAAAAAACAATGGAAAGGAAGACTTGAAGAGGCTTATGTTCAGATGTGGACGTGAATGGCTAGACGAAGAAGAAGGGATTGTCTACTTCAGTCGGACTTTGTGCTGCATCTTCGAATTATTCTTGCATATATTCTTTTCATCGTCTTAATTTATCTTCAATTGTAGTCAAAAGCTGGCCTTCTGCGTCTACAACTATGCCTGTATTGCGTTGTTTTCTGGTGTTCTGTACCCCTTTGATATATCTGTGTATATGGAAATCGTCATGTTTGCGTTGTAGTGTTTCAATTTCCTTATATTTTTTTGTCAGCCATGCTTATTTTGCTCTTTTTATTACCCGTAGTATAATCTTATGCAACTTATGCAGTACCACTAATACTGTTAACCATATTATTTCAGAATGTATTGTTTTCAATGGTTTCAAATTTAGGCACAAGAAGTGCTAAAAACGCGAAGGAAAAATATAGAAACATATGCAATGGAATTAAAGAGGTTTGCTTGCATTCCGTGAACTTGAAAGTCAAAATAGCCATGTGCCATGTTAGTGTCCAACACCCGTAACGGAAAGGCATAGTAAGAAGAAAAATTAATTTGTATTCTTCCTTATTTGCATAGGACCAGGTAGAAGTAGCTTTGGACGAAGACGACATAAGCTATATGGTGCAAATATTAGAACATAATAAAATAAAATGCTGTTACAAATCTAATTATTGTAAACGCTTAATAACGAAAGAGTGCGTGTAAGGAATATATAACAAAATTTCTACCAATCTTTATCTAATATATTATTTTCTTACTCTATATTTTGTTGTATTTTAATATTTTAATTCCACAAAAATCAAACTAATTTGATTAATACAGACAAAGCATCTGTCAAAAAGTTTAAAACGTGTTTTAGACGTTTAAAAGTTGGCGTGTCTAATTGGGTGCATTTTAACGTGCTTGATTCACAACCTAAAAAACACGGGTTCGATGCCCAATGCAAATTTTTATTTTTTATTTTTTTTATATATTTTATGATTATAAAGTATACAGGGTGTCCAGAAACTCTACCGACAAACGAAGACAGGAGATTTCTCAGATAATTTTAAGACAATTTAACCAAATTCACCTAGTCCGAAAATGCTTCCTAGGGGAGCTAGAGCTCTTTGAAGATGGAGTCTTGTAATTAGTTTTTCTTAGATACCTCTAGAACGCTTCTAGCTAGAAAAAAATTGGTAGGGGAACAAGGGGCTTGTTGTAACAGGGGTAAGTAGTAACACGGCTTTTTCATAGGTTATTTGACCGTTTTTAACTAATTTAACTGACTCAATATTATTCTCTTATCGCCCTGCAAATGACACCGTCTAGCCAGCCATCCTCCGATAGTTGCAAATAGTAGTTTTGTGCACGTGCTTCATTTGGATGAGATAATTTAAAACTTGACTCTCATAAAATTTTGGTTATCACTATTGTTTTAAACGGAAATGAATCTTTCGGTGTTCATTTCTTTTCTAAATTTAGTTATACTTTGATGTTGCTTAACGATTTTACGGTTAGCAAGATATTTTTACAGTTATTTTAATAAATATACAAAAGTGTGCTACGGGGTATGTTGTAACAAAACGTTGGGGCTTGTTGTAACATGTTACAAATTGCTCTGAATCTTACTAAATTTATGATCTACAATATAAAAACGTATTATTTAGTTTAGTAATAGTCCAGAACGAGACAACATAAAAAAAAATCAGAAAGGGCAACTCAAAGCCAGGAAGTGAAGTCTACGAGTTAGGTTCAGCGGAAATTTTAGATAATCAATGTAGCATAAACCAAGCAAGTAAAACAGCACGGACTGTGTCATGTATGTTTATAACGATATAGAAAAAAATAAAAACATTAAGAGTCTATAAGTGGGCTGTACTAAACCAGGCATAGTTTTTACAGCCGAAGAAGAAAGTAAAATGGCTTCGTATATTCTGAAGTGCACCGAAGTATATTTTGGACTAATTCCCATGAAGATGCGAAAACTGCCTTACCAATATGCTGTGAAACTCAGTGCTAAGCAACTTTCTTCTTCGTGGTATCAAAATTATACCGTTGGTCCAGATTGGGTCCAAAATTTTATGCGTAGAAATCTATATTTATATTTAAGAACACCAGAAGCTACCTTATTAATTCGAGCAACATTTTACAACAGTTACAACTAGCGTTGCCAGGTGTCCCGATTTGCGCGGGATGTCCTGATTTTCAGGGGTCTGAGGATGCGTACCGATTTGTATCTGATCGGGACACCAAATGTCCCGATAAATTTCACCCACGAAAACCAATTTCAGCATGGCTTGCAGTGAATTTTATATGTAACTATGTTATAAAAACCAAACAAAAATCGTGAAAATCTCCTTCTATTTAGCACCCCAAATGAAATTAATCGTTACCGCCTTACAAACAATTTACTTTTCTTATGTATTTTTTATATGATCTATAAGTTTCACCGGTTTCAAGGGCTTATTTTTGAAAGGGTCATTGTTGAAAGGGCCTGATGGAGTCACTAATCACGAGTGTATGCAAAATATGAACAGATATCTTATAACCAATTTTTGTCTTACAGAAAAACAAAATGAAACTATCATATTTATAAAAGCCAAACCTACATTTTTTTTTACTCCTTGAGATTTTTCGTATCACTAATACTTTTCAAGTTATTTTGAAAAAAGAGCATTTTTTCGTATAAACAATACACATATAAAGTAAATGGTAGAGCGGTAATTTTATTTAGGGTGCTAAATAGGGAGAGATTTTCACGATTTTTCTTTACCAAAAAAAGGGTCAACTTTATTTTGAGCGTAACTGGCTTGAGACTTTTATATAAAAAAAATATAAAGATTTTTTGAAGTAGACGGTAAGTAGAATCTTACGACGGTAAGTAAAATACTCCAAAACAGTTATTTACTGGGCTATTGTTGTTTATTTGTCCCGATCTGCAACCCTAATGCTGGGTTGACACGATCCAAGTGTACTTAGTCCAAGTCCACTTGGATGCAGCGCGCGCAATACTTGGATGTTACTTTGATAGTATGAGCGGGGTTGACACGTTCCAAGTGTTTTTCATCTTCATCCAAGTCCACCCTCCTACTCTACTTGGACGCTGCGCGCGCAACGCTTGAAGGCTCTTTTGACCGTGTCACCACCCTCGTCAAGTATATTTCCATCAACAGGTTCTATCCAAGTCGCATCAAAGTCTAGTAGGACGGTGGCCAACTTTCTTCCAAGTAGCATCAAAGTATAGTTACAATGGCGTGTCATCGGAAACTATAAAACGGGATATAAGTACAAATAGAAGAATATATATAGTTAAATACAGCACCTAGAGATTTGCAGTTTTTTTGCATTATGTTCAGGATGACGTCAGGAAAAAAGTCTACTATTAAAAAATAAATGGAAATGCATAATTGCACTGTAAAGTGCATAAAATGCATCCAAAATTGCATAAATGTAAAAATAAAGTCAAAATCAGTATACTAAGGAACAAAATTTATTATTTGGGGGTTTTTGGGGTCACTGAATACGATTACACCATCAGAACTGAACCCCGGATCACCTGGTGCCCAAGGTCACGGCAAGAGACGTCATCTTCTGGAGTTTCGATGGTTTTCGGCATTAAATCGATGCAAACGGGTTACTAACGGGTTTTAGGGGTCGCTAAATACATTGTCAGATATAAATAAAGTTTATATAAATTTGATATATACATAATAGACGAGGGCATTTAGCACAAAATAAATCACTTTTTAAATACAGCACCTAGAGACTTGCACTTTTTTGCTTTACGTTCAGGGTGACGTCAGAAAAAAAGTCTACTAATCAAAAATGGATGGAAATGCATAATTGCACTTTAAAGTGCATAAAATGGTATACTAAGGACCAAATTTTGTTATTCGGGGGTTTTTTGGGCCAGTGAACACGGGTACGCCTCAAAACCGACCCATGGATCATCTGGTGCCCAAGGTCACTGCAAGGGCGTCGTCTTCTGAAATTTCTAGGATTTTTGGCACTAAATTGATGTGAACGGATTACTCATGGGTTTTTGAGGTCGCTAGACACGAATATACGATCAGAATTGATCTCTGGAGTACCTGGTGCCCAGGGTCGCTACTAAGGCACGTCGCGCGTCGTCTTCTGGGGTTTCGAGAGTTTTCAGCATTTAATTGATGCAAATGGATTACTGGAAAGTTTTTGAGGTCTCTAAATACGAACATGTCATCTGAACCGACCCCCTCTGCACCTGAAGCCCAAGGTCACTGCAGGAGACGTCCTATTCTGGAGTTTTGAGGAATTTCGGCACTAAATTAGTAAAAATGAATTACTCGAGGGTTTTTGAGGTCGATAAACACGAATATGCCATCAGAACAGACCACCAGATCACCTGGTGCCCAAGGTCACTACAAGGGACATCATATTTTGGAGCTTCTAGGGCATTCGACAAATTGATGCAAACGGATTGCTTACGGGTTTTTGGGGTCGCTAAACATAAATATGCCATAAGAATTGAATTCCGAGGTACCTGGTGCCCAGGATCGCTACTAAGGCACGTCATATTCTGGATTTTTGAGTGTCTTCGGCATTCAATTGATGCAAATGGATTACTCAAGGGGTTTGAAGTGGCTAAACCTGAATATTCAATCAGAATCGACCTTCAGAGCACCTAGTGCCTAATATCATAGCAAGGGACGTCATTTTCTGGAGTTTCAAAGGTATTCGGCATTTAATTGATACAAATGAATTACTGAAAGGTTTTTGAGGTCTCTAAAGACGAATATGCTATCAGAACCGACCCCTGGTGCCAAGGATCACAACAAGGGGCGTCATCTTCTGGAGTTTCGAGTGCCTTTGGTACTACATTGATGCAAATGGACTACTCATACGTTTTTGGGGTTGCTGAATATGAATACGCCATCAAAACATACACCGGTGTACCTGGTGCGTAAGACACGTCATCTTCTGGAGCTTCTAGAGTTTTCAGTATGTACTAAATTGATGCAAACAGATACTCTTATGTTTTCTGAGTGAATACGAATATGACTTAGATGAAATACTTTGGAGTATCTAGTGACTACGAAGGATCACACTATCAAAATAAAACATAATAAATCGATTTTGAAATAAATGAAGGAAAAACGCTGTCAGATATAAATTGAGTTTATATTAATAAAGAATTAAAAAAAATGTATAGCACAACATAGTTATTTTAATAAACAGTCCAAGTAAAATAGCAAAAATGTTACCAATTTGAACGTTTTCTTTAAACAACAACTCAAAAAACTTCGGTGTACTCGGTGTGTACCAATTTAGTGTCGGAATGCCTCAAAATTCTAAAAAATGATGTGCATAGCAGCCACTTTAGCCACTAGGAAAGGGGGGGGGTCGGTTCTGATTTAATATTCGTGTTCAGCAAACCCAAAAACCTATGAGCAATTTGTTTGCATCAATTTAGCACCGAAATTTATCGAAATTCTATAAGATGATATACTTTAGCCACCAGGTGCTCTGGTGTCTGTTCTGATGGTGTATTTGTATTCGAAATGTGTTTTCGATCGAAAACTCTCGAAAATCCAGACGATAACCTGCCTTAGGCTTATAGGTACTCCGATGTCTCTTCTGATGGCGTACTTGTGTTCAGCAATCCCAAGAACCCATGAGTAATCCGTTTGCATCAATTTAATGCCGAAACCCTCCGAAACTCCAGAAGATGAGCTGCCTTAGGCACCAGGTGCTCCGTGGGTCAGATCTGATGGCGTATTCGCGTTCAGCCATTCCAAAAACCTTCCAGTAATCCATTTGCATCAATTTAATGCCGATGAAATCCCTCGAAACTCCAGAAGATGACGTCCCTTGCAGTGGCCATGGTCACCAGGTGCTCCGTGGGTCTGTTCTAATGGCATATTTATGTTTGGCGACCTCAAAAACCCCCGACTAATCTATTTGCATCCATTTTATGCCGAAAACCCTCGAAAATCCAGAAGATGACGTACCGTAGTAGCGATCCTGGACAACAGGTGCTCCGAAATTAAATTCTGATGACATATTCGTGATTAGCGACCCCAAAAACCCAAGTAATCCGTTTGTATCAATTTAATACCGAAAGCCCTCCAGAAGATGACGTCCCTTACAGTGACCTTGGCCACCAGGTGATCCTAAGGTCTGTCCTGATGGCATGTTCGTATTTAACCACCTCAAAACCCCCCGAGTAATCCAGTTACATCAATTTAGTGCCGAAATCCATCAAAACTCCAGATGATGACGTGCCTTTGTAGCTACCCTGGGCACCAGGTACCCTGAGGACAATTCTGATGGCATATTCGTGTTTAGCGATCTCAAAAATCCGTAAGTAATCCGCTTGCATCAATTTTATATCGAAAGTCTTCGAAACTCCCGAAGATGACGTCCCTTGCAGTAACCTTGAGCACCAGGTGATCCAGATGTGTGTTCTGATCGCATATTCGTGTTTAACCACGTCAAAAACCCCCCGAATAGTCCAGTTACGTCAATTTAGTGCCGAAATCTATCGAAACTCCAGACGATGACGTGCCTTTGTCGCGACCCTTGGCACCAGGTACTCCGGTGGTAAATTTTGATGGCGTAATCGTATTCAGTGACCCCAAAATCCTCCAAATAATAAATTGTGTTCCTTAGTGTACTGATTTTGACTTTATTTTTATATTTATGCAATTTTTGATGCATTTTATGCACTTTACAGTGCAATTATGCATTTCCACCCATTTTTGAATAGTAGACATTTTTTCTGAAGTGATCCTGAACATAATGCAAAAAACTGCAAGTCTCTAGGTGCTGTATTTAAAAATCTATTTATTCGGGTGTTTTTAGTGCTAAATGGCCTGGTCTATTTACACTTTGTGTATTGTTATGTATGTACAAATATCCGTTACTTGACGTTACATTACGTGAGTTACACTACATGATATTTGAATGATTCATGCACATTTTTTGATACAATTTTTTTTATCTCATATTTGTATCAACTTTTTATATTTTTGGATTGACCATTTGCAATAGTTGTTCAAATTATTCGGTAGTTATTTTTAAATAGTTTTTAAATGTATTTTAATCTTCATTTTTACTACTTCACTTAGAAAATTAGACTAAGCTCCAAACGCCTCACGTATCCAATTAAGAATCCAAATTTTCCTTTTTTTCTTTTTAATTTCTTTTTTCTGGATCTGAAGCTTATGTATTAACATATCAGCAGTACTTAACCGCTTGAGTACCCTCCATAATCACTTTCCCCATCTTTGCAATGGTTATTTGTTATTTTATTTGACATCCAAGTAATTTACACGATCAAAGTAGCTTCCAAGTAGCGCGCGCAGCGTCCAAGTTGACTTGGACTAAGTACACTTGGATGCAACTTGGATCGTGTCAACCCGCCTTAAATCCCGATTTGGTTTACCTTATGTACCGATTTAAAACAAATCAGACCTGGCAACACTAGTTACAACCAGAATTTTCATAATGTTACAACCTGCCCAATAGATGTTACAACTAGCCCCAAGCGCGGGGTAAGTTGTAACAATGCACTTTTTTTGGTAAAATGCTAGTTGGTTAAAAAATAACAGTCTTCTTACCTTTTCTTCAGGTTAATTTTATTCAGAAAGAGTTAAACTAGCGTTTAGTGTTTAATTAGTGATACTTGGGAAAATAGCTGTCAAGATATATTTGATTTTATGAAAATTGTTACAACTAGCCCCCTGCTCCCCTACACATATTTATCTTCCAGAGATAAATTTATTCCATCCATTGTGAATTTCTAGTACCAGTCATAGGCGTACGTTTTGGGTGGGGCAACGGTTATTTCATCGCATAACTTGTTTGTCTTTAACTTTTAAGCATTTTTGATACTGGATTATTAAATTGCGAGATATTCTAGTACATACTAAAAGGTACTCTTTCTTTAAGTCGGTATGACACACCGTTTTCTAGAAAAATCGATTTGAAAATTTTTCGTTTCCTGAATTTGAAAAAAAAAATTGAAAAAAAAATTCAAAATAATAACGGTGTATTTTGCCAACTTAAATCAAGAGTAACTTTGACAACTAAAATACCTCATAATTTAATAATCTAGTGTCAAAATTGTTTAAAAATTAAAGACAAAAAAGTTATACGATAAAATAACCGTTGACCTACGCAAAAAAGTTATGACCGGTACTAGAAATTCGCAAATAATGAAATCGATTCATCTCTGGAATATAAATAAACGTACCAGTTTGCGTTTTTCTAAATAGTTTTTTTTTTAATTTTTTTTGATATTCAAAACACGAAAAATTTTAAAATCGATTTTTCTAGAAAACAATGTATCCTATCGACTTAAAGTAAGAGTACCTTTTAATGCTATAATACCTTTAATTTTAATAATCCAGACTCAATAATGCTTAAAAATTCAAAACAAAAAAGTTATGCAATAATATAACTGTTGCCATGCCCAAAACGGACGAGTATGACCGTTACTAGAAATTTGCAATGGATGGAATCGTTTTATCTCTAGAATATAAATTATATAAGTACCAATTTTCGTTTTTCTAAATAGAAGCGTTCTGGAGATATTTAAAAAAACTAATTACCAGACGCCATCTTCAAATCACTCTAGCTCTTTTAGGAATCATTTTCGGACTAGATGAGTTGAGTTAAATTGTCTTAAATTTATCTGAAGAATCTCCTGTCTTCGTTTTTCGGTAGAGTTTCTGGACATCCTGTTTTCAGAAAATACGTATTTAGCAGTGGCGGCTCGTGATTTTTACAATAGGGGAGGCTATACCTAACTGTAAAATATCTAGACAAATTTGCACTAGCAAAAAAATGCGCCAAAAAATGTAATTTAAGGCCCCATCTTTTGACCATTTTTTATTTACATTTCATAATATCATCCTAATTCATAATTTCATGATATCATCATTTTAAAAATAGTTAGTCTAATAGTAAAAGTTTAATACCAAAGTTTGTGTCGTTTATTTGTTAACAATTCCATCTATTTGTAAATAGATACCTATGTATATCAAAATAAATACAGATTTGAAGTCTTGCAGTCCATACATAATGAAGCTTCAAATTTTTAAGATACTCAACTGAATTTTTTTAATTCTAAACGCGGCCTACTGTGAATTCAAAAACACGATAAATTACCGATATTTTGCTTTGAGATAGAGATATCGGAAAAAGTTATTTGAGCAAGTTGTTCCAAATATTATTATAACCCCACATACCAAATTTCATAACAAAATTCGCACTTTTAGTTCGCACTTTTAGATTTTTCATTATATTTAGTCAGGACCCTAAAATTCGTTGTCCCGAGACGCACCCAACCACCCAACGGAGCTGAGAAGCTACACTGCCTCCCTTGGTATATCTCCGGGCAACGTGTGATGGCGCCGTAGATGCCACTGTTAGGAGACCGGGTCTCCTTAAACGCCTGCTGCGCTGCACGGAGCATTAGTAACGGAGAAAGCTGGGCTTCTCGGCTCCGTTCGTGCATCTCGGGATAACCCAGGGTCCTGCCTACAATAATATGTAATAAAACTGAGACGCGATCATGCGTTCTAATGCTAATGCTCCGTACGTATGGATAATTAGTGATAATATGGAATTTACACGTTGTATAATAGTGAGAGTAATTGTTGTTTTCGCGATTCATGATAAACAAAACAGTATAGAGTGTGTAAACAATTTATGGGGAGGCTGAGCCTCCCTTGCCTCCTCTGACGAGCCGCCACTGGTATTTAGTTAAAATTTTGCCAACAACTGTTTCGAAATCATTTCTTTGTGGCATTTTTCAATGTGTTTGTGTGTCATTGGCATGAATTCAACAACTAACGTCAGTCAATTTGCTTCGAGTTGTCTCATTACAAAAGATAGGGTTAGTATGTACATTTGTATTACTATTGTATTGTATTTTCTATTTAAATGTTAGTACATGAAATGTTAGAAACTTAGAAGTTTTTGACTGTTTTTTGTTTTAATTAAAAAAAAAATTGAAGTCATACTTACTTCTTTAAGCGAGATTGGGAAAATTGTTGAGAGTGAATTTTTATAAAAACGATAGTATGAAGTAAGCGCCCAAGACAAAATAAAGTTAGTTGTCATATCTTTCAACTTGGACCGACTGCTTGGGAAAACCTCATGTTGCAGCCTTACTTTTTTTCAATTTTTGGTATTATTTTAAGTATTAAAATTAGTTTAATATTTAAATAAAAATACAAGTGAACTGTTAAAATATATTTATTTCGTTGAGATCATAATAATTAATAGAAGTATAACTTCTTACACTCTTTTTTTCAAGTTCTCATTTACTGGAAAATAGCACATCCTGTATAGGACAATCTAGAATCACTAACCTGCAGTATAAAAACATTATTATGGCTCTGCTCTTATTATGGCTGTGGAGAATTTAAAAGCCTGAATTTGTAAATAAAGCTCTAGTAAACATATCTACATGCAATACTAACTAGAATATCATGGGATTTGATTCACTCTTCGTATTAAACTAAAGATAATCCGTAACAAGCACTCTAAATTCCCCAAAATCGCCTGCGTTTAATTGACCACAGCCCATTCATTAATAGTTTGAATTCGAATAGTTAGAATGTTAGCGGTTCTAATGTAAATGAGCGAGATGGCGTACACATGGGTGTGATCCTGACACCCATGAGTACTATTCGACACTAATGTATATTAATGATCAAGCCCGTCGTATCATTAAGAGCTGCTGCTAGCATAAGCTATAACTAATGGTGCACACTTTCATAAGTCAGAGAATCGACGGCTTTAATCGAAGCGGAATTCGATAGCGATTAGATCCAGTTACATGAGCTAATAAATGAAATTTCGAATATTGGGAATGTTGTTTTAGCGGTTTTGTAAAGTGTACAGTATTGTTCAGACATTTAAAACAATTGATGCAATTAACTATTCGGATTTGTTTTTGTTAGTCTGGTCATTTTTTAAATCTCATTCCTTTGATATTTCTGAATACTGTAAATTCATATTCGTTATCGAAAGATGAAAGTTACGAGTAGAGTACTCTGCCTCTTGATGATGAATATATACCTACTGTATTCGGCATGTTTCACATCCCTAGTTATACAACTCAGATATTAACCTATTCATCATCATCATTGGCTCTACAGCCCAAGGGCGGATCCAGCGAGGGGGCCATGGCCCCCTCCGAGAATTTAAAAAAATATAAATTTAAATACTGGCAGTTCAAATGTTCTTAGTTTTAAACACATATATAACAGGGGATAAATATGTTTTCTGGACTAGAATTAAACAAAAGCAGTAGCAGAAGCTTCAAGAATGACATAGAGTGTATTATAAATCAAAATATAGATAAGTGCCAATTGTTAGAACGATCTTGGCAGCCATGAAAATCCTATCAATTTCCATATTCTATACACACAAAGAATAAAAAAGAAATGAAGCGTTAGTTGGATCACCAGAACTTACAACAAAGGAGTTGGTTGTTATTTTCAAACAGTCAAAAGGGATTGTTTTACAAGTATTGAATTTTATTTTTCTAATGAAAAATATGGTCATAATAAATGGATGACAGCCGAAAGCCTTGTCATGAAAACTTTAACATCTTTCGCCAAACTCATGGGCAAATACGGAGCCATACAAATCCATGAAAAAACATCATATCACAAGGAGTGCGTTGAGGTTTAGGTGGATTTTCTACAAAGTTATCACAACCCGCAAAAGCCAGTCAAACCAGAAAGAATCTCAAAGGTCTAAACAGATATAGGAAAATAAAGAAAGACTACGACCAATAGGAGAGTCTATAGTGCTCTTAGGTCGACAAAATATTCCTCTAAGAGGCTGTCGTGATGATGGCCTTCTGCTTCTGGACAAAATGCTGAACCTAGCAATGAGGGGAATTGTTAAGTTTTAAAATCTCATCAGGAGATAAGACTATTCAACGACACCTATCCGCAGCAACATACATTAGTAACACCAGTCAAAATCAACAATTAATAACATGTTGTGGTGAAGAAATAATTGAACAAAACATAAATCAGGTTCAAAGTGCAAATTATTACTCTGTCATATTTGTCGAAATAACCGACGTGTCCCACGTAGAACAGCTTTATCTAACTAAATTTTAAATACATACACAAGAACAACATTCGTGAAAACTTTGTCAAGTTAATTGACGCGTATGAGAACATAAAAACAATTATTAGTAAAAATCAAGAAAGAGGGGAAGAACAAGGTCTGACAGCTTGACAGGAGAAGCATTGGAAAAAATAGTATTAAGCTTGTTGAAAGAACTGCACTTGGATCCGAAGAAATGTGGATGAATCGGTAACAACTTTAATAATACTTTAATAACGATAACTTTCGAATGTCTCTATAGAACTCAAAAGTGTGTAAAAAGTGCCTTCAAACTCACCATTTTAACCGTAATTTTTAAAAATTCCCCTTTGGCCCCCCGGTACACCTCCCCAAAAAAAGTTCATGGCCCCTCCCGAAAATCGGTCCTGGATCTGCCCTTGCTACAGCCCATGGTGGGTCTTGGCCTGTTCCAGGATCAGCTTCCATTCCTTCCTATCCTTCGCTTTGGTTTTCCAATTTCGCACTCCTGGAAGTGCGAAACTCTCGTACTTCGATCTACCAATACTAGGCTCACTATAAAGGCGGTAAAGCTCAAAATTATAGCGTCTACGCCATAATCCGTTTTCATGCACTTATAGATATGTCTGAGGATTTTATTAGTATTAACTTGTAGCCCCATTCTTTTTGCTGCTGCTTCCAATGCCGTGAACGATTGAACCAGGTCTGCCTTTCTTCTTGCTATGATATCAATGTCATCAGTATTGCTGGCAAATGGTGCGCAGGGGCTCCAAATAATGATGGATAATGTTGTAGAGTAGGCCGGGCCGAAAAAGGGGCAAAAAAATTTTTTTGAGAAATATTAAACGGGCTAGTAATAAAAGTTGTGTATGGTAGTCCTAATACTGTGTACTAAACATAGGCCAAATTAAATTATTTTTGACCGGGCCCCCGGGGGCCTAAAAAATATTTTTTTTTGCTTTATTTTTGGGGCGAGCTAGTGTCTAAAATATTAATATCGATTCTACTATCTCGTTAAAACATTTTCGTCATGATCTAAAAAATTTAACCGACTCCCAGGACTAAAAATATAAAAGAGGGGTAAACAATGCATATTTATTTACTATTTTTGCGCTGTGAAATATATTTATTTACTTTCAAATATTGGCTAGTTCTTTCTGGCATCAAGTTTAGCTCGGATGTAGCCATCTCTAGATTCTTCACCACACACTTTTATTGACGCATCAGTAATTATCTTCACACACCTCTCCACCGCTTGAGTATGGCAAGGAAAATTGTCAAACTTTGGAACTTGTTTCTCCATGTCCCACAATTCCTCGTCGGTCCAATTCTGTATTAGAGGAGGACCTGTTACAGTATTATTAATCCAGTCTATGAGGTCTATGTAATCTTCTGCATCGAAATTGATTTTATTTAGGGATTTGGGATACCATGAAAACGCAGTTTTTATACCAGCCTTCCTACATTTTAAAATTCTTCTGACAGCAACCTCTCTAATACGTTGACATGAATCTGTCAATATACAAATTTGAATGATTTCCGGGTGCGCAAATTAAGCATTGTCTTAAATAACTTTATTGATAATTGATGAGACATTATTCAGAAAATATCTCGAAGCCTGCAATAATTTTCATAGATGCCTGGCACCATATTCCAATCTTGGCTGTATTTTTATCTCAAACCTCATACGAGAATATACTTGTATTACAAACTCAGCTAAAATATTTAAGCTTTCACAAGGATAGTTGTAGCTACATAAACGCTGAGAATGCGGTTAGCTGTCGTGAACCAACGTGTTTGTGCCATCTTCCCCGGACTTGTCTCTGTCAAACTTTGAGAAAATATTGTATCTCCAATTATTGCTTTAGTTCAACAAATACTGTTGATCTGAACTTAGATCATTTTCATTTGCAAGGCGCAGAACAGCTTCTATGGGCTTAAATTTAATAACAGGCATTTTTTCGCAATTGGGAAGAAGGGATCCAATCGGCTCAGAATATGAATAGGGACCTTTTGTGTGGTCATCTAGTTTTGCAAAAAATTCATTAGCGTGCAACGGGCATACTCTCCACTGTAATGGTTTATTTACTCTCCTTTCTATAATTCGAATCATTCCACATTCCAGCCCGTATATTTGTACCATCACATCACATAACACTTAATTTGCTTAGATCTATATTATGGCTTTGTAAGTAGTCTAATATTCCTTCGACAATATCTATGACACGAGACTGGCTAAGAGCTAAGTACCCAAAATATAAACTATCGGGTCCTTATGGTTTTCAGTTTTCATAATTCGTCTCGCGTTTCCGAAGACCATGGTTTAATCTTTTCTTTCATCAAAGTATAGCCCTCAATTGACTCGTTTAAATTTTTATTCTCATGCTGGAGTTGCCGTCTGTTTTCCTTAACTTCTCTCCGAATTTTATTTTTGACGATGACCAGCGCTGTATTATCTTTGAAAATTTAGTTTAGACCTTCTAAAACGGCATTTAAAAGCTTAAGCATTTTTTCCTGTCGACTGTATTATCTTTCTTTCGCTTAACAATACAATATGACAACAAAAGCTTTTTTAATAGCCCCAAATATTGTTTTAAAAAAATAAAAATTCTTTAAGGGCCGGGGGCGCAGTTAATTACTTTTTAAACCGTCCCAAATTTGGTATAGGATTATATAATTGCTAGTTCCAACTTTTAGCAACTAGCCTTGTACAAGAATTAAAAAAAAAATTTAACAAAAACAAATTTGTAAGGGCCAGGGGGCCCTGTTAATTATTTTCTAAATCGGCCCAAATTTGGTATAGGATTATATAAATACTAGTTCCAACTTTTGGCAACTAGCCGTGTCGAAAAATTAAAAGAAAGTTTTTTCGGCCCGGCCTATTGTAGAGGCATGTAACAGATACGGAAAAAAACTGAATTGTAAAAAGACAAAAAAAAAAGAATGTGTGTGTACTTTGTACGTACGTAAGAAATTATACTTCTCTTCTATTATAACGATTTCTTAAAAATAAATATACTTTAACCAGTTTGTTTTAATTTTTTTAAACACCAAACTAATTTTGTGCTTACCGCTTTCAAGTATAGGATTGCACTGGATTCGAACTCAAGACCTCTCGATCTCTGGCCGAATGCTATAGGTTTGTTCTAGCATCAGTTTCAAACGGTTTGAAACCGTCAGCGAATAGTCGACCAGCGCGAGTAGAGGGGATAGCACTGGTGACTGTATTATGTTCTCTCACTGACCAACTATTTGCTGACAGTTTCTGACTAGTTTGACTGTTTGCTAGAACAAACCTAATACCAAATACGCTACGAGGGCTGTGTCTGCATCGGTTTGAACGTACCTAATGACAATTCACGGTAACAAACAGACAAGGTGAATAAATATACAATAATAAAATGTTTTAATAATACTCATCTTACTCCTGAGGAAGACAAATCCAAAGACACAAAAATTATAATAAATATATATTTACTAAAAACACTAATATATTCTTTTCACACCTTTTCTTGCACTGATATATTTATACATAACTTGAAAGATTTAGCAACTAAACGCCATACTGTCTGTGTGCGCATGCGCGCAGTATTTGAAATTTTACTCTCAATCGCGCCTAAACAAGTATAACTTCAATAATGATCATTACTAAGAACACCAACATAAACGCCCAAATTACAATAACCGATACAACATTAGAAAGAGTGGAGAAAATATATATGTCATTTGGGGCTTTTGTACTTGGGGCATGAGATACGCATAGGAAGTACGCATAGGAAAAACGCGTATCTCATGCCCCAAGTACTTGTAAAAGTACTTGGGGCATAATAATAAATTGGCAAAATAGATAAAACGCCCTGCATTTTTGTTATTGATGAATAGAGAGCGGAATATATGCAACACAACATTACCAAAACATGCGCATATATATGCATTACTTTTACTACAAATATGCAGGTATTTTTTCTAAATTTGTCTAAATATGCAATTGCATATTAAAAATACTCAAAAATAAAACAATGTGTTAAGTCGTAAGATCTTCAGAAAAGTTGCCTTCAAAAATACGTACAACTTTCCTCAAACAATCGAACCCTCATTTTTTTCTAAAACATTTTTTAATTTATTTCTAATTGTAATCCCTGTATTTCCGGGAATTTTTTGACAATGAGCAGAAAAAGTGTTAACAAGATTAACCGAATCCCTTAATTGTAAATTCATTTGTTCTAATGACTTTATTAGATTTGGTAAAAAACTAAAATTAACTTTTATGAACATAAGTTCTTTAGCAATTTGTACGTTACTTAAAGAACAAAGTACGTTACTTAAGCTGAAGAACAAAAGCGGAATTTTCTACAATTTGATGGATTTTTGTATTTTGATGCTTCTCTGTATGTCTGTCTTTATAGAAGTAAAAGCGAATTTGTCGAATAAAAACACTCTTTCCAGAAAAATTTCTTTTGTGGGACATGATGCTTTTGTTTGTCAGTTCCTCATTTAAAAAATGAAATGTGAAAATGAATGTAACTTACGATTTTGGAACAGGCCTTGCAAAATACTTTGTCTCCACTTAGCTTTAACTCGGGAAAACACTTTATCCAAGCACTTTTTTGAATGGTAGACATATTTAAATTTAATATATACCAATCACTTCAAAAACAATAAATACGATACAACGTTTACTTTAAACAAATGTTGGCCGGAAATTGACAAAATAATTATTAGACCCTTAAAAGCAGGTAGGTACCTACGACTTGCTACGCTAATAAAATAATATTTTTCTGGGAACACCCATAATTGTTAAATTCAGGTAGTAATGGGAAAGTCCAGATGACCAGATAGATAGATAAATAACGAGCTCGTTCATATCGAAGTTATAAAATTCCAACTAAGAGAGGAAAATTTTAAACTTTTATACAATTTATTTTTAAAATATGCAAAATAAATCGTGTTTAGCTTAAATATGCAATGTTGTGTTTGTTGTCTGAAAATATGCAATATATGCATCTATATGCACTTTGCATATATTCCGCTCTCTATTGATGAAGTAGGACCTATTAAGTGTGGCATTGTTGAAATCGTCTATTGCCCCTTGTGTCTCCTTTTTACAGTTAACGTATAATTATTTTCCAAAGAAACATACATAACTTTTAAATCCTTCTTCTTCTTTAAGTGCCATCTCCGAGTCAGAGGTTGGCAATCATCATAGCTATTCGGATTTTGGACACGGCTGCTCTGAAAAGTTCATTTGATGTACATTCGTACCATTCTCTCAGGTTGCGCAGCCACGATATTCTGCGTCTCCCTATGCTTCTTTTTCCTTAAATCTTTCCCTGCATAATCAAATGGAGCAAGTTGTATCTCTCTCCACGTGTAATATTCCAATTTTCTTGTTTTGATGCTATTTAAGATTTCTATTACTTTATCTGTTGGTTAAAGTCGACCTTCGTAACTTTACCCAAAAAAGTAAATGCCAAAACATGTGAAGACTACAGAACAATTAGCCTAATGAGCCACTTACTCAAAACGTTTCTGAAAGTGATACACGGCAGAATATAATAAAAAATGCGAAGAACAGGTATCATGGACGCCGTTTGGATTCCGCGATGCCTTAGGCACCCGAGAGGGTCTATTCGCTGTCCATGTGCTTATTCAAAGATGCAGGGATGTTGACTGTGACGTGTATATTTGTTTTATCGACTACAAAAAGGCGTTTGATAGAGTAAAACATGATAAACTCATAAACATCTTGAAAGTAGCGGGAGTAGATGATAGAGACTTGAGAATCATATATAATTTGTATTACAACCAAACTGCCAATATTAAAGTGGATGACCAATTGGCAGAGGCAGTCTCCATAGATAGAGGAGTGAGATAAGGATGCATCCTGTCCCCGGCGCTGTTTAATATATACTCTGAATGTATCTTCGAGCAAGCGCTAGGAGAACTACAGGAAGGCGTATTAGTCAATGGAATGCGTCTGAACAACATTAGATATGCCGACGACGCTGTAGTTTTTGCAGACAGTTTAGATGGTTTGCAAAGAATAATGTCGCGCATATCAGATATAAGTAAAAACTACGGACTTGATCTCAATACGAAAAAAACAAAGTACATGGTAGTCAGTAAGCGCGAAATATTAAATACACAGCTTTTGGTTAACCAACAACTAATTGACAGGGTCGACAGCTACACATACCTTGGTACCAACATAAACAGCCAGTGGGACCACTCAAGTGAAATAAAACAACGCATAGGAAAAGCGAGATCAGCGTTTATAATGATGAAGTCTCTTTTCAGAAGCCACGATTTACCTCTTGCTACCAAAATCTCTATCATCAGATGCTTTGTATTTTCTACGTTATTATACGGAGTAGAGGCCTGGACACTTTCCGAGGCTTCTTTGAGAAAACTCGAGGCATTCGAGATGTGATGTTACAGGCGCATTTTGAGAATTTCGTGGGTGAATCGTGTGACTAATGTTGAGGTTCTACGTAGAATAGGCAAGGAATGCGAGATTATTAACACAATCAAAAAGCGCAAACTAGAATATCTTGACCATGTTATGAGGAATGAACAGAGATATGGCTTGTTGCAACTCATTCTTCAAGGCAAGGTATTTGGAAAAAGAGGACCTGGGAGAAGAAGAATATCTTGGCTTCAAAACCTGAGAAAGTGGTTTAATAATGCATCGACAACCGGACTATTCAGAATAGCAGCAAGCAAAGTTAGGATAGCCATGCTGATCGCCAGCATCCGGAACGGATAGGCACCTTAAGAAGAAGATTACTTTATCATCTTTCTCAGAACCTCTTTGTTTGTGACGTGTTCTGTCCACCATATTTTCAGAATTCTTCCGTACACCCACAGCTAACTTTTAAATTACATTAGATTAAGTAAGTATGATATACCTTACCTATATTAGATTCAGATATTCCAATTTTGAATTATTATGTGCAAACTTTTAGAATATTATTTATTAAAAAAATGATCAAGGTACATACAATGGTCATTCATCATGATTATTTTTTATTGGATAGTTTGGTATTGGTTTAAGCATGGCGCCACAAGGCGCCACAATAACTCTATGTGCCTCCCCATAAACCTGCCGCCCGATTCTCAGTGTGACTAAAGTGTAGACTCCTCAGCCGACTGACTTTCTGATACCCACAATTTTTATGGTCGTGAATAAAAAATAGCGGGGGTACACTTAACAGTGCCATAAAGATATTTGTATTGGTAATAGAAATAAAACTTTTATTCGTATAATTAATTTCATCACTAAAACAACAAAAGTATTTCAACATTGAGACGGTTTTATTAGGCAATAATTCAGAAAGGGACTATTAAAAACATCTCAGTGTGTCTACAATGTCGACGGCATTTTTCTACCGGTATCTATTTTTAATTTTAATTTTATTCTGGGTTGAACGTAGCAGGTGGCGAAGGAGAGCTAATCAGTATGTTATGAAATTGTTTTCTAACAGGAAAACAGACACAATGTTTATTCATGATGTGATGTCTCTGTTTTTTCGTTTTGTATAAAGCTTTGTTATACCTTTGGATTGGATTAATATCTTCATGGTAAACTTGAACTTTTAGCTGAAATAGTTTGTGAAAATTTCATAAGTCAACAGGTAGAAGGATCGGAACAGTGGCGGCCGGTCAGGGTCGGCAGGGTCGGCAGTGCCGACCCACACATTTATGGACACATTGTAGATTTTCTAAATATTTAATTTAATCTGAGTTGATGATATTTCTTTCTGTAAAATAAAAAAAGATCTGTGAGATAATACAGACTAAATTTTATTCATTGTTTTTAAAAGAATTCGATCAATCCGAAAACTTTTCAAATTAATAATCCCAGCCATGCATCCGATTGCGATTGTGTGAATTCTTTTTTATAAGATCTGCTTCGACAGGGACGGCGAGCCGTCCCTAGATTTACGATTTACTTGTAAGAAGCGCTGTGGAATATTAGCCGATAGGCAACCAATTATACATTTCACCACAATTGCACCCGTATTTGAATGGCAGAGTCCGGCAGATACCGACAGAAATCAATCTGCCGATCGGTGATGGGCAGAAACCAGCAAAGCAAGGCATGTACCAAGGCACGTACCCTGCTAATAGTGCGCTCGGGATGAAATTAATTATGAAATAACGTAGCTTTTGGAATTTTAAATCTCGGTTAGTTTTCATTGTAGCAGATTTTCGTAAACAGGTTTTGGAAGTTTTCAATTTTATTAATAAAGGCGACAATTTTGCAAGTGATGATATCTCGATCCGTGAAGCAATCGGTTTGAAAACTTTACTAAATGATTTTTCTTTTAATATTTTTTTACATATTTCTAAGAAAGTGTTTACCCAAACTGATGTGATATTCAATGTTGTTCAAAATCAGTCAACTGACATTATTTATTCCAAAAATAGAATAACAAAACTGGTAAAAAATCTCAGAGATAGTAATTTTCAATATATACGCAGTGACGTTTTGGATTCGCTTGATATTTCCGAACACCCCCACAAAAGACAAAAGTATGACACAGATCTCGAAAAACAAGTAAATTTTGAAATTTTTGATACTACTTATTATTACTTGTGCAATTAGATAGGTAGGTACCCATTTTTTTCAAATTTTGAAGATTTGCAAAAATTTTAAAGTTACGCCAAAGAATTTTCAAAATATCTATTAGAAGTGTATTAAAACTATCCATAATTCTTTAATCAAATAAACTAAGGAAATTAATTAAAAGTTTTATATGCTGATCCAAATATTTTCGGAAGATGGGATAAGTTACAAAATATGTATAATTTTATATACTGCAATTCATTGCAACAAACTGTTCCCGAAATTAATAAATTATTATCATGAATTATCTCATTGCTACCAACTTTTGCCTTAAATGAACGGGATTTCTCTTGTCTCAAAAGTGTCAAAACGTATTGTCGAAACACCATGAAACAAAAGAGAATGTCAATCAAGCTTTTCTCAAATGTCAATAGAAAAAAAAAACTATTAAAATCTCTCCAACACATTAATAAATTTTACGATGATGTTATAACCCATTTTGCTACGTCCAAACAACATAGACTAAAGTTAGTTTATAAACATGTTTAGATTCTAAATCTATGTGAAAAAACGAAAAAAAACAAAAAAAATTTAAAAAAATCTTCTATGATGATTGAAGCCTTTTAATTAGATGGTATACCTATCTGAGGAGACAAAAACCTTGCCGACCCTGTCCCTAAAGCCACGATCCGCCACTGGATCGGAACATCTTTTTTTTTATTAGTCGAGTAAATTCTACACGTTATGTTCCAGAGATGCAAAGACGTCAATTGCGATGTATAGGTACTCATATCTAGTTGGTTACGGGAAAGCGTTTGATCGAACACAGCACGGCAAGATGATGCAAATACTAAAAGAAGTAGGAGCTAAGAACCAATGTCTGAAAGGAATTAGAAACCTTCACTGGAATGAGTCCGTAAATGTCAGAGTAAATGAAAATCATGCGTGGAGTGAGGCAGGGCTGTATTTTGTCTCCTCTAATCTTTAATACCTTATCGCCTTAAATTTAGGCAAGCAAAAAGAACTTTTCAACAGAGTGAAAGTTAGAAAAACATCATACCTAGGCCATATACTAAGAAATAATAAGTAGCAATATGCTCAACTTATAGTAAAAGGAAAGATCGAGGGAAAATGTGGACTAGGAAGAAAAATACTATCGTAACTAAGGAACAGTCCCGGATTAAGCATCTTGAGGCCCCTTAAGAACCCTAGGCTTTCTCCGTTTTTAATAATTTTCACCATTTTTGACCATGTCAGAAATAACCCAACATGACTGTGTAGCAGAAATAATTTTCCCTGCAAGTCTTGAAGCTGGGCTATAAAACATTTGAACTGCTTTAGTTCATCTTCAAGTTCAGATTCAATGTCATCAGGATAGTTTTCATGTACTTTTACCCAGCACACTCATTTATTAGAGTATCACTCAATTTTGTAAAAACACAAAAGACCAAATACTGAGTTTACTGACCCGTACACTGTCAACCGACGACTCGGCTCAGTAATTAGCTTATCGAACATTGGTGAATACGTTTCAACCTTTAACTTTTGTCCACACTGTAGAAAAACTTCCATTGAAATTAGCATCATCAAAATCTAGTTTTCTTGCTGGTTTTCGTTTACTCGCGTCGAAATATTCAGAGTATTGTAGATCGCAGGTCTTCTGCTCGTAGTATAAGTAAAACTATGTATTTGGTCTTAAGAACTCCAAAAGTTAATTTAGAAGTTGAACTGCAGTTTGAAGTTCAATCTCTTCTCTTCTCTCTGTAATGATTTACTGACATCGTAGACGCGTTCTAAAATTGTTGTCCAAAACTCATTCATTATGAATGTTTGTTTTTTTACATTTCTTTCAACAAACACTTAGTCTCATGAACTGTTTCAGCTTTCTGATTAGTGTCTTCAGCAAAAGTATGAACAGCAGATTCAAAAGCGTTGTAGTTGTAACCTTTAGACAAAGGTCTTGTGGCATGTGCCCTTGCAGACCATCTTGTGCTGCTTGTTCTTTTAGGTACAGGTACTAGATCGTGGCGAATCAGATCGCTTATAATCGCAGATATTTAGAGTGGACTTTCATTTAAGCATTTGATCATAACTTCCCAACGGTGGCTAAAGGCTGAAAAAAGTTGTACCTACATGGTCTGAACAAACCCAAAATACGATATTCCATTTGAGGGAGAATACGTTAGCCAATCTCTTTGAATTTTTGTTCCACTGATATATTTTCGAAAAACCATAGATTTTGTAAAAATCTTGTAATGCCTTCAAAATTTCTTTTGATGCTGAAAAATTTCCATCAAAATTTTTACATTCTGAAGACCTTTCCCGATACAAAATCTCCGTACTTCTTCTTCAGTTATTGTATTCCGTAATCCTATGTCGTTTTCCGAATTTAGGACCCAATTATTTATGTTTAACTTCAATTTCTAAGTTAGTTTCGGTTTCTGGTTCTTTAATGAACTGGAATAGAACTGTCGTTGTCGTTGTATGTTTTTTATCTTCTTCAGTTACGAAAGCTATGTTTCACTCAGTTATTTCTATTTCATCACGTGCATTTTTATTGGTTGCAGCTTCACTAGCTATGGATTTCCGTGTGAAACTGCATTTAAGTAAGTTTTGGTTCTGTTTTCGATCTTGCTTAAGGGTTTTTTTTTCTCCTGCTTTTTCTTGGGTTTTTCTGCTCCACTCTCGAATCGTCTTTCTTATTTCCATCTGTAGTACAGCTCCTATTACCAAAGGGCATTCATTAGCGATTTGTTCTCATAACATGGACTTTCTATGTGAACAAAAGTATGTATTGTAATGTAGTTTTATACGTCCACCATCACTCTTATGGTATTGCTCGATATTTGAATCCTTCAACATTTATAGTTTTTATTTAATTCTAATTACTATTTTTTCGTTTTGGGCCCTGCGTACCAGGCCCCCTAGGCCACCCGGGCCGAGGCCCCTAGGCAACTGCCTACTTTGCCTATTGGTTAATCCGACACTGCTAAGAAACATCCGACACTGGACAGGGCTAAATTTTGAACAAGTAATAAGAATAGCTGAAGAGAGAGAAGAGTTTGCAATTGTGGTAGGCAACCTCCAATGGGAATAACGCACTTTAAGAAGAAGAAGAATCTTTAATCTCTACTCTGAAAGAATATTTATCGAAGCTTAGCACGAAACTGAAAAAGGTTTTCTACTAAATGGGTTCCAACTAAACAACATCAGGTATGCAGATGACACCATAGTATTTGAGGACAACCTAGAAGAGCTGCAAGTACTTATAAACAATATCACGTATTACAGTCAAGCATATGGACTCAATATAAACCTAAAGAAGACAAAGGTTTTGATCCTTATCAAGAAAAATATAGCAGAACGTCAACTCTACGTCAACCAGACGCCCGTAGAAAGATAGACGCACTACTGACTGAAAGTACCTCGGCACCATAATAAATGAAGAATAGACCAGCAACCAAGAGATAAGAGCAAGCATCGAAAAAGCTAGAGCCCCCTTCGACCGAATGGGGGCCTTCTCCAAGAGCCACAACCTCTCTCTTGGTATAAAAGTAAGAATGTTACGATGCTACGTCTTCTCTGTCCTTTTTTATGGTGTTGAATAGTGGACCTTAAACGAAAATATGTGCAGAAAGAAGATCGGAAGAATAAGAAGAAGAAGATTGGAAGCATTTGAGATGTGGCTATATCGGAGAATACTTAAAATTCCGTAGGCTGACCGAGTCAGAAACGAGGAGGTCTTCAGAAGAATGAAGAAGAACCGAGTGGAACTGACCACCATCAAATGCCGATAGTTGCAATACTTCGGACACATTATGTGAAATGAATTCAGATATGCCATCCTACAAGGAAAAATATTTGCAATGCGAGGTCCAGGGAGAAGAGGAAGATCCTGGTTAAAGAACCTCAGAACCTGGTTCAACACAACATCTGTACAGCTTTTGCGCGCTACTACAGATAAGATAAACATTGACATGATGATCGCCAACATTCGTCACGGAGATGCACATCAGGAAGAAGATGAAGATATTCCAACATACAGAACACTAAATGTATTTTTACTAAATCAACAATTCTCAGGCGGGGTCTTCTTCTCTATGTATTTACATTTTGCCATATGTTTCTAAGAAGGATGCTTGGAATAGAATTAGGGATGGTCACAAGCTCAAGCTTAGTTCGACTTGGCCCAAGGATGACGAGGCTTGGCTCGATAGACGAGCCGAGCTTCGAGCTCAAGCCGGTTTGTTTCTTGCGAGCAGAGCTTCGAGCCGAATCAAATTTTTTTCGAGCCGAGCCGAGCTTAATTTGAAACGAGCTTTCGTTAACGAGCTAGTCAATCATCATTTTCTTTGCCTTATCCCTATGCGGGGTCGGCTTCTCTAATTGCATTTCTCCACACAATTCTATCTTGGGTCATATCAATGTTAATACCCTTTACCGACATGTCCTGCCTTATCGTCTCCTCCCAGACGACCAAAGAAGACCTCCCAGGTCTTCTTTGGTCTTCCTCTCCTACTCCTTCCAGGAATCGGCACTTTAGCTATACTTCGTATTGTGTGATTAACGTCTCGACGTTGAACATGACCAAATCATCTTAACCTATGCTCTCTCATTTTGGCATCAATTGGTGCCACACCTAGACTTCCCCTAATATACTCATTTCTGAGTTTATCCTTCTTTGTCACTCCACTCATCCATCTAAGCATTCTCATTTCCGCCACATTCATTCGTTGTTCCTCTTTCTTTTTCACTACCCAACATTCAGTTCCGTACATCATAGCCGGTATTATGGCTGTTTAATAGAATTTTCCCTTCAGGGAATTTGTCTGTCGCACAAGCACACAACACACCACTCGCTTCTTTCCACTTCATCCATCCAGCCCTAATTCTACTGCCTGCATCTCCATCTATTTCTCCATTACTCATTACTCTGTAATACCGATACTCGGTACTTAAAACTATTGCTTTTCACAATCATTTTACCATCCAAAGATACTATTTTATTTGTAGTAACTCCATCTTTAAATGAACATTCCAAATACTCTGTTTTTGTCCTACTAAGTTTTAAACCTTTTTCCTCCAGAGCTTGTCTCAACTGTTCCAGTTTTTGTTCTAAGTCTCTTTCACTATTTCCTATTAACTCTACATCATCAGCATACATTAGGCATCATGGAATGCTATCCTGTAGTTTACGACCAATACCGCACCTTTATGAAGGAATTTATTGAGCTCGGTCACATTGAACCTGTCCCATTGGATAACTTAGATTCACATTATGTTTTTAAGACCTGAAAGTCTAACAAGTAAATTAAGGCTCGTTTTTAATGGTTCCGGACATCTTCCAAATCAACCCTCACTCAATGGCAAATTATTCACTGGTCCTAAGCTTCAGACTGACATCTGTACAATTTTGATTAATTTTCGATTGCATGGTTTACGGCTGATATTTCTAAAATGTATAGGCAAATTTTAATTAATCCTACTCAAAACAGATTATCAAAGAGTACTTTGCCGTTCTAATAATTCTGAACCTGTTCGAGATCTTCGTATCAACAGAGTTGTTTATTGTCTCTCTTGTTCTCCTTATCTTGCTATTAGATGTCTACATCATTTGGCTAATGATGACGGGGATTCGTTTCCTCTAGCAGCCGAGGCACTTAAAACTGGAACCTACGTTGATGATATCGTTTCTTCTTGTCCTAGTTTCGAAAATGTCTTAGCACTAAGAGACGAACGTATTGCTTTACTTGTCAAAGGAGGTTTTGAGTTGAAAAAATGGTCCAGTAATGTACCTGATTTATTGAAAGGATTAGCTGTATCAGATTTAGCAATAAAACCTCTTACATTTAATGATGATATTTCGTCCCAAACACTAAACGTATTAGGGTTGGAATGGGACGCTTCTTCGGATACATTTGGTTTTAAAGTTAAAATATTAGACTCTTCTTGTACAAAACGTCATCTTTTTGTCCAATTTAGCAAAAATATTTGATCCTCTTGGATTTTTATCTCCAATAACGTTTCTAACTAAACATCTTATTCAAATAATATGGACTCAAAAGATTGGTTGGGATGATGCTCCATCAAAAGAAATTATCATTGGAAAAAATACATTGACGATGTAGGTACCATATTTGAGTAAATTAAATTTACCTCGTCGTTTAATAATTGACGATATTTCACGCTTAGAAGTTCACTGTTTTGGTGACGATAGCGAGAAAGGTTACTGCGCTGTCTTGTACTTTCGATGCTTATCACCTTCAGGCCAACCTTTCGTTTCTTTTGTTATAGCTAAATCTAAGATCGCACCCATGAATAAGGGTTTTACTATTCCACGATTAGAATTGTCTGCTGCGGTTTTAGTGGCTCGACTAGTCTCCTTTGTTTCTCCTGTTATTAAAGATAAAGTAGACATCAATGAAATACACTGTTATTCCGATTCTGCTGTTACATTACGTTGGTTACAATCTTCCCCTCATCAGTGGAAAACCTTTGTGAGCAATATAGTAGCTTATGTGCAGGAACGAGTAGCTTCTTCAAGTTGGCATTATGTTCCTTCTGAAGAAAATCCTGCTGACATTGGTTCAAGAGGTTGCTTACCCTCTGAGTTAGTTAACTGTTCCAAATGGTGGGCGGGGCCAACGTTCTTACATTCTGATCCACTAAAGTTCTTTGAACTTAATTCAAATGAGTCTACTAATGTAAATTTGGAAGTGCGGACTCAATTAGTGGGGGATACTTCTTGTCATGGTGTTATATATTCTTCTTTTTGTTTTTATGCTTATGTTCTTATCCCACATTGTATATGTATATAAGCTGTACACTCCCGTGGAAGTTATAGCTGTATTTCACTTTAATGATCCGTTAAGACATGGGGGATCAGTCCACTTTTCTTCTAATCTGTCTCCTCAAAGCTTCTGGTGTGTCCTCGTTTCCGTCACTACTTTTCTCCACTCATTTCGGTTCTCAGTCTTTTTTTTCAGTTTCGAATTCCCATAACCCTTAAGTCGTTTTCGACTTGCTGTTTCCATCTTGCTTTTGGCCTGCCTCTTGGTCTTGTCTCAGGGGATATCCAGTTGGTAATAACTTTAATGGGATCATCTTCACTTTTTCTACTTATATTACCATACTACCTTATTCTTCGTGCTTTTGCATCTTTCACTATGTTTTCTCCTTCCATCCATTGTTCTATTTCGTGGTTCATCCGGGGTCTTCTTTCGTTTTCATTTATTACTTTTGGTCCCAGACTGTTGCGCATTATTTTTCTTTCAAATACTTTCAGCTGTTCTTCTTCTTTTAACGTTAGGGTGTTGGCTTCTATGGCATACATTACCACTGGCCTTATGGTAGTCTTATATATTTGCATCTTTGTATTTCTGCTTAATTTTTTATCTTTTATTATTTTCTTATTTTTGCGGTAAGCTCTATTTCCTGCTTGTAGTTTCTGTTTCAGGTCTATTCTTTCATTATCTCTACTAATCATCGTTCCCAAGTATTTGAATGTATCTACTTCCTCAAATCTGTAATTATCTATTATCATTTGTGTTAGTCTTGTTTTCTTGAATCTGCTTGCCTTCATGTACTTTGTTTTTTCCATATTTACGTCTAGTCCTCTTCTTTTTGCCCCATTTTCTATTTCAGAGAATGCCTTAATTAATGATCTTTTGTCCCGGGCTATTATAACGATATCATCTGCATAACCTACTATTTGTACTGCATTTCTATTTATTACTCCGTTATTTGTTGCTTCTTTTATTGCACAATCTAGAGGTGTAATGAATAACTCAGTTGACGGGGCATCCCCTTGTCTGACTCCGTTTTGGACCCTAATCTTCTCTGTTGTCTTTTGACCTAAATGTATTACTGCTTGTGCCTCTTTCATTGTCATTTTTATTAACTGTATTAATTTGCCTGGTATTTTTCTTCTATTAGTTCTCCTCTTTTTGGTTTATCGAAGGCCTGTTTAAAATCCACAAAAAGCATATGCAGTTCCATGTTGTGTTCATATGCTTTTTCCATGATTTGTCTTATTATGTGAACAGCGTCTATCGTCGATTTTTTTAGTATGCTCTGCTAGTCTGTTCTTTATTATTCCCGTCATGACCTTATATGTCACATTTAGCAAGGTGACTCCTCTATAGTTTTTGCATATTTTTTACTCTCCATTTTTGGGTATCGTTATAATTATTCCCGTTTTCCAGTCTTCTGGCATTCTTTCCTCTTTCCAAATCGTTACAATTAATTCATGTATTTTTCTAGTTAGAGCTTCTCCACCATATTTGATGAGTTCTCCGTTTATGTTGTCAAAACCCGCTGCTTTTCTGTTCTTGATCTTCTAGATACTTTCTGCTACTTCTTCGTATGTAGGTTCCTTGTATTCCTCCGCGTCCTGTCTTATCCTTATTACTTATCCCACATTACCGGATTCAATAATTTTTGTATGCAGTCTCTTGTTTGTCCTAGTCTATTGTTTATATCGTCTTCAGTTGATCCTTTGTGTGATATTATGAAACCTAGGTACATACTTGTGCTTGTCTGTCCCTTTGATTTATTTACCTTTACCTCACTGGCAACACTCAACGTAAGGTCATTAAACAAAGATGAGAAAATCTATGAGCTAGAAGAAGAAATAAAGGACCTGAACTGGGACATAATTGGTCTGGCAGAGGTAAAAAGGAAAGGCGAAGAGCGCATAACATTGCAATCAGGTAACATCTTGTATTACAAAGGGCACGATGAGCAAAGTCTAAACGGCGTAGGATTTCTGGTTTCTAAGAAATATGCTAGTAGAATAGAACAATATGTGGGAATCTCGGAAAAAATTGCAATGATTATGATGAATATACACGAAAAAATCACCCTAAAAATTATTCAAGTGTACGCCCCAACTTCAACACATCCCGATGAAGAGATAGATGAGTTCTACGAGAAAATAATAGAAACCAACACGTGCTATCACAGCACCTATACACTAATAATAGGAGATTTCAACGCTAAGATCGGACAACGACTAGAAGAAACTGAAAGCTATATTGGTGAATTCGGCTATGGTGTTAGAAATGATAGAGGAGAAACCCTTGTGAACTTCCTACATAGCAACAAATATTTTGCAATGAACACATTTTATAAGAAAAAACCGCAAAGGAAGTGGACGTGGTTATCACCAAACGGAAAAACACGGAACGAAATTGATTACATCATGTGTAACAAGAAAGATATCGTAGAAGATGTAACAGTAATAAATTCGGTCTCTCTGGGAAGCGATCATAGAATGGTTAGAGCTAAACTAAGAATTGGGTATAGCAAACGTAGAACTAACTTTAAGAACACGACACAAATAGATACAGAAAAGCTAAAAAGCCGATAAAGAAAAATATGCTATTAAATTAAAAACCGCCCAAGCACTGAATCTAGAACAACTCAGCATAAATAAAATTAACTCATTTATAACAAAAGAACTATTGAATACCAGCTCTGAAATAGGGACCCGTCATAAAAATAAAAAATCCAAAATAAGTGCAGAATCGCAGAATATGCTGAAACAACGAAGAGAGCTCTTGTCACGAAACAAAAGAAATACCACAGAATACAAGGAACTTAACCGAGCCATACGAAAACAGATAAAAGACGACATTAGAAAACAGCAAGAAGACCATATAGAAGAAGTGATAGAGAAAAATCGAAGTCTGAAATATACCAAACCGAAATTAGGCAAGAAAAATATTATAGCTATAAAAAATCAACAAGGCCAACTAGAAACAAGCAAAGCTCAGATATCGAAGATAATTGAAAACTTCTATACTGAATTATACCATTCAAAAAACGATCCCCCCGACTGTTCAAAGCAAAATCTGAAAAGGCAAATAACAAACGTAAACTCTGAATTAATGCCCGAAATAAGCGAAGCAGAAATAGAAAATGCACTTAAAGAAATGAAAAGAAATAAAGCACCGGGTAACGATGGAATTCTGGCAGAAATGCTGAAAGACGGCGGTGAAGAAGTTATCAGATACCTAAAAATACTTTTCAATAAATGCCTATTTGAAGGAAACATACCAAAGGAATGGAATACTGCTAACACAATCTTAATACACAAAAAAGGTGACAATACAGATCTGAAAAATTATCGTCCAATATCACTACTATCACAACTTTATAAAACATTCACAAAAATAATTACAAATAGATTGACAACAAAGTTCGATGTATATCAACCAGCAGAACAAGCCGGTTTTAGAAAAGGCTTCAGTACATGCGACCATCTTCACACACTAAAGATCCTAATGGAAAAAGTTAACGAGTACAACTTACCAATCTGCTTAGCATTTATAGATTACGAAAAAGCTTTTGACAGCATAGAATTATGGGCTATTGAGGAAGCACTGGTCAATAGCAGAATCGATTCTAGATATAGGATATTAATACATAATATATACAAACATGCTGAAATGGTAGTCACGATGGATAACGACATGAAAACTAGGCCAATCAAAATCAACCGAGGAGTAAGACAGGGAGACACCATATCTCCAAAACTATTTACTGCCGCACTTGAAGACATCTTTAAATCATTAAATTGGGAAACAAAGGGACTCTCGATAAATGGAAAGTATTTAAACCACCTAAGATATGCAGATGACGTGGTACTAATAGCCGACAGCTGGAAAGAACTGAAGGTGATGATCGATGAGCTTCATAGAGAATCCTTAAAAAAAGGACTAAAAATGAACTTGAGCAAAACTAAGCTAATGTCTAACAAAGATGATCAACCAACGATAACCATCCAAGGAACAAAAGTGGAACATGTAAAAGAATATTTAATATGGACTCACATATGCAACCCATTCAATATATATATATATATATATATATATATATATATATATATATATATATATATATATATATATATATATATATATATCTAGGTCAGAATATCAAGGTAAACAAAGAAAATCAAACTACCGAAATAAGCAGACGAGTAAGAATGGGATGGGCTGCATTCGGAAAACTCTCATATATACTAAAAGACAAAAAGATACCACAATACCTTCGAACCAAAGTGTTCGATTCTTGTATCCTTCCCGTTCTCACTTACGGAGCTCAAACCTGGACATTCACAAAAATGAACATGGACAAGATTAGAAAAACTCAAAGAGCCATGGAACGACAGATGCTTGGTATCTCACTAATAGATCGGCAAACAAACGAAGCAACCCGAAACAAAACAAAAGTAAGGGATGCCGTGGAACAAGCGGCTAAATTAAAATGGAAATGGGCTGGACACAACGAACGTCTCGAAAATGGTAGATGGAGCAAGGAAGTTGGAAACTGGCGACCGTACGAAGCGAAGAGACCAAGAGGAAGACCTCAAATGCGCTGGAGCGATGACATCAGAAGAGTCGCAGGACCAATGTGGAAACGCCTCACACACAACAGAGATGAATGGCGAGAAATGGGAGAGGCCTTTATTCGACATTTCGAATAGAAAAAAGGCTAAAATAAATAAAAAACTCACTGGCGAAGCGTCCATGTAACCACTGTTACATGACTCAGTTGCACTTTATTATATTCTGTTACCAGTCTCATTTGTGGTTACAATCAATGGTTATCTTGAAATCTCGCTGTCGCTCGGGCGGCTCGGGACCGGCTAGTGTCTAAAAATTTTGAAGGAGCGACGGGCGTAAGCGCGCTGTGTATATCAGTATAGGGCTGTTACCAGATTTAAATTTGGTTACAGTACCTATAAAAAGTGTGCGTACAGTTTACCATGGATGAGTGTCGCTGCGTAATCGATCAACTACTTGAAAAGTAATTCTGATTGAAGAAAAAAATGAGATTATTGAAAATGAAAGACCTATTTTAAACAATTTAAAAAAGGAATCAAAAAAAGTAGTTCGATATTTTAAATTTAGTTGGTACAGTGAAAATCCTTGGTTATGTGGTTTCAAGAAAAATAGACTGTATTGTTGGCCATGTCTTCTGGTTTTTACAGAAAAATGGGTGGACCAGGTTCACGATTTAAATAGCTTTAGAGTTTTAAAAAAGAGACATGAAATTTCTCCGTTACCTACATGTAAGATGTATACCCAATTTGATTCAGTTTAATCAAACCAGAATCGAAAGTTCTCTTAACCAAGCTTTTAAAGCAAATATTGCTAAACGTAATGAGTTTGTTAAAAAAAATAGATAGCACACTTATAATAGATACCGTATGTTTTTTGGCCAAAGAAGAATTAGCGTTTCGTGGTCATTTTGAGGGCGACGGCTCTGACATTCAAGGCAATTACAGGGAATTGTTAACATTAGTTGCCAAAAAAGATCAAAAATTTTGCCAACATCTAGAAACATCAACTGTTTTTTCTAGAGTTTCAAGTGATAGGTATACAAAATGATATTATTTAAGCTATATATAGGTACATTTAGTCATATCTTCATTTTTTAAATAAGATTTTTTGCATCTGGTTTTGGTAACACTTTAGAAAAAGTCACGCGTCGCCACTAATTTACCTTCGTCTACTTCCAGATGTTTTATTTCTGTATTCTCCCTTGTTAGGTATTCAGTTTTCTTTAGGATTATGTATTTCCATTCATTCCATCTTTTCGACATTCCTGTTCCATTTTTGCCATCATAAAGCTGATGGTCATATTCGTCTCGTGCGATCACTATTTGGTCGTCTGTTGTAAAACTTAGTTTTGTTTATTTTACTACTCTGTATAATTCTACAAAATAATTTTCAAAATAATAATTTATAATGAGAGATTTCTATGTCACTTGGTATATTTGCTGAGTTAATTTCACGCCTGAAAACTAAGTAGAATACCGACATGTATATGATCTTATTAGGTATCTAATTGTTAGGTACCTAATTTGATCTCTTTTACAATTTAATTTTGTTGTTCTTTTTTGTAAACAATCAAGTGTGTATATTATTCAATATTGTATGACGGTTGGTACGTTAGAAATTTAAATAGACTATTAATCGCATATTAAAACCACCAAATAACAGGTAGGTAACCGCCGAAGGTAAATGAAAGCAATAAACCTTCATTTCTTTAATAACAGATGTCGCGTGTGTATAGTTCAATATTTCAATTACAGGTGTCACTCATATGTGCTTTATTTATAATCCCAGGTGATAGAATTTAACCCATAAGACCAAGTAAATATTAAGATCGATCTTTCCACTCAACTTCAACTTCAGTTTGTTCTGCCAGCGAGAGAAGAATTACGGTTGTTTACCTCGCGTTCGAAACTGAGCACCAGATGAGATAGAAGAAAGTATCTTCCTCAATCTACTGAAATTGTCAGCGTGGATTTTGATTAAACAAAAATTACTAATAGGTATGCTTTCTGAGGACGTACTTGAGATGTGAATAATTTATTATAACCTATTTAGATTTAGAATTTAGATTCTACCTGCTTTACTAAAACCATTCTATTTAATTGTAGATATAATGCTGGCTGAATTTCTTTATTAATACGTAAAATGTTGTCGTCA